>NC_087550.1:116914450-117214450 GCF_036250125.1 Pseudopipra pipra | reverse complement strand
CTTACCCTGTCAACTGCTGCTTTTTCCAGTGGCTCCCTGAAAAACTGACAGCCAGGGAGCTTCAAAGCAAGGGAGGATCTGCTCAGCATCATTGTCTCCCATCCATCCAAAGGCAATGCCAAATATGACATCTGGCAACCGGGTTGGATGCAAGGGCTATTCCACATCACATCCACGGGAGCGCCTGCCAAGAGCGCCGTGGGCCAAAGACATTTTTCTCCATGGAAAATAGCTTCTTTGGGAGAGATCAGAGATTGGGAGACGATCATGCCAAGCCATCAAAGCTCTGAAAAGGCACGTAGCAGATACAAGTGCCTGCAAATCAGATGTTTCTGCCTCAGAATCTGGTTTTGAAGCTTCTTCCACTTTTTTTTTTTTTTTTTCTCCCCCAGCTGGCCTAGTCATCAGAAAAGAAGCTCATTTCAGTGAAGGCAACCATATTCTTAGTGAGGGAAGTTTCCTTTGTACACTCAAATGGATAAATTGCTACTGTGGATACCACAGGACCCACTTCTCCTTCAGTTTGTGCTGTTGGCCAGCCTGTGCTCTCTGTGGGAGGCTCAGTGCTATTAATCATGTCCAAAGTCAGGGAATTAGGAAGAACACTGAGAAAACCCATGAAAAAGCTCCAGGTTTATCTTCCTCCTGAAAGAAATAAGTGACATTTTTGCAAAGTGTACTCCACTAGAGACAAAGAGGTCTGGAAGATCATGTTGTCTTATCTTTGGTTTTGGAGGGAGAATAACAGAGAACATCAACCCATGTCTCGGATGACTTACAAGTAGGATTTAGACCAGGACACAGCACAGATATTCAGTTAATCTAAAAAGTGTCTTTCTCATGGGCATGGAGAGTATTAAGACCTGTTGTATCTTTGCTTTGTTTGACACAGAGGGATAAAAAAGAGAGAGAGGGACTTTTTATATGGGCAGATAATGACAGAACAAGGGGAAATGGTTTTAAATTGAGAGAAGGTAGGGTTGGATTAGATATTGAGAAGAAATCCTTCCCTGTGAGGGTGGGGAGGCCCTGGTCCAGGTTGCCCAGAGAAGCTGTGGCTGTCCCTGGATCCCTGGAAGTGTCCAAGGCCAGGTTGGATGGGACTTGGAGCAACCTGGGCTAGTGGGAGGTGTCCCTGCCCATGGCAGGGGGTGGCACTGGTTGATGTTTAAGGTCCCCTCCAACCCAAACCTTTCCATGATTGTATGATATAGAACCTTAGGTGTGCAGTGTATCCAGCTCACCTGACACAGCTGAGTTGCTCTGGCACAAGAGTGACCTGAAAAGCATCCTGAAGTCATGAACTGACTTCAGTGACCATAAAGTGTTTATACCCAGAGAATCACAGAATCACCAAGGTTGGAAGAAACCTCCAGGATCATCCAGTGCCACCCTCACCCAGCACCACCACAATCACCCCTAATCCACGGCCTCAAGGGCCACATCCAGGCACCTCTGGAACACTCCCAGAGAAGTGCAGGATGTGAGGGATCCCTGTGCACCTGCCAGGGCAGGTTCTCTGGCAACTGCTCACATGGAAGTGACCCTGGGGGTGCTGCCCTTCCACAGCAACACAGAGCAGCTGCTCAGCTTTCTGTGAACCTCTGTAGGAAAAGCTCCCCAGGAGGAGTCCCAGGATGTCCCAGGGCATCCTCAGGTTTCTGCCTGCAAAGGAAGACAAAAGCAGATTTAAGTCCAGTAACTCTTCTGAATGTGAGCAGACAAAAAGCCCTGTGGTCTTGCACTGCAGAATATCATGTAACAGAATCACAGAATATCCTGAGCTGGAAGGACCCACAGGGATCATCCAGTCCAAGCCCTGGCCCTGCCCAGGACACCTCAACACTCCCCCCATCCCTCAGAGTGTTGTCCAAACCCTCCTGGAGCTCTGGCAGCCTTGGGGCCGTACCCACTGCCCTGGGGAGCCTGGGCAGTGCCCACCACCCTCTGGGGGAAGAACCTTGTCCTGAGATCCACCCTGAGCCTGCCCTGTCCCAGCTCCAGCCCTTCCCTGGGTCCTGTCCCTGCTCACACCGAGCAGAGGTCAGGGCCTGACTCGCTCCTCTCTCTGCTCTGACTCCACAAACGTGCTGACAACTTCAGTGGAAGCCTGCAAACAATTAACCAGACTTTTACCTTCTTCCTCAAGAAAAGAGATGAAAACCACATTTGGGAGACAGGATAGAACAGAATGGATTGTATCCTGCACATCTCCCAAGTATGCAAATTACTCATTGGAGCCAAAAAGGCAGCCACGAGCCCAGCAGAACCCAAGATTACAGAAAGGAAGATAACAAGACAGGGGCCAACTGGTTGCTGTGTTGCTCCAGCTTCTTCCAAGTTCTCTTAGTCTCTAAAAATGGAAAAGGACAACATTTTGTTCAGAGATTAGAGGAGAGCCATAAAGTGAGAATATTCCACACTGAAGTAAGGAGACAAACCCATTGCTCCTGGGGAAGTCAAAACCAGAATATCAGATTAGTTACACCAGATTAATTATATGTCAGTAGCTCTCAGCATCTACACTTATTCGTAGCAAAAATATCAAATGTGGAGTTAAAATCAGTGTCACTACACAGGTGAAATTTCCAAGTTATACTCAAGCACGTGGCCGAATCCTGGTTTGATTTGTGATCTAAAAAGGCCATTTTTCAACAGCTGCTGAGTATTTCAGTTTAGTTCAGCATGTACTTCTTGGTAAAAAATATATCCATGGAAACGAAAAAGAATAACTTGAAAGGTTATTGTTTCTAAGAGGGTGGTGTGTTGATCAAGAAGAAATTGGAACCAGATTTCTGTTTAAATTCTGGTGTTAATTATGTGGTGCAACTCCCTCTGAAATTAATGGAGTTCTGCATATAAAAAAAAAAAGGGGGACAATTGAGCTGTTTCTGCTTCCTCTGTTATACATGAAGGCTTTGCCAGTCTACTACAGCACAGGGAATATTTAATTATTAGAGGCTACAGTTACATCACCAACCACTACAGGGGAACTCCAAAACCTTTAGGATGTTGAATAGAATTCTTAGAAAAACAGCAAATCCCTTTTACAAAAGGCACTTAAGTGTCCATGGCTTTCAGTGAAGGTAACACAAAACTGAGTTTAGGTTTAACTTGAGAAATTTGCTCTGGGCCTTGTTTTTCCTTTAACATAAAACTTCCAAAAATGCCTTGGAGGAGTAGTTTAAATGACAATGTTGTACCCTTCATTTATAATATTATATAATAATATATATATAAATAATAATATATAAAAATATATATTATATATTATGATTATATATAATTATATATAGTATATATAATATTAATATATATATTGTTACATGATACTATCTTAAAAGCAGAAATACAGCATTACTCAAGGGGCATTTAGGTTGCTTTCCTATAGATGTTTTTAATACTTGATATTAGTTTTTCAAAGAGAAAGAGCAAAGTCTTTAACGTGACACAATCCAGATATCACATATACCACAAAGAGGTATCACAAATTAGACACTGACACGTCACCTTCTAATATCTACCTAGGTATTACATATATCATGAATAGATATCATGAATTAGATGTTCTCCTCACAAGGATGTGTCCAATACACTCCCACAGTGACAGGAAGAATAAATTCTGTTTTACTCTAACCATGGGATCACTGATATGTAATAATGTCGCCCAGCCTTTGGTAAATCCTTTGATAAATCTCTGCAAGGAGCTTCCTTAAGGTCAACATTTTTTGACAGGTCACATTTCCAAGTATTTCTCTGGTTTAATTTCCCAGATTTAACTATATTAATAACGTCAGTGATGCAATTATTCAGTCAAGTAAATTAATGGGCATTTCACATATAAAAGCTTTTCAGGATGGTTCAACTCTTCTGAAGAGGTTGGGTGGGTTTTTTTTTTTTAACTTTCCAGCCCTGTCTTAAAGAGATTTATCCAAAGCCACTGAGGCGAACGGGAATGTCTCTAATGTCTTCACTGGGACCTGGATCTGGCCCAAACCAAATGGGTATTAAAGTTCAGGCATAAAGTGTTGAGTCTGACTCTTACAGGGGTTGTGGTCAGTTACTAATGTGTTTTCTCTTTCCTGCAAGTCCCCATATCCAACAGGAGATACAGCCAGGATGCTCTCCCCGACAACTTCACGAGCTGCACCACGCCCATGGCAGGCAGCAGGTACAAAGAAGAGATTTATGATTCCACCCTCATGAAACACAACAAAATAGAACCCAGGATCCAGCCGCCTCCCCACCTCATTAAAGAGGAGAACAAGTTGGCCTTCAACAGAGACCTCCAAGAAAAAATGAGCATTAACGAAAGTTCTTTTTCAAACTCCATTGCCAGCTCCCTGCTGCCAAAATCGGAATGTTTCCAGTCCAAAGCTATAGGACAACTAAGTCACCTCCTGCCAATGCCCTCGGTGTACGAGCAGACAAGAAGGATTTGTGTGAAAGAACCCAAGTACGGGCACATTGGTCACCACCCTGCAAACCTGGAGGAACTGGACGGCGAGGAGAGAATGACTGTAAAGCTCGACCACGACTCCGAGAGCGAGCGTGTGATGGATGTGAGACCCTCGGGACAAGTCCCGTTCGTGCTCCTCAATTACCACCACGTTCTGGCCAAGCACGGCGCGTTCCAAACCTCGTCCTGCACGGCCACGGGCCACGCGGGGGAAAGCTATGGATACAATTCCGAGGAAGTAAATACGTTTCTTTACAAAAACCAAAGCCCCTCCTCGGCTTCCTCTCCAGAAACCCACAAGGAATCTGCACTACCCCACTATATCGGAACTTCTGTAATAATTGCCAACGGGAGGTGACGGTAACAGAGGAGTATTTACCTTTAATTAAGAAGCCAAACTGTAATGATTCACAAAAAAAAAAAAAAAAGCATGAGAAAACACGGTTACATTTACTGAGAGCAGCTGAGGGTCGGTGAGGGACAGGCTCGTGTGACAGTGGTCAGGAAAATCCCCCTCCATCCAGCTTCCCGCGCTTCGTTGTCCCAGACTGAGCTCTGGTGCCGGTGGGAAGACACGTTACAGATCTTATTTTTGTTATTTTATAGTGTGCAACAAAAAGAAATGATAGGTGTTATATGCAGAGATTTATATGAAGAACATTTTTTTTTTTTCCTTAACCCCCTCCTTCTCAAAATACATTCAAGATTTTTTTTTTTTTTATCATTAACTATACACACTAGTTTAGTTTTTTTTTTGGACAAATTGTGTGAAAACTTTACATCAGCTTTCCACCCCACACCCTGACAAATGAACTTTGTTGAGAGATTGGTGATTTTTAGTGGCCACAATACAGCTGTACTAACCAAACAGAACACGTGTTTGGGGAAAAAAAAAAAAAGCTTATTTATTAATTACCCAAAATGTTTTAAACTAAATAAATCAAACCTAAATTTGATTTATTTAACGTAGATTTCAGTGTTCTGAGATTGTTACCACCACCATTCATCTTGACAAGGGACAATACAACAAATTAATATGTATTACAGGGTTACAGGTCTTGTCATGGCAAATTGGGACAAATTGCGTAGCAGGAACTAACAACTATTCCCCATAAAGTGTTGTAATAAGAAAAAGAAACTTCTCAATCATGTGTTTCATTGGGAATTCTGGGAGAACTGTGCAGATTTTAACCCCAGCTGCTCAAAAATGCATCTGAATAACAGCACCAGAAATGTTTTCTTTATAGTCAAGAGAATAAAGAACGTTTATGCTTTATTTCAAACTTGCCAGAATTGTGAACTTTGAAAGGTTCAGCTTTCAACACACTGAACTTCCTTAAGGATAAATCTTGTTGTCAGCACAAAGGTAGGACTGGGGTCTGACTGACTCGTGCACTTCACAAATCCCAAATTGCACAAACGCTCCCATTTTGTCCAGCCAGTTAGGAAGAGATTTTCACCCCCTTTATTTTTACTTCTTTGTGAAGTTTACAAAGGAGGAGACACGTGGGTCTGTGTGTGTTTAACTGACAACAGTCAGTCCACTGTGGTTTTGAACCACTTCCCAAACTTCCTCAGTTCTTTTCTTGACAGAACAACGAACGACTCCCTAAACAAGAGCCATAAAAAACAACAACAAATGTTGCTGTAGATCCGAGTCAACTCTGCTTTTTAGCCCAATTCAAGGGTGATTCAGACTTTTCAAAGTCTCTCTCTTATCCCTCTAAAAGACCTTCACTGAAGGAGACAACCTGGTCTAGTGGAAGGTGGCCCTGCCCATGGCAGGGGGTTGGAACTGGGTGATCTTTAAGGTCCTTTCCAGCCCAAACCATTCTGTGATTCTATTGCTGCACATGAAGGATGGAGAACGTGTAATTTTTTAAAGTGTTTACTCCCTTATGGTTTTATCTGACAAGGTGCAATCCATGAGCAAGAGTTTTTTCCATATTGCACCAGCCACATAAATACTTTCTCAAAGGATCTCAGAATGGTTTGGGTTGGAAGGGACCTTAAAGATCATCCAGTTCCAACCCCCTGCCACAGACAGTGAACCTTCCACCAGAACACAACAATAAAGTCACTTCCTTCTAGGTATGAATATTTATTGCTACGAGTACACAAAAAATACTTTTAAATCATAGGTTTGAAAACAATTTTTAGTATTTGAATTGCTTAAAAATTAAAAGGTTAACAGAGAAGACTTTATTATAAAGTGATGTTCGCTTGGGAGCTCTCACTTGTCTGATGTTTTCAGTTGCATGAAAATTATATTTCATGCTAAATATAACAAAAAATACCTAATCAGTGATTTCCAGAACAGTGACTTAAAAAAACCCCACAACCAAAAGCAGAACCAAACCAGCATAAATCAGTGCAACTGTGCTCCTTGGTTTGTTTAATGCTGGAGAAGTTGCAAGTCTCCAGAAAAGCTGTAAAAATGTAAATTATTATCACTCTGACTTTATAAATCAAAGGGATGAGACACAAGCTGGTTTTACAGTGGCTGTGGTTAAGAGCCTTCCCTGCCAGTGGTGCTGACAAATGACCCCAGCTCCTTAAAAGGCGCAATTATGCAGATGTTAATTTTGTTAAATTAAACCCATGCCCTGGAAAGGAGGAACTGGCATTGTTTGCATCATTAAAAAGAAACCTGATGCACAACTCTCACACTGCACTTCGTACCTCATTAATGGCATTGCTGCACCCAAAATCTGCTGCGTTTTTGCCGTTCTTCCGAGTCCTTCTCGCTATAAAAACACGGTTTTGGGAACGTACAAATTAGGCTTTGGTTAAAAGACACCATTGATATTTCTCAGCATAACACCACAAAATATTTCTCCAGCCTCTAGCCTGTTATTCACACTTCCAGGCTTTATTCAGGGAGCCTGAGCAGAGGAGGTGTTCCATCATTCTCCCCCAGATGTTTTATGGGACGCGACACTCGGGCACCGGAACTTTCCCCTATTAGGCAAAAATGAACCAATTACACATTCACAGATGATAATACAGGGGAAAGTTTTTAGGAAAGACCTGTGATTACAAAAGCAAACGTGTGGAATGTTTTTTTCCTGCCATTCCAAAACCAGAAAACAGCATTTTTGTGTTCACAGCTGGGACGGGAGTCAATTATATCGGGAGAAAAATACGACTTTTAATCAGTTAAACTACAGATGTTCTCAGCACACTCGAGGTGCACAACAGGGCACAGCCACCACAGTGGCAGTGGTTTTAATAATGGGAAAAAATTATGACACTGAAGTGGAGTGTGAATTGGAATATATTATGAAAAACAACCTCATTTCTCCCTTTGAACCACTGCAGACGCCTTTGTCGTGAGGCTTCACAGGATTTTAACCCTTGGGGGGGGTTCAGATCTGGCAAGAAAATGATATGGAGAGTGAGAGAGGGAATATTCCATCAAAATCAAAGAATCATAGAACGGTTTGGGTTGGAAGGGACTTTAAAGATCATCCACTTCCAACCCCCATGGACAGGGAACCTTCCACCAGACCAGTGTAAAGTCGGAAAAGTCAATCCCACGTGAAGTTTTTACCCTCTTAATTGAAAGAGTGCAATGTAAATAAGGTGATAAGGGAACAGACTCATCTCCAGGTCTCTGCAGGCCCATGATTTGAAAAAGGGCATGAAAGTAATTTAAGGGAATTAAGCACAGTGGATGTAAAATTTGGAGAATATATCACTGAAAGTGCAAACGAACGGGAAATCTGCCAGAATTTCTCTAAAAAATCTCAAAACAGGACACAAATGGTTTTCTCAACACTTCAGTCACGCTTCAAAAACAACACAGAGAAAATGTTATTATTCCGTTTCTTTTCCTGAACTTTAGATTTTGCTTTTTTTTTTTTTTTTTTTTTTTTTTTTTTTTATATGATGCAGGTAAAAAGCTATTTGGCAAGTGTAGGTGAAGAAGCAAGCAAACCAAACAACCTATTAATGCTCAGAATTATATATGTATTCCCTGAAAAAATGTAAAGCATTTTTGCTTATTTATTATGTAAAACAAAACGGTTAAAATGTTAATAAAAATCCTGTAGCCAAAGGAAAATCGAGCTGGAGTCCTCTTTTTCTTTTTAAACCACAAAACACAGGGTTTCACAAACAATGGTGCATATTTGAAAATTTATTCCCATCGTGGTTTATATCTGACAATTAACGTACTATAAAATACAAGGATTTTTTTTTTAATTTAAATTTATTGTATTTTAGCCACGTTGTGTTTCAAAGGAAGACACTTGGGGGACTGCAAATAACACAGAATCACTAATGAGCTACTCAAGCACGACATCAGTTTGCAATTCTTCCCTGCAGTTCTCTTTTCTCCATCATTTTTTGACCTCTGGTCCTTCCTCAGCCCAGATTTAATTTCTTTGGTGTCTGATCAGGGCAGTGCATCACTGCTGCCACTTACACATGCAAATGCTTTTATTAAACCAGTCGCCCCCAGGAATCAGCTCTTTGCAGCACAATGGCAGACATTTTTTTATACATATAAAGCTCCTGCATGTTCCAAAGGAGTTGCACAGAGTAATTTTTTAAACTGCTGATGCAGCTGAATCAGGAAAAAGCAAAGAAATAAATTTTTGTGCAATGAAGCAGCAGCATAAAGGATTAAATGCTTTAATATTATTTCCAGGTAATAGCCCCTTGATTTGTTGGATATATTTAAAAAATAAAAAAGCTCTGAAGTCTTATAAACGTTTTACTAGAAGCGAGATGTGCTGCTCGAGCTCTTAAACGTTAAGCACATTATTACTTTTTCAAATCTTTGGAAGCAGCTTTGTTGCTGACTGGGCACAACCTGCTCGCCTCCCTCTGAACACACACACGTGCCAACACGCCCAGCAGAAGTTTTCCTATCAATAAACAACCTCCACAAATGTTTTCACAATGAGAAACGTTATAACAGAGTCCTGGAGGGGGGAAAAAAAAAATGAAGTCGCAGAAATATGGACGTCGTAATAAATGGGGTTTTTTTGAAAGCACTTCATCAAGAAAATAGTTTAAGATATGACATCAGCCCCACAATGGAAGAGGTGTTTTACTAATCCAGACAGTTGAACGAAATGAAACATTTTCAGTGCATTACTCCTGGGTCTGGAGTTGTCTGATTCTCTCCATACCGATGTCCAGAGACACTCTGCACCACATTTGTCTGAGAACAAGAATAACAACCATTTTCCTACAAAAATGTTGTGGCTTTCTGGGCGTGCCAAGTTTGGCACAGGAGGAGTCAGACTCCTGGCTGGGCTTCCCATCTACCTGACAGAGGCTCCTGGGCTTCTCCACAGGACCAGCTGCTCCTTACAAGGACCTTACTCCAGGAATTCTCCCTGTCTTTGGTTCTTCTGAAGGGGAAGCAACAAGCCCTTCATCCAAAGTCCAGGCAGTTTCCTCAAGAACCACAGGTAAGTTTTAGACACCAGAAGAGGCCACTAAAAAGGCCAAGTGATATTCCCAGAGCACCCAACCTGTGCCCTGGCACACCCAGACTCAAAGATCTTGCTTGTGGAAAGGAAGTTCAATGCTAAGTGTCTTCCTAATGCAAAAATTTTTGGAATAACCTTAAAAATCAAAGTGAGAATAGAACCAGCTCACCATTAAGGCAACCAGAAAGGAATCCAAAAAGGAACAACAGCAACCAGGAAATGCTGCAGCATTTTGCTCTTAAAAAATCCCTCAGCCACTGAAGGTTTGCAAGTCCATTCTTCCCTCCACACAGGAACATGTTTTATCCTTTTCCCTTGTGAAGGGAGAACATGTTTTAAGGAAGCCATGCAAGCATGACCTGGTTGTTAAATCTCTACAGGCACTTCTCAGTCTCCCTGGAATACGACCAAAATCCAAGGTGCTTCCCACAGGCACATCCTGCAGTGCCAAAGCCAAAGCAGAGACAGTGTTTTAGCTACAAATATCAGATTAAGGTAAAGTTTTGTAAACCTGTGTGGTTGGAAAACCAGTACCAGAGCTCTGCTTTCCCCAGCTGACATTGCTCACGAGCTGCTTGAAGGAAAAAGCAGACAATGAGTGAAGATGCACAGGATGTGAGTGTGCATGTGCACACACACACACTTTTTATGTATGTGCATATATGTAGTTTCTTCTTTTTTATTTAAACTGTATTAAGTCAGACTCGAATTTCACATGATTACAACATGCATCAATATTTAATTCTGAAATAAAGGTAGCTGCCAGAAGATTCTCAGTCCAAAGCAGTTTTGAAAGCCTCTGGTGGGAAAAAGCAAAATCTGGTGTTGGTGTGTATCATTTTAATTATGCCAATTAACAGCTGTCTACACTCCACTGGACAGTTCCATCTAATACTGGTGTGCAGCCTCACATGATCTGGATCATGGGGGAAAACAAACCAGCAGGGACACAAGACAAATCTACTGTGATGTGGAGCACAAAATCCTAAATGTAACAGGGACAACCTAATTTCTTGCACTAGCTGCAATATGTGAGGATTGGTCAAAACTACCATTACAGACCAGTTTCCTGATTTTAAGACTTCTTGGCTTTGTAACTGAAACAATCTCCTAACATGTTCAGGTTGTTTAGGAGGCGAACTTTAACCCCAAACCCCCGTTTCTGGCGTGTAGGCCGTAATTTCCTTTGTGGAAACCAATTTGGCTGATCCACCTCCAGCAGGGACGAGGGAATGGAACAAGCAGTGCTGCCTACTTGAGGAAATGAGGCTTGAGGAAACATCACACCTAGGACAAACTTATTTTGCACAGAGTTGTCTGAAGAGCTGTGGTGGCCAAGTCTTGGTGTGAAGGCCCAGGAGAAAAACCCGCCGAGCCGCCGCCGTCGCACGGAAACTCCCACAGGGATGCTCCAGGATGCTTCCCAGTCATGAGCAAGGTGTTGCAACCCACCTGGAACTGGGCAGGCAGCCCCCAAAACGAGCTACTTTCAAGTCAGCTCCTGCTTTTAATGGTTAGCAGCAAACCCAGACGCTCTGCTTTGGGAAAGGGGGTGACCACGGAAGCTGTGGAAGAGAATCCGGACACGGGTGGATGGGGTGTTTTCTCTTTCTCACTGGAGTAGTTCCTTACAGCAAAGAATCTCATTTCTTCACTTAATTTCACTGAGATCACAATATAACTACTATCAAATTTTAAGCTAATCAGAGGTTCCCTCTCCTGACTGGGATTCCACAACAACCTTGGTGAGACACTACTCCAGTGGGCTTTTCTTACAGGGGCTAAATCCTCTTGGAAAACTATGATTCAAAGGACACACGAGATGATTTACTTGGATCCAATTGCCTAAGAAGAGCAGAGTGCCAGGAATTTGGATAACCAACCACAGTTCCTAAGTGCTGATGGAATACTCTCCAAAAAACTCAAGGCAGCCACTAGAGTTGTAGACCTGAGACCAAAGCACAGGTTGGTAAATTGTTGCACAGGCCCACGTGGAGAAGAACCAGATCAGCAAGGATCTCCACTTAGACCTGAAGTTAAGCACAGTGGTAATCCCAGTAAGTCAGAAATGTATGACGTCCCAGGTGTTTTTAGTGCAGACAACACATAAAACAGAATGTAGTTTAAAAAAACAGAGTAAAAAAAAAAAGTAAATATTGTCCTGCACTTTGCTAAAGTACAATAAAAACAGAGAGACACAAAAAGGAACTATTCAGCCACTTCAGTTTCTCCAATACAGTGTGTAAGTCAAGAGAAAGTTCTGTTCATTGCAAGGGGTTCCTTTGCAACCAGACTCCTCACAAAGAATAGACACTTACAAAGAACGGCAACGTCGGTGTGTTTTAAAGTTAATACAAAAGAATAAAGGCCTTCAGCTATGAGATCACCACCTCTTTTTGAACTGTTGAAGTTATCCACTTCAAAAACCAAAGACAGCAGAAAATCAGAAGGGAAAAAAAATCAAGCTGCCAACTCCCCGTCCCACCTCTGAGCGAGTTTAGCCGACAGTGCCAAACACTAAAGAGTCTCCCCTGGTGCTGTGAGCTCGGGGGACAGTTAATGCTTTGGGACTATGAGGTTTCTCAGCATGTCAAAGGAGTTGCCATCTGGGTGCACAGAATCGATCCCTTTGCCTTCTTGGTGGACTTGCAGGTATCCATAGTCGTCGATCCCGACGATCCAGGCGGTCGGCCCGTCCTCGCTGTGCAGACGGACCTGCTTCCCGCTGGGAACAGGGAGAACCAGGCTGTCAGTGAGCAATGGTGGGCACTGCACCATTCAAAACACCTCAGAGGACTAATCACAGAATGAATCACAGAATGGACTGGGATCTTAGAGATCATCCCATTCCAAACCCCTGCCATGGGCAGCGACACCTTCCACCACACCAGGTTGCTCAGAGCTCCATCCAGCCTGGCCTTGGATGCTTCCAAGGATCCAGGGGCAGCCACAGCTTCTCTGGGCAACCTGTGCCAGGGCCTCACCACCCTCACAGGGAAGGCTTCACCCTCCAGCAGATTATTTTTATTTCCCACTTCACTGGTTCTTTACAGAAAGTGATTTTCAGCAGCATTTTCTATCTGTTTTAAATTCCTTTTGTGGAATGAACAGAGTTGGAGTTAATCCAAACAGTCTATTTTTTTTTATAGAAGCACAGCAGCTTCATCAATCTCAAAACAAATAATTTTCAACTCCCTTTGTTTGGAGATGATACAAGTAAAATACCTGGGAGCATTCTTGAACTCATGCTAGTCCGTTGATTTTTTGGGGTGCTACTTTTATTCTCCCTTAAAAATGTACATCCTGCTTGGGAGTACATTTTAATTAATTTACTTGTATTAAAGGAAATTTAGTAGAAAAAGTAGAAAAAGACAAAATATCCAGCAGTTCTTCTACCAACTTGCTTAAAAGAAAGTCTGAGAAGAACATTATTCTTACCTGTGTACCCAGTACTTGTAGTAACGGGGAAGAATTCCATTGGGCCCCTTCTCCTGAAAAATATCTATGAGCCTCTCCAGCACAGTGACAGTCCTTGCAATGAGACAGTCTGCAGTTAAAGGCTTCAGCTTTGTCCCCTCTTCCTTATTAAATTTCGTGATGAGATCATTGATGCATATGGTGGGGTTGCTGTTATTCACATTAAATCCAAAGCCTGAAGAAGACAAACAAGAAGTATCAAAGGGATGAACACTTTGTTACCACCAGAGCCACTACTTTATTCAGCTACTCAATACAATTATCCCTAGGGATGTTTCCAGTAGCTGATTTTTTTCAGTCTCTTACACCTTCTTACTCTTGTAGTTATGATTCTCAGTTCAGATTTTACTTGTTCCTTGCCCTCAAAATGCTCTTTAGAATTACAGAAGTGAATCCAGCACAGTCTTTCAACACCACACCATCCTATCAATGAGGGGTGGGAAGATGGTGACTGGCACCTTGGTTACAGCAACATCAAAGTGAGAAATTCTTTCATGTCATCAGCCAACTCTCAGTGAACCCCCGATCATACTCTGAGATGGAGTTTCATCTTTCAGTCTAAAACGTAATTCAGAGACCTCTGTGTTTACTACAGTTGGCTGATTGCATTTTCTGGAAACCAAACCTTTTTCACTCAGCTGATAAGCCTTGTTTGGCTTGCTCTGGGAAGCCCAGAAGATTTAACTTTAACTTTGTAAGACTCCAGTTTGCTTAATCTATCTCACCACAGCATATCCTTTAGAAGCCTCAAGTGTCTCGCTGAGATTTCTCCAGCTGGAATAACGTTGGCAGAACGCCTTTCTTGTTTAAATATGGCTCTTGGGGCCTTTTCTGCTGCCTGCTGGAACAGGCTTCGAGGGATGTAGAGAAATATATTGTATTACCTGTTTATTTTTTTCTCCTAATAATTTGGGTTTTTTTCTCTCCTCAGACATTTGGGATAAAACCCATTGTCTGTCAATCAGTTTTAGACATGATGCTCCTCCATCTGCAAGAAGGTGCAGATGGCCTTGTTTCGTAAATTTGCTATAAATGAGACCATTCATACATGGAAGTAATTTGTGTTAACTGTGAGGAGAAGGATCTCTTCGGTGAAAAGGAGTTTTTGATTTTTAACTAATTCAGAGAATGCACACAAACGGGGCCCAGTGATACCAGTACCAACACACTGATCCCGTGGAAATGAGCTGAAATGTATTATTGGAAAGAGATGAAGGAAAATGAACTGGAAAATACTTTGTGCCATGGCAGCAAATCCCAACTCAGCTGTTTCCACTCAACTACAGCACGAGGGAAGAGAGTGCCCGTGGTCCTTAAGCTGTGATTGGTGTCGTGAGGGGGCATCACGGGGTTTTGGGGTCCATCAGCAGGTCAGGCTTCAACCACTGCTCAGCAACTCAAAAACTGAGACACAAGAGACACCTTGAGGTGACAAGCTCAGCTGAGGCACAAGCACCTGGGGATAAACATGGTGGCAAAACACAGCCAGCTAATTTGAGGCATATGAGGCGCTCAGGGCCCTCAGGGGCATCTCTGCGGTGTCCAAGCGAGAAGAGGGAAAAATAACCATTCAGCACCACCCAGCAGTGTGCTGATGTGGCTGATATATCTTCCAGTGCTCGAGCCATCAGCATCTGTGCACTGTTTGGACATGCCTTAGCTGAGGCAGAGGCAGACAGAGGAGTGTCTGCAGGTCACGCACGTTGGCCGTCCCTTGCATTCCACTTGTGCTTGGCTGCCTGCGCCTGCTCCCGGTCTGGCCTTCGCATTCATGGAGTATATTCTTCTGCACAACTCTCCTGAAAAGTCCTGCCACCCTTAAAGTTCTTAATTTTTAATTTTCCAATTAAAAAAAAAATGATTTGGTTTGGTTTGTTTTTTTTTTGAACCAGGTTTAAAAGTACGAACACGAAGTGCGTCCTCTGCGAGGCCTTGAGCGCCGGTACAGCTGCAAAGGCAGGTTTGTCTTTGGCCTTGTTCTTCTGAGGTAATTCTCAGACAAGTGAAGATTTGAAGAGCTCTGATTTTTACCATGGTCCTCACACGTGGGATATTCTTCATGAATGCCACGGAAAGAGTGAGTTCAACGACTCACTCAGTGAGTCTCTGCGCTGGGTGACCAAGGTGGGGATCGGGCACAAGGTTAGACTTGATAGTCTTGGAGATCTTTTCCAGCCTCAATGATTCAGTGATTCTGTCTAGGTAAGGAATCTGCATGACTGTAGAAAAGGGATGCTGCATCTGGTTTACCTTTCCTGTTGTGGAAGTTGGATCTACCCTCACTACTAACACAAGAACTTAGATGCCATGAATCTCCTCAACTGCTCTCAGTGACACATCACTGAAAAAAAGCTCCTTGAATTCATATGCAGTAACTAAGTTTTAATTTTAGAAGCTTCTAGGTGAAAGTAAACTGATGAACAGGTACAACTTTTGTCTATACCCCCCCAAGATAACTCCTATGGATATGAGAGAGAACAGATGCAGAAGGTTTTAATTTGAATTTAATGGTTTGGTGTTTAGGGTAAGAAATAAAAGGTCC
The DNA here is from genome assembly GCF_036250125.1 of Pseudopipra pipra. Taxonomy (NCBI): domain Eukaryota; kingdom Metazoa; phylum Chordata; class Aves; order Passeriformes; family Pipridae; genus Pseudopipra; species Pseudopipra pipra. The sequence goes on along the minus strand of NC_087550.1, from coordinate 117,198,525 downwards.
AAACCAAATATTTGCATAAGAGATATTCAATATAATGAAATATTTTTTGATCCATTTCTGCTTTTCCTCTGTTAACCAGAACAGGCTCTAGAAAAACATGGAAGCAATAAATGATTAATGGGGCACAGAGAGACTTCTTAAGTGTCTTGGTGTAACTTTCATTCTGTTCATGTGGATTATTTACAAAATGAGGATATAATTGAATAGAAAATGTAATGCCTGGGTATGTTTCACAGAAGGAGGTGATCACTTCAACTGTTTTGCTTGTTTGCACCTCTAAAATTACAGCAGCTTGACAAAAAACACAGATATCATGACCACATTCCCTTTCCAAGACATTTTCCTTATGTTACATTCAAATACAACCCAAATGTTACCATCTTCTTTAACCTTTTAGACTTGCTAAGGAATTTTTCAGACATAGCAGAGACAATTATTTTTGGAACCAGAACCTGGAGCTCTGCTGGCAGGTTTCTAAGCATGTCTGACAGATCTGTGATGCTGCTGGTGAGGGGAAAAACTTCCTTAGCAAACAGCAGGATGATTATCAGACTTGAGATGATAAAAACATCTCAATGGTTAAAAAGATGAAAAACATTACTATGTGTACATAGCTCTTTCCTGATTTAAAAGGCATGTTCTTTATTTAACTATCTGTCATGTCATTAAAAAAAGCAAATAGAAAAAAAAAAGGATACAGTTTTTAGCATATTCTACTAGTTTTGCAATAAATCAAGGACAATTTCCCTCTGTCCTGTAATGCTCTTTCTTTGAACTCTACTACATCAACCCAAATGCTTGTATTTATGTTTTCCTTGTCAAGCATATGGAATTATTAAGAAGAATGAAAACATTTACTTTTTCTGCTTCCTTTTGATTTAATATTTTGCTTTATTTCCTAATGCCTGCTGTCATTATTTGTTCTTTTCGTTACCATGTGACCTTATACAGATATTAATGACAAATTTCTTCAGAAAAAAAGCACTATAGAAAAGCTTGAAAAGCTTGAAAATAGACATTTACCAATCAGTATATGAAATGTTGTTTCCATAAGTGTTGAGTTTACCAGAACTCCACCAAGCTTCATAAGGTCACTGTAGTAAATATCATTTGGCCATTTTACTCGCAGCTCAATATCCTGAAAAAACAAAACCACATAATTAGAAATGTTTTGCTCTTCAATACTCATTATAAGAACACGGCTCATTCATCATTCCATGGTTTATATGGAATCACAGAATGTTTGGGTTAAGAGGGAACTTAAAGATCATTCAGACTCACCCCCTGCCATGGGCAGGGACACCTTCCACTAGCCCAAGTTGCTCCAAGCCCCTTCCAGCCTGGCCTTGGACACTTCCAGGGATCCAGGGGCAGCCACAGCTTCTCTGGGCAACCTGGGCCAGGGCCTCCCCACCTTCACAGCCAAAAATTCCTTCCCAATATCCCATCTAACCTTACTCTCTGGCAGTTTGAAGCCATTCCCCTTGTCCTGTCACTCCAGACCCTTGGAAACAGCCTCTGTTGGCTCTTTCAGGCCCTGCAAGGCCACAATCAGGTCACCCCAAAGCTTCTCCTCTCCAGGCGAACAATCCCAGCTCTCCCAGCCTTTCCTCCCAGCAGAGCTGCTCCAGCCCTGGGATCCTCTTGGTTCCTGCTCTGGACTCTCTCCAGCAGCTCCATGTCCTTGCTGGGCTGTTCCCCGGGGCTGGAGCAGCTCTGCAGGGGGGTCTCAGCTGAGGGGGCAGAGAGGCAGAATTTTCTCTACCTCTTTGCCACACCAAATGTGATACTGTGAACTGCTCTTCATAATGAGAATCTATTTAAGTGCTCCACAAATGTTACTGAAAACATCATAGTACCATGGTGACACAATTAACAAAGGAGGATGGCAGCTGTCAGGGAAAACTTTCACTAAAAAAATTTTAAAAAAATATATATATAAGATAAAAAATTCTTAGAGTGACCAAAGGGGGGACTAAAGATACTAGAGGTTGTCAGTCTTAAAATGGTGAGGTTTTATAGAATAATTTCCTTCATTCATGAGAGCTTATTAAAGATTTAAAAGATTTACTCAAGAAAGATGCAAACTGAGGCTCGGTGCTGATAAACAACCAGGGGAAGCCCCAAATAACATCCCCACTCTCCTTGAGGACCCTTCCAGACTCCAAAGAGACAATGACATCCTGAATTTCCGAAAGGAAATTTAGCAGACAGGAGAAATTCCAGTTCACAACCGGATAAATAACTCCACTAATGTCCTAAATATATTCAGGCTTTCGGCAGCGACGCTCGAGCTGGAAACACAAACCGTGCTGTGTGACACCGTTCCAGCCCAATAGAGAAGGTTTTGTTGAAACCACAGAAACTGAGCTGAACTTTGCACTGGCTACTTAAACACAGAAAGAAAGCAAATGTGCTTCCTGCAGCTTGAAAAACTGCACATGACTGTGTCCCCAGGGGCAAATTATGGGAGGTGCTCCAGGACTACAAGAGTCGCGTTCCCTCCTATTGTAGATTATGAAATCCCTTTACAGGATGTGTGAAAACTGCACCTGGGTCCATGTCTACTTTCCTGACAGATTTAAAGGCCAGAGAGGAGTCCATTACACGTTCATTGACAGGAAATACTACCTGATTTTGCTATCAAAGCAGTCTCAGGTTCGCTATGGAAAACGACTCGACTCCCCGCGCTGGGAAAAGGTTTATAGAAGACTCCCGAGACACGTGAAGTATGACACAGTTAAATGGTATTATCAGTGATAAAAGGTCTTCTGTAGAGCTACCCAGCAGATCTGACTCGAGGAAAACATAACACCTGTAAGACACCAGGCAGTAGCTCTGTGACTGAAGTGACAACAAGCAGGAAGAAGAGCCAAGTCAGCTGGGTGTTCTCAGGGTGTTGTCGTGGTTTGAACCTTGTTTTCCCCCAGAGGCTAAGAGAAGTGGTAGACCCCAAGGGGTGGAAACCCCTAGAAGTTTTGAAGTTCTGCCCAATGGGCGCTCCTGCAGAAATGTAAACATATCACAACCAGACCGGAAGAGAAGAGTTGTAGTTTGATTGTTGTAGAAGTGGTGGCCATGTTGTGAGCCACAAGGTAGGGGCTCTGTGCCCCTTGGGGCTTCTGGCCGCCTCCCAGCCCCTGGCTGGGGGCTGCAGGGACCTGGAACAGCATAAGCTGGGCTAGGTGCCTGTAGTTATGCCGGGAGAATGTTTTCTCCATGGGCGCAGAACAGCAGCAGGCACTGACCAGAGAAACGGTGGCAGAGAGCCAGAGATAAGGACCTGAACTGAAGGAGCAACAGAAACATGCAGCACCGCAGAGAAGACTCCTGGAAGACAGAGCCAGGAGAAAGAGAGCCAGCAGCTGAGAGACAGAGTTTGGGGTAAGACTGATACCAGATTCCCCAAAACTCCCTTGGAGACCCTCTTGGAGAAGAGGGACATGGACTCCTATTTTAGAGGAGCCTTGGAGTATGCAGCACGAGAGAGAGAGAAGCTGAGAAGCTCAGAGTGTCCCGGAGCTGGACCGGGACGGCCAGATGGAATGCAGGGGGAGTTGACCTTGGCTCCCCCCCCCCCCCCCTTGCACTGCTGCCATGGTGGCAGCCTGAGAGGCAGTGGCACAAAGGCCCTGCAAGAAGGAGCTGAGTCTCCTGAAGATACCAGACAGTCACGAAGACCCCCCTGTGTCTTCGTGATATGACGTGGTGATACGACCTTGTCTGGGGTTACGAAGCCCACGGAAGACCCCCTCGGTTGAGGCGATGGGGCCGGGGGAGTTTGATACCTCCCTCGTTGAGTGCTGGCAGAAAGCCAGCTATCAGCTGCTGCATGTGGAGAAGACAGACAGAACCTGCTGCATTAGAAGATGCTGCTGCTTAAGGACTGGAAGGGATCTGTCCTTCTTTCCCTCCTGGACTTTTATTTGGAGGGGAGAAGAGATCTGGTCCATTGTAAATACATATGTCAGGGTAGAGATAGTTGTGATCATGTGTATAATGTGATGTTATATTTATTTGTACAGTCATTGTAATATATTCCCTTTCCCCCACCTTGAGTCTGGTGTGTTTTGTCTGGAAAAACCTATCTCACATTAGGTTGAGATGTGGGAGGGGGATGGAGCTAGGGAATTGGATTTGGGGACTATCTCAAACCATGACAGGTGTCCATCACACAGCAGAGGCTTCGCCCCAGAATGGATTCACAGGGTACCACACGATGGTAAAGAAATGATGGATGTCACAAAATATGCTGGAAATGGTGTATGTTCTTATCTTCACTCACTAGAGAGATGTCTGCTGTCCTCAGAATGGGAAAGCAAAGCTTCCTCTTGATGTGAGGCCCATTTGGATCTGCAGCATCAACATCCCACAGTGAAACTTCCAACTGAGCCATCAGAAATGCTCTGTGAGGACACAGGACAAAGGCCTCAGGTGCTGCTTCTTTAGCAGAGTCAATAATCCTGGCGATCCTAAAAATGATGCCTGGTTGATAAACTGAGATGTGGTAACTCGGGTTTTTGAATGGAAATCCTCAAATGGACTTTGAGGAGAGTGAAGGACATTAAAGTGTGTTAATGTGTTATTAAGATTCTGACATGCTCCAGCAGAGGGATGGAAATTTGGAGGAGAGAATGAAGCCTCTGGGGTCCTCAGCACAGCAAGGACATGGAGCTGTTGGAGAGAGCCCAGAGGAGGCACCAGGATGATCAGAGGGATTAGGCAGCTCTGCTGGGAGGAAAGGCTGGGGGAGCTGGGATTGTTCAGCCTGGAGAAGGGAAGGCTTTGGGGTGACCTGATTGTGGCCTTCCAGGACCTGAAGGAGCTCCAGGAAAGATGGAGAGAGACTATTTCCAAGGGCTGGAGGGACAGGATGAGGGAGAATGGCTTCACACTGCCAGAGAGTAGGGTTAGATGGGATATTGGGAAGGAATTCTTGGCTGTGAGGGTGGTGAGGGCCTGGCCCAGGTTGCCCAGAGAAGCTGTGGCTGTCCCTGGATCCCTGGAAGTGTCTGGCTGGCTGGAGCTCTGAGCAGCCTGGTCTAGTGGAAGGTGTCCCTGCCCATGGCAGGGGATGGAACTGGATGATCTTTAATGTCCCTTCCAACCCAAACCACTCTATGATTCCACAGCTCGTTTTTTGCAGCGACTGCAGTTGGTACGACATGGGCACAAAGAAAAGCCCTGCCCAACCTACACCCAAAGAGGAAATTTAAGCATTGAGATCCTGATAAATTTTTGAATTTCCTTGCATTAATTTGAGTCCTGTCCCCTAACATTAGTTTCACCCATTGCTGATGTCCTTTCAAGTTCAGTACTTCTCTCCTGGTCACAGCTCTTGCTGTGCCCATATTGTAGGTACAGTACATGCATTACTGCCACATACTATTTTTACATCCATATTTAGTACTTCAGTCACCCTTCTCCTCTTGAATGGAACAAAGTTAAAAATGCCACAGCACACCAGGGTAGGCATACAGAAGCAAAAGCACCTCCATTCATAAATTAGCTCCTTCCCCAGCCAGCCTCATGCTTTATAAAACTAACTCTTGTCCCCCCTATTTTAAATGGTTAAAGTGTTCACTCTAAGCAAATATTTTATATTGCAAATTTTAGCCTGAAGCATTTTGTTTTTATGGTCAGGTTATGAAGCACTGAAGTTAGAAGGTTTTAATAGAAAGGCTGACAGACCCTAAACTACAGCAAAGCTACTGGGTGCCACTATAATAAAGTTCATGTGTAAATGTGTATAAGTCATTGATTTTCTGTAATATAGGAAACATATGCTTTAGTTAACTACTTCTGTAAAATACCAAAGTTTTATAGTTAGCAAATATTAGGAAATGGTAACATTAAAAAGGAGATATATGAGGTGATGAAGAAGACTGGTTCTTCATTTTAATACTGATGACAGGACACTTGATTCCCTCTCGAGAGCAATACTCCTAAGTTCTTGCCTTAGAAATCAGTTTTCAACCTTAAACAAGGGTTGGAAAAATCCTTTAAAAGGGATAAAGTGACCACTGAAACAGCACAAACAAAAAAAGGCAGCAAAGGATTTGTCAGTTTTATTCATTTTTCCCTCCTCCTTCTTCCCCAACCCCTTCAAAATCAAACCAAATTAACTCAAAATTGTTGGGCAAACAAAATGGATTTTTTTCTTTACTGTTGAGGACTGAGGCTTAAGTTTCATAAGATTATGAGTGAAATGAGTGGAGTGCACTCAATCAGCTCAGCAAAAGACATATGTACACTAGATTTCTGAAAACATATAAATAATCAAATGTTATCAAGGTTAAGTTTGTCACTATGTTAGTGCTGAATACTCTGCATTCAATCTATTCTACACATAGAAGACACAGTTAAAACCTGAATTCAGTGGAAAGAGGAATTTTGAGATAAATTAGAATGACATACCTCATATCCTGGTATTGATCTAACTGACTCCACCACTGCCAGAGACACCAGGTGCTGAATAAAAGGAATTCTCTGGCCTAGGTTGGAATGCAGGGGAATGGTGATATGCAGAGTGGACAGAGCACAGCCCATGGGACTGAGCCAAACATTCCCACCACGACCTGGGGAGGGAGACAGAAAAAGGGAACTTCAACTCAAGAAAAGAGTATTTTAAAAAAACCCATCACTTTGTGAATGTAGGGAAGGGTTCAACAGTATCCATCCAAGAATCTCCCATAAGTCCTGCAATGAGTTTACAAACTAATTTTGAAAGAAGAAGGATTAAAGTGCAAAGCTTTTTCCTCAAAAAACCCAGCAGTTTGTTTAATGTTCTCATCCTTGGAAGTGTCCAAGGCCAGGTTGGATGGAACAAGATGATCTTTAAGGCCTGTTCCAATTCAGGCCATTCTAGGATTCTCTCCTATGATTCTAATGTACAGGCAGCTGCTCCATTTCCCAGTATGTTCTAAATGACTTGCTTCCAGGGTTTCCCTGGTCTCTGGTGCCACACACATTTAATAAAATCTTGCCTTGTTGAAGTGAAGAAGCATTTGTGAAGCTGCTCTGAGTGCCCCTAGAAACCCACCCACACTGGGAATGAACTCCACACGAGCCAGACCCGCCCTGAGAGCCAGGTGAGCATCTTGACACAGATCTGTGCTCAGAAAAGCTTATCAGGCCAGAAACTGTGGTCTTCTGATAAAATAAACGTGGCTTTTAAAGAAATGCCAGAAGCTTTCTGGGCAAGAAACAGGACTTGCTCACATTTATCTGCAAAAGACTGTTCAGGCAGGTCCTGCAGACTCAAGAAACCTCTCAGAGCAAGTCAAGACCAAGTCTTGTTCCAGTTAAGTCAAAAAGGAGTTCTGCTGTGGAACTCTGACTTGGATTACACTAAATGTACTGATGGCAGTTTCCATGACTGGGGAGACATTTGGGCAGCAACTAGGAGACCACTAAATCATCTCTGCAGAAGCCACCAAGCATCCTGAAAATGTTTATTTTGGGCTCTGTGTACTTAGGTTTTGAGTTTGAATCCTCAGTTCAAGCAGGAGGAGAAGAAGACACGATTATCCTGTAGATTACATTATCAAAAATAATCTTTGAGGCAGCTAGATGACATTAAGATGCCCTATTTCATCTATTTAATACACGTTTTTTAGCACTAGAAGGGAACTTACCTTTCCCTTGTGTTTGTCGAACAGCAACTGCTATTAAACCCATCTCCTCAGGCAAGTCCAACATTAACCTGCCAATTAGGAAAAAAAAAACCACACTCATGTGCTTATCAGCTGCAACACTAAGCTACATTCATGAAAATCTCAGGCTTAAATATCAGGTAATATTTTATGTTAACATTGCACCACCATTTATCCGCTTTTGGGTAACTTCTACTCTCGACCAAAACCCATTAGAATATTAAAAATTGATTAACTGAAAAATGATAATGCAAAGCATTGCTGCATCCATCACACTTCAGAGCCATAGTTCATTTAAGGTGCCTTCTGATAACACACGTTTTGTATTTCTTCACATTTTCCTGGAGTGTTCATTTTTTATTTTTTTTTTGCTGTCGTATCTTCAGGAAGTGACAACCAGCAATTCCAGACATTTGTTTCTACTTACAGCAAATTTTTGTTCATACTACAAAATATAAGAGCAGCAGTTTCTGATTATTTAGAAAACCAATATGGTGGCAATAAAGCAGTTTAAAAGATACACTATCCCCTGAGAACTAATTATGATTTAACTACAGTAAATAAATCTACACCTTCTGAGAACTCTAGAGAACACTGGCTTATTTTAGGCTTGTGTTCTGCTTTTAAAATAGTTTCACTTAAAAGAATACTAACTTTCCTCTGGGGATAAGTAGAAAGTGCACTTTAACACCACCAAATGAGTCAATGCTAGCCTCGAAAAAAAAAAAGAAAAGAAGAAAAAACCCTACTGTGAGAACTTCATTCAAGCCACTTTAAACCAGATCTGAACTGTACCCACGATCCTCCTCCATTTCACATTTTCAGGAAGGGTTATTTAACAGATAAAACATATTCAACATATTCCCTCTTAATTTCTGATCCGGATGAGAGGTGTTTTAGGGTCTGGAATCAAGCAAGGACCTGCTGTGAGCAGAAGTGTCCCCCCACTGCCCACAGGCATGTCTTTGTGCAGGTGACAAGCTGAGGAACCATCCACCCCTCCCGCTCCACACGTTCTAAAATGGGGCATCAGTAACTCGTGGAGGTGCCAAAACACAAGAAACCCCAAGGTTTCAGAACATCTTTCAAAGGACTGACCTGCCTGCACGATGATCAAAGGGGTTATTGGACGGCCCAAGCAAAGCCTGGACCACAAATGCCTCTGCTAATTACAAATCACAGAATGGTGGGGTGGTTTGGGTTGGAAGGGACCTTAAAGATCAGCTCGTTGCCACCCCCTGCCCTGGGCAGGGACACACAAACCAACAGAAGCTCTGACAGGCTCCACAATGTTGTGTCTCTATAACTTCTGGCCTCTGAACCATCACTGGAGTGGCTCAAATGACTCAAGAAGAGAAATTCAAACAACGCTGGAGTTTCGCTTGACAAGGCCAAGTACAGGTAAAACACAAGGCTCAGACAGCAGATCTTCTATTCCTTCAGTAAATCCACCACAGGGAAACGATTCTCCTGCACACAAAATTCCCACCAGTAGTGACAGAATCACAGAATCATCAAAGCTGAAAGAGCCCTTCAGGATCACCCAGTCCCACCCTCACCCAGCACCACCACAATCATCCCTAATCCGTGCCCCCAAGGGACACATCCAGACAATTCCAGACACAGGGACTCCACCACCTCCTTGGGACACTTATTCCAAGACCTGACCACTCCTGTAGGGAAAAATTGTTTCTAATCTCCAACCTGACCCTGCCCTGGTGCAGTTTGAGGCCATTTCCTCTCCTCCCTTCCCTCGGGACATGGCAGCAGAGCCCGACCCCCCTCCCTGCCCCCTCCTGTCAGGGAGTTGGGGAGAGCAATGAGGTCCCCCCTGAGCCTCCTCTTCTCCAGATAAACCCCCCCAGCTCCCTCAGCTGCTCCTCACAGGACATGTTCTCCAGCCCCTTCCCCAGCTCCGTTTCTTTTCCCTGGACACGCTCCAGCCCCTCAAGGAGAAAATCCCCCAAAGCTCACGAGGCTTCATCCCTGTCTTCTGGGAACAGCCTGATTTCAGTCACAACACCAAGTTCATGGTTTTGCAACATGAAAATCTGATTTAAATTTGGAAGCACAGTTAGGAAGAGATTACAGGCTTTGTTGAAACACACTGATGTCTGTTACTTCTCCATTCACATATCTGTCTTTAAATAGGAGGGAAAAAAAAGAAAAAGCCATGTGCTGCCATGATGGGAGGAAAACAAACAGAGCAGGAGAAAAGTTAATTAGGAATCCAAAACACAGGCTCTACACCAAAGAGATATGATTAACAGAACACATGAATGCAGCTATTAAAGGTTTGGCAGCAGGTAACAACATATTAAATGGAGAGTCTGAGGTTGTACTTTCAAGGGCCCTGAAGAAATTCTTTAAAGGACACAACATGGGGAAGTTGTTAATACCCAGACTGATACAGCAAGAGACAGATAGATTTAGTTTTACTACTTCCTGAGATTGTGCTGGAATTACTGTGAAGCCTCTGATAATAAAAATCTCCACACAACCACCCTCTGCTCCCCCCAAACTTCAGAGCTTTGGAAATTGTGTGTGTGCTTGTTAGTTTTTTTTTTTTTTCTGGGGAGAAACAACTTGGATTTCCCTTACCAGCAAGATTAACTGTACGTGCACTTTTTTACATATTGACTTCCCTTCTTCTCTTTCAACTTAATCAGTTGCAGCTTTAACAATTTAGTTTTTCTGCAGTGACTTAATCACAGTGCTCACCACATTTTCTCCCCAAAAACCTTTTCCTTCGAGAAACTCTCTGGTTTGTTTTTTTTTTGTTTATTTTTTCTGTGCTCATTAACTTGCTCTACATATTAAGTCAAAAGACCACACTGAGATACAAGAGCAGGGAAACATGAAATATCTGAAGGCAAATTTACCCATCAGCAAGAATATCAGATGGCATTTATATGATGGTTGAAGATGATACTGGAATTTTATGTAAATTCTTCTTTTCTGCTTTGAACATTTTTGTGGTGTTTTCCAATATGTGGGCATGGCACTTTTGGTATTCAAGGATATTAAACCAGCTGAAAAATTAAGAGAGAGATTCAAATTTTTCAAACAAATACCCTCCTCCCCACCCTGCAGTGCACACTGAGAATGCTGTCAAGAGTAATAAACAATACTTAATTGTTTTATAGACATTTCAAGTGTAAGGAGGACTCCTGGCCAGTCAACACAATGAACTTTCATCCTACAAGAACGTAAAGTGGGAATTGAAACCACAAAAACCTATGTTTGAATAATGTTAACGGCCTGACAACCATAAATTTCATTGATGTTGTGGGTTTAAGATTGAAACTCTCATTAATGCATCCTGCTGTGTTACAGTATTGCAGAGGTATTCCAACAGGCAGCATTGCATTCCAGATGTTCAAATACCTGGGCACCAGAGGGGGGGGAGTTGTGACCAGATTTCTCCCTCCCCTTCAAGTTCCTTGTCTGAAAATCTCACTCTCAAATAGCTTGTTTATAGAATATTATAAAAGCAACACACACACACACACAAATCCTTTCAATTTTTAGTCAAATTGAGATGAGTCACTCAAGGCTTTCTTTGCCTTGATCTTCACCAACAAGGTCTTCCAGGCCTTTCCACGCACAGACAGGGTTCAGGGAGAAGAGGAAACACCAACAGCAGGAAAGGACCGATCCCATAAATCTCCTTTCAAGGGAAATCTTGACTCATTCAGGCCCATGAGAGCAGATGGGATGGATCTGGGAGTGCTGGCTGAGGGCACATCAAGCTCTTCCATCACCAGGGTCATGGACATCAGGGGAAGTCCCACATGAATGGAGAAGGGGAAACATCTTCAGGATGTTCTTTCACAGCACCCTTGTATCCCAGTCCAGCCACTGTGGTCCAGATGGATGAACCACCAGATGAGCAAAGAGTGTTTGGATTCTGGGATTGAAAAGCAATGGTTTCTGCTCCACCTCTAGGCTGGAGACAACTGCAGTTCCTCAGGGGTTTACCCTAAGGCTGGTCCTATCTAATGTCTTAATTAGGATAAAAAGGAAATTAAGACAAAAGGAAATGAGGAAATATAGGAGGAAATGGCATGAACTTCAATCAAATTTGTGAATAACACTGAACTATGAGGATAACTAGACACTGGAAGAGGATGCCCAGAGAGGCTGTGGAGGTTCTAAAGATCTGACTGGAAAAAGCCCTGAGCAAGTTGCTTTGAATTAATTGTTGACCCCACTTAAAAAGAAGGAGGTTGGTCTAGAGACCTCCAGGGATCCTTTCCAATCTGAGTGATCCTTTAATTCCAGAAAATGTACAGAAACTTGTTATCTCTGGTGTTTCCAGTAGTCATTTAGGTTTGGTTGAAACCAGTCAGAACCAGCCACTAACTACTAATTACTAAAATAGCAATTTAGCCCCAAGGCTGTTCACTGGAATCCCACACCCCAGGCAGGATCCTGAAGTCATTTTCACACTCTCTTACTAGCCTAAATATTTAAATTTATTCATCTTCCACTTTCCATGAAGCATTTTATACACGCCCAGGTGCAACCTGAAGGCTCCCAGAAGATTGACCCCCCCAGGTGAGACAAGTAGAACACCTAAACTGTTAATCCTACTGAGTTTTATTTCAATGATAGGAATCTCCCCATTCCACACTTAAAACCGTGCCTATATCCAGCAGGAAAAATATATGCCAGAGCACACTGTGCCATGAATGCACTCTTCTGTTCCATTGCAAAAATTCTGAGCTTCTTTGCACTTTCTAGTGGGGTCCCCTATAGAAATGTTAGTACAGAAAGGGCCATTTAGTGTCAAATTCTCCTTGAACTCCTTGGATATGCCAAAGTCCTGCATCAGTGAGAAAAAAGCATTAAGGGATTACAATGTCCCAGCCATGGGGAAAAGTAAAAAATTACACAAAAAAAAAAAATAAAAATAAGGAGTGGAACCTTGGACACCTGGTTTCTTGTACCTTCCCTTCAAGAAATCCTACAAAAAGAAGATTGTCCTGTACTAGACACGACATTCTCAGCAAGGAATTACAGATGAGCAACTTCTGGGTGGTTAAATCTCTGGGAGCAGTGCAGTAACAACAACACAGTTCCAAGGAAAGTGCAGGATGTAGGCAGCCTGGGAGGAGGGCAAAGTTGTGGGAGTTATTTTTCAGCTGGACCGACGCTCTGATCTGGCTCACCATAAATGAACTCTGCTGCTGGCAAAAGGGAAACAACACTAAAAGATGCCAGTGGATGGAAGGGAAGACTAAACCACCTCTTTCTTCCCACCCATGTACTTCTGCTTGATTTAAATCACAATATTTTGGCCTTGGAATAGTCCATGCTTTGCTTGTGGAATTGCTTTGACAATCGGGCCTCCTGCACAGGCAGGAGAGTAGAACTCCACCATTAAACCCTCATTTTTTCTGCTCACTGCATTTTTCAGCCGGTAATTTTCTTGTCTCTCTATTTTTACACCAGATATTTTATAATTAGTCCTTTGTGTATGTTTATAGGCTTTTCCTCTTTAAAAAAAAAAAAGGAAGAAAAAAAGAGAATTTTAAAACACAGTACCATACAGCCAAAGGTGTCAGGAAACATACCCAAATAAGAAAGGACTCCAAAAAATTAGTTTGCCAACAAAATGCCAGTAAAATTTGAAACCTTGGTTCAGACACACTGGTAATGTTCCAAAACTGCAAACTTAAAGAACTTCTTTATTCAGTAAATCAGCTTCTCTGTGAATATCATCAAGACCACAAAGTTACAGTAAAAAGGGGAGTTTCCAAGGGAGATGTGAAGAGAGTTTAGGAGTTTAAGTTTCAATTTGTAATTTGAAAAGTAAAAACTTCTGCTGTTTTGAGCAGTTTATTTCATTTTTTTCCCTATGATAAGCAATCTTTTCAATTCATGGCCTTTCTTTACTTGAAAAAGCTACCTGAAGCATCTCCCAAAATTAACATGGGATAAATGGAAAAGAAAGAGATAAGAAGTAGGACTCCAGAGCCAAGATTTAAGAAATGGAATAGTTACGGGGAATGCAGAGAAACGTATTTATCATAACATGGTAAGAGTAGAATCTTCAGACTGGAATTAAGATTTATAAACATTTTGATGAGAAGCAGATCTAACCCCTCTTGTCCAAAGTGAGGTAAGGATGCTATGAAGGATTTCAAACATGCCCATCAGTGCAGGCCATGGTGCTGCCACTTTTAGCAGAGATCTCATCACACTTCACTGGAGCCACGAGCCCAGGACTGGGCCAAGAGCAAGGTCCTGACCCTGGGATCAATCCAGGCTGGGGATGAGCAGATGGAGCAGCCCTGGGAGAAGGCCCTGGGGGTGCTGGTGGGGGAGAGGCTGGACATGGCCCAGCCCAGACCCCCCCGTGCCCTGGGCTGATCCCCCAGCGTGGGCAGCAGGGCAGGGGGGATTGTGCCCCTCTGCCCCTCAGGGGAGACCCCCCTGCAGAGCTGCTCCAGCCCTGGGGAACAGCCCAGCAAGGACATGGAGCTGCTGGAGAGAGGCCAGAGCAGGAACCAAGAGGATCCCAGGGCTGGAGCAGCTCTGCTGGGAGGAAAGGCTGGGAGAGCTGGGATTGTTCAGCCTGCAGAGGAGAAGCTTTGGGGTGACCTGATTGTGGCCTTGCAGGGCCTGAAGAAGACGATAAGAAACATGGAGAGAGACTATTTCCAAGGGCCTGGAGTGACAGGACAAGAGGGAATGGCTTCAAACTGACAGAGGGTAGACTTAGACTGGATATAAGGAAGACACTTCTTACGATGAGGGTGGGGAGGCCCTGGCCCAGGTTGCCCAGAGAAGCTGTGGCTGCCCCTGGATCCCTGGAAGTGTCCAAGGCCAGGTTGGACAGGGCTTGGAGCAGCCTGGTGTGGTGGAAGGTGTCCCTGCCCATGGCATGGAGTGGAATTGGATTAACTTTAAGGTCCCTTCCAATCCAAGCTATGATTCTATGTCATACATGCCCCATCCCTGGAAGCACTGAAGGTCAGGTTGGATGGGGCTCTGAGCAGCCTGGTCTAGTTGATGTCCCTGCCCATGGATATGGAGGCACCACAAACATCAGGATCTCAAAAGTAATCCATTGTCATTGTGAATTTATACAATATTACCTACAGTCCCCTCTCAGATGAAAATGAAAACCGAGATCTTTTAGCACACAGAGCGATTTTAACGGGATATTCGGGCCAACTTCTACTCTGGGTAATTACATTCCCTTATGAAAATTTCTCTGCAATTTACTAAGACATCACTTCATTTCCTGTCTTAAATCATAGAGGGTGTTAAAAAGTTGCCGTGTTTCACCGCAGAAGTGATGGAGTTATTCCCAAATAGCCACTCAGACAGGGTTAATGTTGGACAAAAGACACGGGACTTATCGTGGAAACCAAAGGGAGCACGAGAAAGAATTCCGTGTGAGCAGAATTAGGTGCCCTTTCCACATCCTTCACAGAGTTTTCCACTGCAAAATGGGGAAAATGAAACCATTTCAACCCCCAAAAAATCCATTCCTTGTTAAGCAACTGCAGAAGACCTAAAAAATGAGCAATAACATTTGTTTTCCTCACATTAACAATTTTTTCCTTTATCCTATTACCATTGCAAGTTTCATCAAGACTTAAAATCACAGAAATAATTTACAGTTACAAAAATACTCTAAAAGGCTTTGCATTTTCTTCCGCAATTTGCTTTAGTTTCTTTTATTTTATGCCTGCAACAAATTTAGGCCTCGGTGGTTAATGACAATGGCAATGTGGCTGTTGCTATAAACCCAAGGATGCAGCAAATACCCGGCCTTTCTAATCTAATCCTACCTGAAAAACAAGTTTTAATTTTAAAAACTTTTAATTAAGCCCTCAATTTTAATTTTTCTCCTCCTTCAGGAGACACGAGCGACCCATTTTAACTAAAATTTCGGGCAAATTTCTTCATTTCCGCTGTTTGTCTTGGGTGAGCCCCAATCTTAAAATCTTCATCTCCCACCACAGAATTTAAAAACACACACAGAACTTCCTGTAAGTTCCAAATGTTTGCTCATACTCTTGATTTCTACGCCACGGGCTACGCTGTGTGTTACAAACATCACCACGAAGGTGGGAATTTAACACGTTACTTGGCATTAAATCAAATCTTCCCAATTTTGCCCAGGTGTTACAACCATTATAAACTGACTTCATAAAGTGGCAGGTAAAGCACAATTATTTCAATTGCGTGATTTCTTTTTCCATTAAGCACTGGGATACGTGAAATCTTTGAAAAAAAAGAGTATTTATTAACGTTTTGCTGTGCAAAAGCAATCAAAACGCCCCATTCCTTGTCAACAAGCCCGGAATTTAATTTAAAAACTCCCACAGATGAAACAGCAATTTTTTTTTCTCTCCTTCTCTTTTAAAAATTAGGTGTGCAAGACTGAGAAATTCCTTAGTGTGCAATGTGAATAATGTGAATGTAAAGTATAACGTAAGAGATTAATACATAAAGATAAATTTAATGCAAATGGAGGCAAAAAAGGTATTTTTTTGTTTCAAAGTGTTTCAGCGAGAGCCATTTTTAAAGTAACTTCTTAGAAAATGATAACTGAGCTCTAAAATGGCAGTTATCACTTGAAATACTTTTTTTAGCGAGTTTAGAGTATTATTTTTTAAAGGTATTATCAGATATTTACCGTATACATAATTTTTCAAAGAAAATACAGATTCAGAAATTTGCTGTTCTCTAAGAGGAGGAATTAATTTATCTGAAACAATGTCATTTTTCCTTTTCAAACACTTAACTGCACGTTACACTTCAACATCCCTAAATAGAATTTCCCTGTGACTTCTCGTTTCCCGAGTGAAGAAAGATGATACTTTCTGATTTCAAGTTGCAGATCATGTTAAGAGATAGCAATCCCGAAAAATTATGGCTTTTTTTATGGCAGATTAAAAAAGGCAATAAACACAATAGCTGAACTCAGCTGGCTCCACATTCATGTGCCCGATAATTAAAACACAAAAAACGTTCTCATCAAGTACCAAGAGCCCTCTCCCTCCCTCCCAGTGCCAACAGCAACCACAAGATTTCTAAATCCAGTATTAAAGCCCACAGCACTTTTCTCCTGCAAGAGCCAACATTCAAACACATATAAATAAAGAACAGAAAAGTTCTGTTTCCAAATATGTTGCTAAATATTTTTAAAACCCTTGGCCGTGCCAACTTGAAGGCAGACTCCAATAGTTCATTTCATGGGTGATTAAGAATGGATTTCAAAATAAGGAAGTTACTTTCTGCTGGCCACAGCATCCTCTGTAAACTCCAGAACAGTCATCAAAATGTAGATTTGAACTACTAGACTCAACTCAAAAAGTAGCTGATACTCAACCCCCCAAATACTGGATTTTCTTTGTGGGGGAGGGCAGGAGAAAACCCAGATGTAACCTGGTTATTGCAAATTCTTCGTGGGCAAGAAAAGCAGGAACTTCCTACTCCTGAAAAGCTGAAAAATGCCCAGTTTAAAATAATAAAATATGTACAAATAGGTCACACCATGAGAGGTGGGTGGATGGGTAACCAGAGAGTCATGGAATGGTTTGGGTAGGAAGGGACATTAAAGATCATCCAGTGCCACCCCCTGCCATGGGCAGGGACACCTTCCACCAGCCCAGGTTGCTCCAAGCCCTGTCCAACCTGGCCTTGGACACTTCCAGGGATCCAGGGGCAGCCACAGCTTCTCTGGGCAACCTGGGTGAGCCCCTCCTCACCCGCACAGCCAAGAATTCCTTCCCAATATGCCATCTAACCCTGTTCTCTGTCAGTCTGAATCCATTCCCCCTTGTCCTGTCACTCCAGGCCCCTGGAAATAGCCTCTCTCCATCTTTCTTGTTGGCTCCCTCAGGTAAATTTTCCTTCAGGAAAAAATTACTGTATCTGCATTTCTGCATTAAAACGTTGTCTCATACCCTCTGAAAACGGAGAAATGTTTTTCCTCCTCTTCCCATACCACGGACTAGAGTACAGGTTTCTTTACACCATCTTTGTCTTCTTTTGATGAAAGAAACATAATTCTTTTCTATCCCACTCTCCCCATCGAAGGAGTCATGTTTCCTAGACCCTGAGTTATTCCCTTTTCCCTGCTTTGTTCTATGCCCAGCAAATCCACACCTTTTGAAGCCTGGTGCTGAAAACTGGACCAATAACTCCAGTTAAGCCCTCCCAGTGCTGAGTAGAACTGGAAGGATTACCCTGCACATTTCACATGCAGCACATTTTTAAGCACTTCTGCATGAATTTCAGTCTCAATCCTCACTCCCTTTGTTACAACAGTAATTTATTTTTAACCTGCTTTCCATTTCTCACTCAAAGTTCCAGAACCTCTTGAAAAATTACATCCAACCACTTCATTTGGTGATTTACAGCTGATTATTACTCTGTGTCACACTTATCCACGAAGAGCTGCATCCTGATTATTTAAAGCCACACTTTGATTCACGAAGTTTTAAACCTACCTTCTTACAAACTTATAGTTTCTCCCTACAATGTGTAGTTTTTGATAAGGAAAGCCTCAATACTCTGATCTAAATTATTAATGGAAATGACTGAGTTGTGCTGAAGGAGTGGAAGATACGAAGCTTCAGCAGTCTGAATAAAGTGATTTTTAGGGAACTACTTCTCACACTCTCTGAGTGCCATGGGAAACACACCATTCCTAGGCAAAGCACTTGGAATTTGGAAATGTCTGACTTGGAAGAGTCAGACTTATTTACCAAGTTCTAATCCAACAGGCAACTGTATTCTGTAAATAATCATGGATTTTGGATAAAACCAGATCCAATAGGTCACAACCCACTTTAAGAGCTGGAAGATCTCTGGCAAAGCTCACTCCACGTGGATCTTAGATTTAAGGATGGCATTTAAACACTTCAGCTGTGGCATGAAGAGTTAAAACATCTAAAAGGAGAAAGATCACTTAAGAAAGAATGATCACCTTCCATTTTCTCCACTGACAGAAGTTTAACAAGAAAGTCTTCACAGAATGAATAAAGTTGCAGTTGTAAATGTCAAGTATTTGCAGCTGTCTCTCTGCTCCACCTTGCACAATATATTTAGCACCGAATATAACTGGGAATGAGTAAGGTGAGGAAATACTTTTCCTTTCAGGTCTTTTTCAACAAGCACTCCATAAATAATTTTGACTCTTCAACCATGGACATTAGACTACCACAAAAGAGCACTCTATTACCTGTAAAATTCATTTTCCTATCATCCTTGTTTCCCTTTATGGGATAACTTCTCCACTGCAGCAAATCTAAGCTTCTTGTGTTCATCTTTGAGACTCTCTTCACATCCATGGTCATCCTGCCCCTGGAGGTCTTTTTCTCACTCACAGTGTGCAAGTTCTGGGTCACTTTGTGTCTCTATAACTTCTGGCCTCTGAACCATCACTGGGGGGGCTCAAATGACTCAAGAAGAGAAATTCAAACAACGCTGGAGTTTAGCTTGACAAGGCCAAGTACAGGTAAAACACAAGGCTCAGAGAGCAGTGGCACATCTTCTATTCCTTCAGTACATCCACCACAGGGAGATGATTCTCCTGCACACAAAATTCCCACCAGTAGTGACAGAATCACAGAATCATCAAGGCTGAAAGAGCCCTTCAGGGTCATCCAGTCCCACCCTCACCCAGCACCACCACAATCATCCCTAATCCATGGCCCCAAGGGACACATCCAGACACTTCCAGACACAGGGACTCCACCACCTCCCTGGGACACTTATTCCGAGGCCTGACCACTCCTGTAGGGAAAAATTGTTTCTAATCTCTGATCTGAACCTGCCCTGGTGCAGTTTGAGGCCATTTCCTCTCATCCTTTCCCTTGGGACATGGCAGCAGAGCCCGACCCCCCTCCCTGCCCCCTCCTGTCAGGGAGTTGGGGAGAGCAATGAGGTCCCCCCTGAGCCTCTTCTTGTCCAGATAAACCCCCCCAGCTCCCTCAGCTGCTCCTCACAGGACATGTTCTCCAGCCCCTTCCCCAGCTCCGTTGCCTTCCCTGCACATCAAGAACTGACTTTAGAGACCAGTAAATTAATTTACTATCAGACAATACCCAGGTTCTTATCACGAACATGTTCAGATCCCAAACACACAGGTTTTGGGGAATTCTGGCTGCATTTCCCACGTCTGGGGACTGCTCTGTGTCAGGGATTGAGTTGCAGGAGTGTTACATTAATTCCACGGCTCTACATCAGAGCATAAGCAGAGCTCAGCTTTACTAACAGGCAAGAGATCTGCTGAGGGCTTAACTCAGGGCACTCTCCACACCAGATACCCTTGTGCAGCAAGAAATGGCAAATTCACTCCAAAATCAAACACAGACACGATCAATTAGACCTCTGTCAATACTCAGGGTGGGACCCAGTTCTCCAGTGGGGTTTTTCCTCCTACAGATCCTGAAAACTGAGACACAAAGTGACACAAGCCAAGGGCAAGGAAAGGAGCACAGCTCTCACGCTGGCACATATTCACAGGGTGACACTACCTGGGAATTCTCAGTGGTTTAGCAACAAGAAAAGATGAAAAGGTAATTTTTTTAGTCAGCCAAAACCTTTGCATCCAATGGAGCAACTGAATGGTTGGATGCTGTCGAGTTGCATTTGCTTATTGCTTATTAGTGTGTTTTTATTTTGAAATAAATTATATATTTGACTGTCCCTTTTGAAAAGCTACAGTAGGATCTTTCTAACAGCAAAAAGAATTCTTCCCCCATTTTATTATAAAACTTAAATTCCAATATAATATTCCAACTCATATATAATATCATTATTATTCCAACTTATTATTATTATTCTCACTTACATATAGTATTCCAACTTATATTATTATATTGCAATATCAGACAAAGCAAAGTGGCTTCCAAAACCACGAAATGCATTGTCAAGTTCTCAATTTTAAATGTTATTTTTAAACCCTACTGTCAAGAAAATTTCTTGGAAGTTAACATAAAATACATCTTGGTTTCTTTATCAAACTCAATCTCTCCCTCTGACAGGAACAATTCTTTTTGTTATTGAAGAGTTCCTATAATTGAATTTCCTTGTATTCATTAGCTTTTAGGATACTTCCAAAAAGAAAACATGACCGAATTCGAGAAAGGAGATCAGAAAATATAAAATGTGACAGCAGAAAAATGCTTTATTTCTTTGCCCATTAAGCAAAATTCACTATAACTTCAGCAGTTCCTTCCAGGTAGAACAGACACTGTGAGGTGTGTCCAACTCCAAATGGTGCTTGTAATATTAAACACACAAAAATTAACTCATTCTACCCACTGAAAGAAACATTTACAGTCAAAATTAAATTACTCCCTTAGCCCCCCCCTTTTGTTGCCAGTGCAATAAAATACCAGAAGCCTTTTCTAGGGGAAAAAAAAAAGTGATAATCCAGTGTAATACTGGAAAGTGAAGGACTTGGAAGAAGTAACACTATTACAATGTGCCTTCCCATAGAAACACAGAGCTCTCTGATGGCTGGCTGACATCTCTGCACTATATTTTAATCTATATTTTAATGGGTTTGGTTGTCTTGCAGCTCAGTGCAAACACTCCCTGCAAGGCACTTTGCCACGAGGCCTCCTGGAACGCAGCTGTTCCCATGGCTGCCCCTTTCCCAGACAAACTGGGATTAAATTTCTGCTGCTGCACAAGCTCTGCAGTCCTGAGGAGCATTCCTGGATCCCAGGGTTAGGGCTGGGGATTGGGATACCCTACGAGGATGGCGTGGGGCAAACACCAGGTTCAGGTCAGACATCACTTACACAAGCAGAGAAAATAATAAAATACTTTTTCATTATTATTTTAATCACAGAAAAGAGACAGGAACCTGAATAGGATAAACTATCAGTTATCAGTCTGCATTTTGATAAGAAAAACTTCATATCACTCAAATCTGGGGGGAATAACACTGAAATTTTGATAGAAGTCCCCCTTTTCTAGCAGTTTTGAATCTGCCCCATCCCTGGAAGTGTCCAAGGGCAGGTTGGATGGGGCTTGGAGCAACCTGGGATAGTGGAAGGTTCTCTGTGCATGGCAGGGGGTTGAAATAAGATGATCTATAAGGCCCCTTCCAAACCAAACCATTCTGGGATTCAAGCCTGCATCCAAGGAATGGTTAAAACTGGGTTTAGTCTAATAATATTAGATAAACTCAATTTGATTTGTTTAGACAGTCACTTCTTGCTATTCAACCCTTTGACAGAATGGGATCTTCCCACACACGATTTTTCACGTGTGCCTTTATGTGATCCAAGGCAAAAATCATCAATTTGGTGGTTCTGCTTCCCCATGTTTGTAGAAGGAAACTACTTCTCATCACTATTTCTCTACAGTGTTTCTAAGATATTTTGGAAAGATAAATGGTAACTATTGGCAAAATATTTCCAAATCCACAGAGGGATGATGCTAAAAAATCACAGAATCACAGGATGGTTTGGGTTGGAAGGAACATTAAAGATCATCCAGTGCCACCCCCTGCCATGGGCAGGGACACCTTCCACTAGCCCAGGTTGCTCCAAGCCCCTTGGACACTTCCAGGGATCCAGGGGCAGCCACAGCTTCTCTGGGAACTCTATCCCACCCCCTCAGCACCCTCACAGGGAACAATTACTTCCTAATATCCCATCTAACCCTGCTCTCTGGCAGTTTGAAGCCATTCTCCCTTGTCCTGTCATTCCAGGCCCTTGGAAATAGTCTCTCCAGCTTTTTGGAGCCCCTTTAGGTACTAGAATTATTATTATTATTATTATTATTATTATTATTATTATTATTATTATTATTATTATTATTATTATTTCTAATCCCATGAGTGACACAGCTCAGTAGCACAGATTTCTAAAATCAGAGAAAACATCACAGTGGTCTGAGTTGTAACAACCACATTTATCCCACACCCCAGGGCTGGGGGTGAAAGCACGAGGGTGACAGAGAAACAAATCCAACAGCAGATGTGCAAATGGCTGCAAAATTATTATAGGAAGAGGTTTTATGTCAAACCTCTCATTCCCCCTCAACCACAGGCATCAAGTGCCAGAAACCTGACCCTGCAGCCAAACCCGCCGTGCCTTTGCCTTGGAGCACAAACAGGGTCTGACAGTGGTTCCAACCACAAACTCATCTCCTGCCCCACGTTGGAAGTGCTGTTGGAACAACTTCAGGGCACTCACAAATTACAACCTCTTGTTCTAGGCCTCTGCCACCTGGACTTTCATTTTCTGCCCATCTACTGGGTGTCAACTGATGTTTCACTGGTCGTGCAACAGTGGCATGAAATGAGGGCGTTTGTTATGTCCCATAATGCAAGGCAAGGTACACGGGGAATTTTGGAAGGTTCTCCCCTGCAGGTGATCCCTCTGCAACACCCAGATCTCACATCCTTGCATTAGACACCTAAGATTGATCACAGCAAACCAAATTAAGCTAAAATAGACATTAAATGACCTACAAGCCCAAAAGAAATGATCGACTCTGTTGTGCCTTCCCACCTTTAAACGCGTTTCATTTGGGAGCTGGTTGCTAAACAAACGTATCAAACATTTCCTTCAGGCTGAAAGACCAAGAGAGTGAACTTCCAGAACAGCTTTTCCTTTTTAAAACACGATGCTCATCAAATCAGGCTTAGGAGAATTATTTTGACTTCTTCTGCTCGCAGTGACGCAAACGAGACCGAGCACATCTGCAACCACCCCAGATATTCCAAGCGCATTCCAAGACACACGACCCAGTCCCAACATCCTGATGAAAAAAACATGTGCAAAAAAAAAAACCCCCAAAAATGCTTAAATCTCCCTCCAGTCTGGGAAATGACAGACACGACTGAACAGAGGTTTATCTCTGTGCAGAGCTATAAGATACATTCAGGTCTCGAAGTTTGAATTAGTTTGTGAATCGTCGGCATGACAGAGTGAAAATATGATTTGAAGTAATTAGTGTTAAACTGCATTGAAATGTACAGATTATTCTATTTTTATTCTAGGAAATAATTGATTTATGGTATTACAGGACAGTTATACCAAGTTCCCGGCTAAATGCCAACTCTGCAATTACTTTCTACCTATCTAAAAATGGCATTTAATGATGGTAATGGGCATGTTCCATCCTGAACCATTTCCTGGCTCTGCTTCTCTTTAAGGAATACCCTCACTCATTTTAGAAATGCAGGCATCTCACTTTGTTTAAGAAAATAAATTGAGAAATTTGCACATTCAGCACCTTAATTTTCAAAGGTCCATGGATATAAAACCACGCAAACACCGGAATTCAGAACTAGGAAACAAAGTTCTTTACACATCACAATTCTCATGATGATATGAAATCACCTCAGCAACAAACTGCAGCAGCTTTTTGTCAGGAAAACACAGCATTACCTTGCTCTTTGCAGCAAGGAATTTGGAAAAGATTTTCCAACAGGGAACAAAACCAGAAGAGACTTTCCAAGAGATTGAGAGGAAAAAGTGTCAAAACTCAACATCATGTCCAGTCACAACACTCAAAATATTACATGTAAATTAATATAATATTTTTTATCTTAAATCACAAGATGCACTTTAAAAATACTTTTTTTTTCTTACTCCTTCCTCTTTTTTTTTTTATTGGTAGATTAGTTAACCCACAGAACACTGAACATAATTAAGAAAACCACACTGCCTCAGAAAATGATAAACTCTTTTTTCTTGCCACCTTCTACTGAATCTAGACTTCAGTTTTTGGGCTTGACATCTGAAATCCTGTATTTCATGAAGGATTATTATCCTAATTTCATTGTCCTAGCCTACAATGACAGGAAAAGAGAGAAAACAAAATGAATACCATTATTGTAAGGCTCTTGTAGATGCAACTAAGTTAAACCAAATATAAATACAAATATTCAATACAAATCAAAATATGTGGATCTTTGGGATCTGGCTCAAGCACAACTTTGTCTGCTTGTTTTATTTATTTTTATTTCAGCTCCTGATTGCCACTGAAATGGCAAACAAGCAGTTTCAGCAGTTCAAGTGGTCTTGAACTTCAAGTTTTCTTGAGCTTCATCATTAATGACATTTATTATCACAGACATTCTGCCATTTGCTGTGTCTTATTTCAAAAATCTGGTCTATTTGATGGACCCCTCAGAGCTGGTTTGAGCAACCAACTATTTATCCTGGGCTCCTTTGTGCATGTGATATTTATCCTCAATCTACAAAATACTTCACTACATACGGAGGCATTGAATATTTACAATTTAAATATAATAATTAGCAACTTCTCAAGGAATCCCTCGGCTTGCACTCTACATCCTGAGCTCTGGGTTACAGGTCCTGGCCACCAAAGCTCCCCTCCAACAACCTGGGGATGTGCATCAGCAGTTAAATATTCAAATATCTCAACGATGAGCACAAAGAATGCACCGTGAAGCATCACTGGCTTCTCTTTTTAGTTTTGTAGACGAGCAAATCTCCTACAAAACAACTGGGACAACCTTTCCCACACCAGACTCAAGCCACAGAAAGCCTAGGAATTTTCATATCCTTCAGTGCCACGAGGAGAAATATTTTTCCCTCAAAAAAAAACAACCACGGAACGGAAACACACCTATTCCCCTTCAAAAAAAAAAAATTAAAAATTAAATTTTACCCTACCAACAGCTCCCAAGTGCAGATTGTGCCTTGCCTCTAGAAACCAAGGATGTTTTTTAAAAAAAAAAAACAAGATTTGGGGTCGGTTCTTGGGTGCTTTGCAGCGCATCAGGAAGGAACATGACCTGCCCGGCTCCGCGGCACGTTAAGGAGGCTGATTGAACATTGCTGCTAATTAAGAGCTCTCGTTGTTTGGCAGGACCACCAGAGAACCTCGTGCACTTGTTCATGCCAGCAGCACCTCCTGCAGAAATTAACTCTTGATGAGAGCAGACAGGGGGCCCAGCTGGTCCTCCCAAATCCCCCAACCGCGCAAATGAAGCGTAATAGGAACACTGGTGGCGAAAGGCTATTCGTGACCTCTTTTTAAAAAGCAGAGTATACCTTGGCATCGACTTAATTTTCCACGCCGGGGCTGGATAATGCGAGGAGACCCGAAAACCACCGGGGAGAGGACTGAAAATCAAAATTATCATCGGCGGATAATTCCGCGAGAAATATTTTATCAGGCGAGGCTTAAAAAAAAAAACAACCCGCGGTTTGGTTCGAAAATCAATCAACGCCACTGGGTTATTCAGAGAGTTTCACCACCAAAGGGGGAGGGCGGGAGGGGCCTCGTGAAAAAAGCAGGTTATTAAAAGTGATTTGATGTTTTGTTGCTGAATCTTTAGGATGTGTCTGGGAGTTTGGCTTTGTAATGTTCAAAATTAATGTTTCGCACAGGTGGAAGTAGCACAGGTTACCTTATAAAAGGCAAAGGAGAGCACAGGTTACCTTATAAAATACACAACTAAAAAACACGACCCGCTCCCATTCAATGGGAACATTGCAGCATTCGGTGCTGCCTGACAAATTCCTGACACCTCTGCTGCCATTTCTGCAGGTGACCATGACTTTGCCCACCCGAAGAGGTGCTCCCTGAAGACTTGGCACGAAGGCCATCGGAGGAGCAACGGCAGTGTCTGTCAGCTTTAACCTGGATGTTAAGAACTGAAGCATATGGAGAATCAGAGAATAATTACTAATGTTTTAAAATATCCACATCAGTATGGCCTGTTATAGAATCATAGAATAAAGTTGGAAAAGAGCTCCAAGGTCATCCAATCCCCCCTGCCCAATGCCCACCTTGTCCCCCAGCCCAGAGCACTGAGTGCCACGGCCAGGCCTTCCTGGGACACCTCCAGGGATGGGCACTCCAAACCTCCCTGGGCAGCCCCTGACAAGGCCTGACCACCCTTTCCAGCAGGAAATTCCTCCCAATGTCCAACCTGAGCCTCCCCTGGCACAGCTGGAGGCCGTTCCCTCTCCTCCTGTCCCTTGTTCCCTGGTAGCAGAGCCCGACCCCCCCCGGCTCCCCCCTCCTGTCAGGGGGTTGCAGAGCCAGAAGGTCCCCCCTGAGCCTCCTTTTCTCCAGGCTGAGCCCCCCCAGCTCCCTCAGCCCCTCCTGCAGCTCCAGCCCCTTCCCCAGCTCCTTTCCCTTCCCTGCACACGCTCCAGCCCCTCCATGTCCTTGCTGAAGTCCCAAAACTGGACACTCAAGGTGCTGAGCACAGAGGAACAACCACTTCCCTCGTCCTGCCAATCACTTCCCTATTCCTTAATTTCTAATTAAGCAGCAATTGGAAATAATTACACACAGAAACAATTACCTATGCAAAGTGCTTGACTGCACCCTCCAGTGCCAGACACTATCAATCAGATATGGCAAAAGAATGTGCAAAAGCTGTGATGAATGGAAACAATCATTTCCCTCGGTTAAAAAAGTGCATTTTCAAACAATTCAGTTCTTGTATTTCTCTTCCCCTCCACCCTCACCATTGGTTACATCTTGGATGAAGCCTTAATTTAGAGGTAGCTGTGTTAGAAAAATCTGAGAGAGGGCAAAAACATATTTGCTTACTTTAAAAAGAAGTGAGAATATCATAAGAACAGTAGGGAAATGTTTTCATAAAGTGCCTGAGGAAAGACATCTTTACCCGTGGTTCACTGGCATTACAAATACCACCAGAAACAAACACTTGGGCACACGAAATGCAAACTTCACATGTTCTATGGGACTGAAAAGTTCATAATATACATCCTCACTTCATTTTTATTTGATTTTTTTTCCTTCCAAGATGATTTCTACTTCAGAAAAGTAACCAAACATTCAACCTGAACTAAGATTAAGGATGTCTCCCTCTGTATTCAGCACACTGAGAGCATCCAGATAAATCACAATATTCATCTTTCAGTACAAGGTTTTCCACTGGATTAAGTAGCTGCTCTCTATCACATTTATATCCCAACTCTGTAACATGGAATATTTTTACCTTAGTTTCCCCATAAACCTCTTCAGCTTATAGGATGTCATGATTACTACTGAAGTCCTGAGTAACTGTAGTTTAAGGCTGCACATAAATCACCTTTTAACAAGTAACTTCCATTCATACCCTTTCCACTTCCCACCACAGCTTTAGGAAACAGTTCCTATTTCTTAGGAATCCTGTTCTGTTGAATGATCTCTCCACCTTTTCTGGATGAGGGCAAAAAGCTGCCCCTTGAATCTCAGGCCTTCAGGAGCATAATTACATGCTGCAGTGGGCTTCAGGTCTCCTCAGACACGCCCTTTTTCCAAAATCACCAATTGGGAAGTGCTCAAAACCTCCAGTAAAGGTATCTTCAAGCCACCTGCTGTTTGGGCAAGAGGGCAAATCAAGTCTCCTTGTACAACCAGTAACTCTTTTTGCGATGGGGAACAGCTGGATCCAGGCCAAAAGAAGGTACATCCCACAACCTGGAAGTGTTAAAAAGACAGAACAGACTTCAAGCAGGATTTCTGAACAAACATAAGAGGAAGGGAATGGTGGAAGGAAAAATTCAGGCTCTGGTTGGAGTGGCAGACATTGCAAGGACGGCCCAGGGCTCAAGGAGGGGATTGAAAAATGCCTCTGATTCCAAAGAGCATTCCAGATGAAACCGTGGCACTCCACCTCATGCCACCTGTTGGAGCATCATCCTGTACTTGGCAGGCACCTTCCCGAGTCAAAATGCCACGTTAAATAATAATTTCAGCTACAGTTCATCAGTGAATTTTCCACCAGGAGGGATGTCTGACAAAACCAAGGTAAAACCAACAGCTCTTAACTGCCAGTGGGCAAACCCAGCATGGATACCTGCAAATGAACTTCCAGAAGTATCTCTCCAAAATTCAGGGAGGAATTTTTTTTTCTTCAGTAATTCATTGTGAAAAAGAAATAAAAAAAAATAAAAGAAACTCCGAGGGAAAATTTTCCTACAGAATCTTGTTGCCCGGTGGTAACAACGTAGTTAAAGGACCAGGTTCTGTCCTGACTGGGGAAAGGGAGACATTTTAATTCCTACATCAAAGGCAGTGTCTTTCCATATAACAACCCTTGATGGATTTCTTTCCAGTGAACTCATCTGTGCAGAGTGATTTTATTGCATTTAAAGAGTGACTTTTACATCTTTACGCGCTGTGTCGCTGGAAAAGGTATATTTTATATTCACACAATGCTCATTACAAATCTCCCATTTCTTGTTTGAAGCTGGTTTCTTTCACATGCCAACAGTCACAGAGTGGTTTGGGTTGGAAAGGACATTAAAGCTTATCTTGTTCCAATCCCCCTGCCATGGGCAGGGACACCTTCCACCAGCCCAGATTGCTCCACGTGTCCAACCTGGCCTTGGACACTGCCAGGGATCCAGGGGCAGCCACAGCTTCTCTGGGCAACCAGGGTCTTATGATAATTTGCCATTATTATAAATAGTCTAATTGTTTTATTCAATTATGTTTTATTCAATTATGTTTTATTCAACTATGTTTTTTCAAAGAGACTTTAAGTGGCAAAAGAAAAAGGGAGTTAAAGACAATGAATCAAGAGCTGAGAAAAAGCTGCCCAACAGCCAAAACAACAGATACTTCCTACCCTAAAACTGCAGAGTGCTGGTGGCCATCCCCCAGGAAAAGGGATGGATGCAGGAAGAAGCTCAAGAATAGATGGTCTAACATGAGATTCTACCTTTCTTTTCATGCCTAACTTAAGTATGTGGCCATCACAGCTCAGTACTGGAACAGTATTACACATTATTTTTCTATACTAAAGTTATCTTCAAGACACCTTGGTTTTCGTCAGGCTACATCACAGAATCCCAGAATTGTTAAGGTTGGAAAAGAGCTCCCAGCCCATGGATCCACCCTGTGCCCCATCCCCACCTTGTCCCCCAGCCCAGAGCACTGAGTGCCACGGCCAGGCCTTCCTGGGACACCTCCAGGGCTGGGCACTCCAAACCTCCCTGGGCAGCCCCTGCCAAGGCCTGGCCACCCTTTCCAGCAAGAAATTCCTCCTCATGTCCAACCTGAGCCTCCCCTGGTGCAGTTAGAGGGCACTTCCTCTTGTCCTGACAGCTCAAACACCTACATCAAAATCATATATACAAATTATACATATATACAGTTGGAATCGTAAGGTTCTATCCACACAAGGCAAGTTTTCAGAAAGGAAAACCTCCAAACTTGGAGCACATCTGAACTCCATAAAAGACTTCCCTACTCTTTCAGGGAGCAATGCAGTCAAATTTAAGATATTTATAGGCTTTGGGGGACAAATTTTACCTGAAATGGTTTGAACTCTTGCAACTCAAACACGAACCCAAATTTTTTATTCTTGTGAAGTCGTTATGTGGATACTGCACTCATGAAAGTTAGTTAAATTGTGAAAAACTGTAAAATATTTAATTTCCTGGTGGTTTTAATTGGGATGGTTTAATGAATCTACAAGTCAAAACTGGATTACAATTAAAACTTCTCTATATTTTAATATAGAAAGTATATATTTTAATCTAATCCACACAGTAAAATACAATCCATTTTTGTGCTTGACTCTGAAATCTTCCACAGTATGTTGTTAAATACCAAAAGCTATTACCAAACCATCAGAGCCATTTGTTTTCAAATTAAAAGAATCACTTCAGCAACTTGCAGCTGCCAGACTCACTCTTTCTCAGTATTTGTAATATTTTCTTTTACTAAATGTCCCTATCCTGCTCTTGTTGTAATATTTTACCGTTTAAGTCCCCTTGCTCTTTTTTGTGGTCCAAACGAAGTGAAAATAACAAAGTAATATAACAAAACAAAAATAATAAAATAAATGAATAATAAATAAATTTATTCTAAACAAATAAGAAGGTGACACTAAAATATTATTTATCTATAAAGGTCCCACAAAGGAGAGGTTATTCCATGTGTATTTATTTCATTTTAGCAACGCTGAAAAATCTAAAAACACGCAAAAAAAAAAAAAGAGAGAGAAAAAAATAAAAATTCTGCCATCCTGGAATTTTTTTTTTGTTGTACTGCAATTGCAAGCTGCAATTGGTTAAGGAAGCTAAATTTAATTAGCTCAACTTCCTTGCAGATCCCATCAAACACCCCCCATCTGATGCATTCTGCCGAGCCCCCTCCAGCTGGCCGAGCGCCACAAAGAAAAGGCAGCTCTGCTCGTTGCTGGGAACCGAAATGAGCTGCTTTAAGTGGAGCTTTTCTTCCATTTTTCTGAGGCTGCACCGCTCTGACCTTCCCCGAATCAATCCCGGGCGGATTAACATGTAAAGCAGCGTCGCATTAATTTCAGAAAAGCGAATATGAGCTCGGGCCTTGGGATCCGACAAAACACCCACCTCCTAAACACGCTAATGCTTCAATGGGGAGCTGTCAATAAAAAGAGGGAGGGGGGTGGTTAGGAGGATTTGGAGCGTGGAGCAATCTATCAGGCTGGTTAGAGCTTTCCCTGCCCCTGTGGCATGGCTAATGCATTCCTCTGGAAGTTAATCCCATTTCCAAAGGCCCTCCCGCGAGGAGCGCGGAGGCCGCGCCGGAGGAGGACGAAGACGCATTAAAATTCTCGGCCACGTCACCGAAAGGCACCGAGAGGGGACATTCTGGGGGCTCACAATGAGGTGGTTCATTAGAAGGGCAAGGTCTCAAAGAACCCGACTTTTGTTGGGAGGAGAAACGCCCGATGGCCCCTTTTCTGGTGCACCTGCGAACGGCATCACCTCCCAAAAACTGCTAAAAACACCCCAAATAAATAAAAATAAACTTATAGTGACGCCACCACTGCAAACAGAAACTGTCACAGTGCCCATGACATTGCAAATCCACTATAAAAGAGGATGTTGAGCCTCCCTGAAGCAAATATTTACATGCAAGACTTACTTGGTACCTGTTACAGTGACACGAGAGATGCAAATATTTTTAAGTATGTTTGCTTGTACAGCAAAAAGAAATAATTTTATTAAAATAAATGATTATAAAGAATTTCTACTTTAATGTTATATTTTATGTTATATAAAATATAACATAAATATGTTATAGTTATGTTATTAATTATATATTTATATAATATATACTATATAAACATATAATCATCTATATTATATATAAATATGTGGGTGTATAATAGATAACTGTATATAACTGTATATATATTATATAATTATATATAATATAAATATATATAATTATATATAATATATATTATGTATAATTATATATAATATGTAATTATATAATATATAATATAAATATACCTATAATATATTATATATAATTATATAGTGCATATTTATACAATATATATAAATATATGTATGTATTGTATAGAGAAATATATAACACATTCTAAAATTATCATAAATAAAAAAGAAATAAAAGTTTGTTTCTTTTTTCTTTTCTAAAATATTATAAATAAGACCTCAGGTTATTACCTCAGAATGTGGAACTTCTAGCACACCAATGTCAAGTTTTAAAAATTTCAATGATGTTGTCAAATCCACATTCAGTCTGTGTGTCATGACACAGATATTAAATTTTCGGATTTTTTAACTGAATCTTGTATGTAAGTCGGTAATTTAAGAAATAAATTTTAAGAACTAAAGCAAGGAAGCCTCTGAACAGGTTAAATATCATCTGGGTACCTTTTTCTCTGCAGGCAGCAACATCAAAATCTCAAAGGTCAAAATCAGAATCCTTCTTCAGCAGTAAAGACAGAGAATAAAAGAAAATGGGGAGCAAGAGAAAAGAGACAGTTCACACCATAAGGCAAATTTTCTTAGTAATTATCAGAGGTGGCACTACGTTATCTGAATATAGATGAGATTAATTTTTATGAAGCAAAATGATCCATTTTAAGATGAAGGGGACATGAAAAGGCAACACAAACTTGTCTGCTGCCAGGAGGTTGAGTGAGACTGGGGAGAACCAAAAAGCAAAACCCTTTGCCTTGTGTAGATCCCAGAACCTTTTGGTGTTTTCCAGCTTGTAAAATACAATTAAAGCAGGTTAAAGTGTGCACCAAAATTTAAGGATTAAGCAGGAACCTTGAGGAAATCACGTTGTGCACGGAAATTGTTAGAGAAATGTATCAAAAACATACATTTTTCTATTGGTTTTCTGCTCCTCGAAGCTTGGGAAGAGAAATTCATGCCCCTCGCTCTGGAGTAAAGGACACACGTCATAAAATCTACTGCTAAAAGTGAATTATATTTCTTGATTATCAGACCCCAGGTTGAATCCTACGGTACGAAAGGTCCTGTTTCATTTACAACCTGCTAAAACCTGACAGGGGATAGATGAAGAAAAGCCAGTGGAGTTGAGTGTCCTTCCCACAAACCGCCCCGGGATCCCTCATCGGATGCATCCGCGATTCCGACGGGCTGCGATTTTGCTGGAGTTCCACCGCCCTGGACTCAGCCAAGGAATGGAATTCACGTTTTTAGGCCAAAAAGACTCTGGCCAAAAGAACTTTAGGGCTGAGATCATACTTGATGGAGCTGGTTTTCAGTCAACATTATCCACTGAAAAGCCTCGTCGGCGTCTCCGTGTCAACAAACTCCGAACACGACCCGCGAGCGATTCCCGCCCGGGGCGGGAGAAGGGATTTGTGCCACCACATTTTGCTAAGCCCTCACACAACTGGGTCTGCTTTTGTG
Organism: Pseudopipra pipra; assembly: GCF_036250125.1. Taxonomy (NCBI): domain Eukaryota; kingdom Metazoa; phylum Chordata; class Aves; order Passeriformes; family Pipridae; genus Pseudopipra; species Pseudopipra pipra. The sequence continues at coordinate 117,165,239 of NC_087550.1, read as the reverse complement.
ATATAATCCTGCAATCAGCACACAAGCACCATCCTGGAGACACTTTAAGAGAAGATGGAAAATCCAAACTGATATTTTCCGCTGTTTTCTCGCTGCCGCAAACTGACCTACTTAAAAGATGAAAAAAAAAAAAAAAAGAAAAGGTTTTAATGCATTTTTTTCCCCTTTCAACAAAAGTGATGGCCATTCAGTCCTTTCAAAAAGGGAACTGGAGGGCTAGAGAGAGATTGCAATGTTGACATTAAAATGTCTCATGCTCTAAAATCACAGGAAATGAACCAAACTCAGAATTTCCACAAGGCAATGGACTGGCCTAAGTTCACCTGAGTTTAATGGGATAAAGCCTCTGCTGCCAGAATTAACTGAATCAAGAGGAACAGCTACAAAAAAAAGGCCCTTAAGAACAACTAAGCAAAAAGTGCAAATTAAATGAAAAGTTAATTTAGGATTCAGTGTTGCAATTAAAAAGTAAGGACTGGTTTTGCACTGAAAATCCTACAGCTTTCCACTGAAAATCCTGTGGCTGAGTAGCTCTTAACACACCCTTCCACCCAGAAAATAAGGTAAAGGCTTTCTCATATTATTCAGAACAGCAGAACTTTTAAAAAGTTGTAAAAGTGACAGAATTCTGGGCATTTTTAACAATTTATTCCAGAATCCTAAAGACAATTTAGTGAAGGCAATAAAAATAATACTGCCAGCCCAACTCACCACTCCTTGTGCTGTAGGTGGTTTTGTGGCAGGATTTATATTCATATAGATCTATTCATATTTATCCACATATTTTATGTGTCTCAGTCTTCCAGAATTTCCAGATTCCATCCTCAATATTTTGTCAGAAAAATTAAAAAAAAAAAAAAGATATTACTGACCAAAAGCAAATGGAAGCAATAAATTTGGACAGCGGAGCAAACATGCACTGCTTTTACTTAAAATACTCCTAAAAAAAGGAAGCTGGTAAGAATTTGGCTCTGCAAAATCTTTTGTATCAATTTCTCTCCATAAAAGACACCCGAGCTGGAAACTAAAACTTTCATGGGATGCAATTGTGAAAGTGAGAAAACCCGAAAAAACTGGCCAGAAGAAAAGATGGAAAACTCCCAAAATGAAACAAAGCTTCGGTGAGAAGATAATAATTGAAAATGAGGAGCCTTTCAGTCTAAAGTTTGAAGTAAAGAGGAAAGAAAAGGAGCAGAAAACGTGCTTTTTGAAAAATGCTGTTTTTTCTGAACTTGATTTTTTAAGTGAGAGGCATAGAAGCAGGAAGGGGAACAGCATTTTGTATCAGACATTTAAATAAGGTGGGAATTACACTTCAGACATTTAAATAAGGTGGGAATTACACTGTGCACTTGAGATAAGTCTGATCTTCCACCAAAACTACACCATGTCCTTGGAAAGGGAGCTCATGGGGAATGCCTTATTTCCTCACAGCCTAAAAGCCACAGACAAAAGGTGAAAATATTCCTGCACTTACAAAATATATTATTAAGTTATAAAATAAGGTTGTCGTGCGGAAAAATCAGTGGACTGAAAATTAGATTTTTAAGGGAATTTTCCCTCTGCTGGGAAGCTGAGAGTGCTTCCAGTTGCTAAACTAACAATGTATTTTAATGTCCTCACTGCTGGGACTGAATGAAACCAGGAATGAAAAGGTTCTGCTGCTACTTGGTAAGTAAAAACTACACTGACCAACAATATAGAGTTTGTCTAGAAGACACTGCCAAGAATAATCCACCACAGAAAAAGTCATGGATATACAGAATGACTCTGATATTTAATGGAAAATGCTTTTCAGGCAATCTTATTGTCAAAAAGATATATATACACAGATATAGAAAAGCAACATAATTTCAATTTTTTCACCTTTCTACTATTTCAGGGAAATTTAAGTCTATCCTTTAAAAAGCCTGTAGATGATAATGATATCATCATTTTCCAGACTCATCTTTTGGCATTGCCTGCCATTTTGCACTTAACTTTCCCATGCTAAAAATATCAATTATTATCAGGTTATGAAGATAAGCCAGTTACAGGAAATAAACTGCTCCTTTCACCAGGGAGAAGAGGGTCAGCACATCCCACAAAGGGTAACTTATTGAGCTGCACTTGGTAAAAGCTGCTCCCAATTACAGGAGGTATCAGATGAGTGAATGAAGGCACTTTGTTGATGCCATGCCCAGCAAAAATGCTCCTGATTTCACACAATCATGGAATGACTGGGTTGGAAGGGACATTAAAGATCATCCAGTCCCAACCCCCTGCCATGGGCAGGGACACCTTCCACCAGCCCAGGTTGCTCCAAGCCCTGTCCAACCTGGTCTTGGACACTTCCAGGGAACCAGGGGCAGCCACAGCTTCTCTGGGCAACCTGGGCCAGGGCCTCCCCACCCTCACAGCCAACAATTTCTTCCTAATATCTAATGTAAACCTGCCCTCTGGCAGTTTAAAACTATTGCCCTGTCTCTGCCTGCATAAAAAGTCCCTCTCTCTCCTTTTTATAAGCCCCTTTAGGACCAGTAAGGGGCTATAAGGTCACCCCAAAGCTTCTCCTCTCCAGGCCGAACAATCCCAGCTCTCCCAGCCTTTCCTCCCAGCAGAGCTGCTCCAGCCCTTGGATCCTCTTGGTTCCTGCTCTGGCCTCTCTCCAGCAGCTCCATGTCCTTGCTGGGCTGTTCCCCAGGGCTGGAGCAGCTCTGCAGGGGGGTCTCACCCGAGGGGGCAGAGGGGCACAATCCCCTCTCCAGACCTGCTGCCCACTCCTCTCTGGATGCAGCCCAGGATGCTGTTGGATGTCAGAGCTGCCAACACACACTTCTGGCTCATGTCCAGCTTTTCATACACAAGAATCCCCAAATCCTTCTCCCCAGGGCTGCCCTCAGGGAATTCTTCTCCCAGTCCGTGCTCAGGGCTGGGATTGCCCCGACCCAGGGGTAGCCCCAGCTCTGGGACTGGTTGAACTTCCTGAGGTTCTCGTGGGCATCTTCTCAAATCTCTGCTGCATTTCTGAGCTGCAGACAAGAGCCTGTTCCTGTATAAGCCTGACAAGCAGTTCAAGCCAATGGATTGCATGTTCCCAAGGATCCCCACGTGGCCATGGGGATCTGACACTGAACAGAAAGGCAGGATCTGTGCAAAACATCCCCCAGTCCTGAGCTGTGCCAGCCCACAGCCACATGTGCACCACACTGTGCCACAAAGATCCTACTCCTTCACCGCCCCAAACCTGCCCAGACAGGTATTAAACACCTTTATATATAAACTCATTTAATCCCCTTGTAAATATTTGCTATTTTGAAGGATTGGGTGCTAAATCAAGCAGGTTTTTGCTCCGTTTTAAGAGCTGGAGCTGCAGGATGGATTTAATTCAGTGGAAGTGTCAGACTCCTGATGAATTGGATAAATGTTGCCAGACAAAGCAGCTGGTTGGTGCTCAGTTATTAAAAAGCAACATGGCCAAGTAATAAAAATGTGATACCATTTTGATATGGTTTATGTTATTGGATGAAAAAAGCCTTTTATGAGTGTTGTTTAAAGTAGATAAGAATTGAATGTGCCAAACACATGGTCAGAACAATCCCTCCAGAACAGCTTAACTCTGGTGATCAGGAGCAGATTCTCCCTGAAGTGTCTGCTGGTTTTTAATGACATACTTGTCAACATGTAACCTTAGAATATAGACACCATGGTAACAGTTTTAACACAGTCTCTCTAAAGAGAATAATTGTGTGAAGCACAAATAGAAACATCTTGACTCTTGTAGTCTTTTAATCCACTTAGAGAAATGCTTTTCAAGCCATCAAGCAGCATTTTCTGGATCTTGTTGAACATCTGTCTGTCTTGAAATGACTTGGAATAAAAGTCTAAGTGGGTCCTGCCACGCTGTGTTTGCTGCAGATTTTAAAATAAGCATTTAGACATTTAGCATTTTGATATTAGATTTGACCTGAAGATGAAAAAGAAAGAATTGTGAGATTCACTTGGCTATATAATAATAAAATCATGTTGCAAGTGTTCCTGTACACTGAAATACTCGAGTGTGTGCATCCTTTTAGGGTGTGAGTGGCTCAGGTGATGGAATCTCGTAAAATTCATTCACTGAGGTGCAGGAATTCACTTCTGTGCATTCTAACACACCTTTGCTGTGTTACAGAATGGTTTGGGTTGGAAGGGACCTTAAAGATCATCCAGTTCCAACCCCCTGCCGTGGGCAGGGACACCTTCCACTAGACCAGGTTGCTCCAAGTCTATCCAGCCTGGCCTTGGACACTTCCAGGGATCCAGGGGCAGCCACAGCTTCTATGGGCAACCTGGGCCAGGGCCTCCCCACCCTCCCAGGGAAGGATTTCTTCCTAATATCTAATCTGGCCCTGCCTCTTCAGCTTTAGGCCATTCCCCCTCATCCTGTCACTCCATGCCCTTGAGAAAAGTCCCTCTCCAGCTCTCCTGGAGCCCCTTTAGGCACTGGAAGGGGCTTTAAGGTCTCCCCAGACCCTTCTCTTGTCCAGGTTCAACACCCCCAGCTCTCCCAGCCCGACTCCAGAGCAGAGGGGCTGAAGCCACTCAGTGGCCTCCTCTGGATTCATCCCAACAGGTCAACAACAACCAGAATCCCAGAATCACCAAGGCTGGCAGAGACCTCCAAGCTCTTCCAGTGCCACCCTCACCCAGCACCACCAGGATCACTCCCAATCCATGGCCCCAAGGGCCACGTCCAGACACCTCTGGAACAATCCCAGACAGTGTCTCCATCACCTCCCTGGGTCACTTATTCCAAATCCTGACCATTTTTGCAGGGAAAAAATTGTTTCTAATATCTCATCTGAACCTGCCTTGGCAGGACTTCGAGATGTTTTGCTCCCTGTTTGCTAAATCATGGCAGAGTTTTTTAGCAATAACAATACCCACGACTACGGTGGAGTTCTTGCTGCGTCTCGAGCGCTCGTCTGCTAGAGAGATTTTCTGTTTAACACATTAAAAGTGGGCAAAGAAATAATTTATTTTATTTAATTCTAAAAAAATACTGTGTTTCGCTTAAGGGAATTAGTGCCTTAAGCAATAAACACAAGTATGCAATAAATGGCATATGTGGGATCTATTAACCCAAGGGCTTGATTCCACCGTCTAAATAATCCCCTTTTAGAGCTGAAGATTTAAAAGTTTGTATGTAAATGATTGCTAAGAAAGTTTATTTATATATATAAAAAAAAAGAAATTAGAATAGATTGTGGATCTACCAGCATGCTGCAGCTTTAGTGGTGATGCTGGTCTGAGGTTGAATCCCCTCAAAATTCATTTTCCCACCCTCAGAAAAATTACTGGGAGTATGAGATAGTGTCAGCAGATGAACTGTCAGATAAAGAACATGCTAAAAGCTCCTGCACAACCTATTTCTAGTTTATGTGAGTTTTCTGACTCACCCTCTCCTCTTCTGTGTTTCTTCCATAAGTTTTGCCATAATAATTAATTTTGCCCTGCAGTCCATATAATACATCCAGACAGAGGGAGTAATTCCCATCAGAACATTACAGAACTGCAATGGCTTACAGTGATCTCCCTGATTAAAATAAGAATAAATTCAGCCCTAAACATTAAATATTGTATTACCTTTCCCATACCTATTAAATCTCTGTATAAAATATAATACCTGAGATCCTAATATAACTCTAACTATGATGTCAAACATTCCTTAGCTGGGAGCATCTTCAATTACATACAGAAAATTAATAGTTTGGTTTTGTCCTTTTCTTCCTTAATGGATAAAAAAGTATTTTTCAGCACCCCAAAAAAAAAAAAAAAAAAAGAAAAATCAAATGAGCAGGGATTATACCAACAAGCATCAATGTTAATTCAGAAATGGATTAACAATTAAAGATTTGAAGCATGTTAGTATTGATCTCCAGCATGAAATAGTTGTGATCGATAAGCTAATCTGTAAATTTGATTAATTGAGTAAATCCTGTTTACTAAAGTATTCCATAAGCATAATTTACAAATACAAGAAGATGAAAATCCTGCTCTTAGTAAAAAAAAAAAAAAAAGTTCAAAAGTATCATATCAGTGTTTAGACAGGAATGGAAAAACAGGATTTTCATAAACAAACCAAGAAATGTTTGAGACCCCAGAAATGGGACTGACACACATAAAAAATACAGGAAAGGGCAATAACCTCTTCTGGGTTTGCATTTTGTTTTTTTTTTTTCCCTAAGATGTTGTCCATAGCCAAAGTTGTACTGCCAGACAGGAAAGGGAAACAAGAAAAACTGGGGGAAATATATCCTCAGACCTATTTAACTCTATTTATTCTGGGATTTGTATCAATACAACTACACTGGTTAAAAAAAAAAAAAATAAACCATCCCCCTGAGTGACAGGTTTAAATAGTGTAACACTGTTTAGATCAAACCTTAGCACTGAATGTGAGACTTGAAACTTGTGTTGGTAAGTGCTGCTAATTGACAATAATTGAAGCATGGAAATGACAGGGAGAGAAGGATGGTATTTCATTTTAAAAAATGGCATTTAAATGGTAGTTAGAAAATATGGTATTTTTTTTTTAAAAAAAAGGAGATTTAATTAGGAATAAAATTTTTTTTTTTTTTTTTTTGTAGCTGTAGGGAACAAGGTTTTACTAAGTTAAAGGGATGCAAACTTTCATTTTTCCCTGCAATTCTAAGTTTTGTGATGGAAGTTGAAATGATTCTACTTCAAAACTTAGGGAATAAAATAGACTTAATGAAGGCAGCTCAGAGAATGGCACTAATGTAAGGAAATTTAGAATAACTCAATGTACTTTGCACGGAAATCATTCCAATTCTTTTGTTCTCTGAACCCCAGCTGGGAGAAAACACTTGATTTTCCTATAAATGATTTTTCTCTAGTGATTTTTCATTTCTACAAACCCCCAAATAATGGAACTGACAGGCTTTGAGATGCAACAGATCCTACACTACAAAAAAACCAGCAAAAAACCAACTTTGTCATGACATTTGAGATCCTCACAAACGGTGAAAAATGGGAATACATGGAAAAAAGATCCTTTGCCGTTGGCTTCATGAAAAGAAACCACTTAGGAGAGCAAAACTTACCAAAAATTGTCATAAATAAATACAGTATTCAGACTGATAAATATTTATTTATTAATATTTTTATTAATAATTTATTTATTATATATTTTTATGTATATAGTTATATAGTTTAATATAGTTATAGTTATATAGTATATATATGCTATATATATAATATATAACAATATAATAAATATATTATATTTATATTTATATATTTATATATTTATATTTATATATTTATATATTTATATTTATATATTTATATTTATATATGAAAAATAAAATGTAATAATTTATTCATAAATATTTATTTATTTATCAATAAATATTTATTTATTATATAAACTTTTACTCTAAATATTTATTTATTCATCCAGCTTTAACTCAGTTTAAAGGCTCCCTAAAAGAAATCTCCAAAAATTGGGCATTTTTCAGCACCACCTGTAGTAAGGGAAGGCCCTGTCAGAGGTGGGGAAGTTTTATTCTAGTCCAGCCCCAGAGAAATCTCTGATGTGAACAACTCCCATTTTTTCACACCTTTAACCCAAAATTCAGGGTGAATTTTTAAATATGCTCACTGCTGGCATCTCCAGCTTTAAATGCAGTTCGAGGGACGGAGTTTTAGAGCTTTCACAAAGATTTGTGCAAGAAACTGGAACTGAATTTTACCTCAACAATCCCCCCTCAAAATCCCCGCCAGCAAATAAACCGATTTTTAAGTCCCATTTTTCCTCCCAGCAAAACCAGAACATATGAGAATAACTAAGAGTTACTGAGCTGGACAGAGGTCAGAACTAAAGCAACGAATGGGAATTTTTTTTTACACGTTGCAAGAGCTGTTTTCTCACAGAAGTGCAATTTTAGAGAAATTTGCGAGTCAACTGCAATCACAGGCATTTGGTCGGGGTACATAATGAATGCTACTGTTTTCCACAGAGCCCACATGAAATTCTATACAGTCACTGAGACTTTCTACCCTGTACACTCAAAATTGCTGGTTATTCCCTTCTCACAGCATTTCCTCTTTTTTTTTTTTTTTTTTTTTTTTTTTTTAAAAAAAAGCAGCATATAAATTAGAAAAAAAAAATAAATTATCCCTTAAAAACTAAAAGGTATTTTCAACTATAATAAATATATGCTTTTTACTGATGTATTTAACCATCTTCCAGCTGTTTAAAACAGTATTTCCCCTCATGTTTGATTTTGGAGGGAAAGTTCAGGTTATTAGTTGGTGCCACCTGATTTGATGTATTTTAAATTTATAAAGGTGAGCTGATGGGACTGCAACATCTCAGAATAAAACTAAGTGTCCAGAGCTCCAGATTTTACTTATCAGACAATTAAAACCAGGAAGAGCTTTAAGTCTGGCCTAACCTTTTTCTGGGGGTTTGGTTTGATTTGGTTTGGTTTGGTTCAGTTGGGTTGGGGGTTTTTTTGGCTCTTCCTTATAACCAAAATTCCCAAGTGAATTCATAAATTGGATTTACATCATTCCAGATGGACCATGTGGGGAATTTTCTATCCCAAAAGGAGTTGAATGTTAAGATTTGGTACTGGAAATATATATTATCAATAACACTCTTACTATAAAGGAAACCCATAAAAAGTCTTATCTAAAACAAAAATTATCAGTGTCTTATATTATTGCAAATTTAACAGGTCCCCTTTGTTATTTTTCTGGCAACAACAACTCTATTTCTGAACGTTTAAACAGTTCCACACTTCTTACACTCAAAACATTTTTGAGTGATTTTAATAATTATTTGGAGTAATTTTTGAATCATTTTAGAACCCGCATCCAATAGTTTTTTCCTTAAAAATAAAGAACATGGCAAATTCCTCTTCAGTGCCCACAGAAACTAGAGGTGAAGAAAAAAAAAGGATATAAAAATATATTTTATATATATAAATATATAAAATATATAAAGATATGTATATATAAATATGTAAAAATATACAAAATATATAAGTATATATGTATCTACTCACTAAATGTATAAATAAATAAATATACTATTACCCTGGTAGAATCTTTAGCATCCTACACGATGCTCACAGTGATGTTCTCACCATTTCTCACTGGTTTTTCAGGTTCTAGAAAGAGCTGCTTGAGATCATCAATAATTTCAGATGGCTGATCAGCAACCTAACAAAAATAAAGCTTAAATATAAAAAAAAATCTGATTTTCCTTCAGGTTAAATGGAGGAAATGGGTTGAAAGGGTGAATATCTGATGTAAAGATTATATTTATTCTGTATTTTATATTTTTATTTTTTATATTTTTTCTATTTATATTATACATTTTATGTATTTGTTCACATCAAGAAAAAAATGCAATTTTTGAAATTAAAATTTGGTACATACATGGAGTGTGATCACTTATGGACAGTGTTTATCAAATCAGTTTAATACTCAGAGGCATTATATTACCTTTAAAAGAAAAACAAAAAGAATAAAAAAAGAAAAATAAAAAGAATAAAAAAAAAAAAGAAGAGAGGAATTTACTCCACGAATTAATTCCTTTGGCATTAGCACAGCACAAGTTTCCATTTATTAATGGCATTTGTGCAAACTAAGCAAGGAAACATTTGATAAATCTTCGTGGAACTCTAAAGAATATTTCCGTGTGTTGTTCCCTGTCTTAAAACCTGATGATCTTTACAGAAAACTGACATTTAGAATGACTTTCATGGTGAAGTCACAGGCGCCAAACACACTCAAATAAATGCAAAATATCAACTGCCAAACAGTTTTCCCAAGAATTCCTGTGATTTGAGTCTGAATTTATTGAGGATTTATCCTCCTACATCCCCTGGGCACGTCCCCCTCAAAGGCTCCATCTCAAAAGCACTGTATAAACACCACATTGAATTCAAATTTGGCCCAAAAAAAATAAAAATCTTTGGGGTTTTCACAATAGGAATATCTCTGGTCTTATTTTAGGTAGTAGAGTATTTTTACATGACAATTTTGATTAGATTTAGATCAACACAGACAAAAAGAGAAGGCTGACAAAACCAAGCAAGGAAAAAGTGAGATTTTTTTTCCAATGAGATGATGAAAAAGAACTGTTTGGAAAGCTGAACTGCCCATATTCACCTAGAGAATAGAAACTCAACTGCTCACTTAGAAGAGATATTTTAATTAAGAATGAGAGACACTGGAAATACAGCAGTAAAAAAAGTGCCTCTGTCTATCAGCTGGTTTTCATAACAATGTTCTCTATTTTTACATTTGTCTATATAAGCCATGAACAAATGTTTCTCCTGCAATAAATCAAACATATTTCCTTTTGGCTTCTTGAGAGAAGACCTGTTTCATTACCATCCACATGGCTGCAGGTCCACCAAAAAAAAGAGGAGGAAATAAGCTGGTTTATATTTTGCCCTTGGAAGGAAAACGGGACTTGAGAGATTGATTATTCAGGTTTAATGTACCATTAAACAGCAATGGTGCATCTGCACAGTCATTACAGCAACTGAAATCTGCTTGTGGAAAATCAGTTTTTGGGAAAAACAACACTCCAGGACATTCCTGGGAATGGTGCTGGGAGCAGAAAACGAGGAACGGGGACTTGGGCTCTCGTCTCAATTTGTTACGCGGGCAAAGATCTCGGGGAAGGGAAGATGTAAAAAGTTCCTTTAAATCTTTTTTTTTCAACCCAGGAACAGTAAAGGGCTATCATTAATGGCAGCCCTGGATATTCCTTGGATGGAAAAGGCAACAGAGGCCAGACTCCTTCTACATCTGGATATTGTCCAGAGGAGCTGCCCCATCCCTGGAAGCGTTCAAGGCCAGGTTGGAGCAACCTGGGCTAGTGGAAGGTGTCCCTGCCCATGGCAGGAGGTTGGAACTGGATGATCTTTAAGGTCCCTTCCAACCCAAACCATTCTATGATCCTGCAAACCCTCCATGGACTGTGGGACTGTGAGCCCCAAACCTTTTCCTACCTGTATGTGTCTAAAAAAATCTCTCCCATTCATCTTGTTCCTTCTTATAACCGTAGAAAATCATGGTCAAAACCCTACATTTTAGTCCTAGAGCTGCCCCATGAGTCAGACAAGTGCCCTGCTGAGTTTGAGAATGCCAATCTAAGCATTAATTCAATATTTAAGGAAGCAAAAGACACTGGGACACGTCTCCAACAACGTTGGAAGTCTCCAACCTCAAGCTGCATTTCACACAACGCAGTCTTCGCTTCCCAGGTCTGAAGAGACACGGGGGATGATTGTGGATTTGTAAAGCCCAGCAGCTCTCCTGGGAGCAAACAAAGCATTCCCAGTAAGATCTTTCCCTTTGGAAAAGGGGCAATTCCTCTGTTGGTGACTTTATCTCCCAGCGAAACCCGCCTGGAAACGACCGGAGTGGAAACTTTATCGGCAGCTTTGCACGGCCCTCCCCCGGCTGCATTTTCCATATTCCATTTTAGAAAGCAGGAGTTTCTTGAAGAGTAACCTCCGAATTGCAGTTTATTTAAAAAAAAAACCCCAAACAAACCAACCCTGAAGGCTGGCAACCACCACGAGGTTAGAGCTGAACCTTTCCCCCTCGCCCACTGTCATAACAATCCCTCGGAAAGGAGCCTGAGCTAAACTGAACAAGCAGACAGGTTTTTGTGTTCTCACACAAATGGAAACTATGTCATATAAAAGGACTTTAACGGGCAAACGACACCGGGTTTGGGGTTGTTTTTTTCTTTTTTCTTCCTTTCATTTTCCCCTTTTTTATTTTTTTCCACTCCAAACACACATTCTGTCATGCATCCGAGAGGCACCGATGGACGAGCCTCCCCAAAAGTTTCAGCTGCACACAGTATTTCATGGAGGTTGTTTTTTTCCCCCCATCTGCTGTATTTGCTCTGGTGTGACTGGATGTGCAGGCACTGCAAGGCTTTCTTTTTTTTTTAAAGACTTCACAGGGGGGAAAAAAAAAACCAACTCTTCCATTACTCTGCATTGGGTGGAAAATACTCGCCTCCTCACAAAAGAGATGTTGTAGAATTTATGAAAACAAAAGTGCCAATAAGATTTTTTTTGCTTTAATACCCGGGGGAGAAACACGATCATCTGCACCAATAAGAAAAAGATGCAGGCACTGGGTGCTCCACTAATTACAGCTGCTTTGGTGGGCAATATCACTGGTGAAACAGATGTTAGGGACCTATTAACAGAAGTTTTTTCAAACATCTGCTTACAATTTTAAGGCAATTGTAAATACAGCACAGAAGGTCAATTGGGCTCATTAAGGTCTATGTGCAAATCTACTGCTGCAGGTTTCTTTTTTAGCCAATAGTGACTTTTTTTAACACAGGAAATAGAGTTTAATAGCAACTTGTGTCAATTTTGATTGTGATTTCATACAACAACAAACAACAATCGCATGCCCTGTGCTTCACCAAATAACCCATTTTCCTTCCTCTTTTTCCACCCTACCTACAGCACAGTGCCACGGTTCCAGGAGGGGAGGCACAAGGTAAAGGAAAGGCTGTAAATTGGGCAATTACGGAGAAATGATTGATTTTACTTTTAAACACCAATTATGAATCTTGTTAGGAAATCTTCAGTTGTTGAACCCAAGACAAATGAGTTTTGATTCCAGCGCACGGCTACGATGCAAAAATTGTTCTTTTAAGTGTCAGAACAAGAACACAGATGTTCAGAGGGTCTAAAACACTGGAAATCATGGAATAGTTTGGGTTGGAAGGGACCTTAAAGATCATCCAGTTCCAAGCTCCTGCCATGGGCAGGGACACCTTCCACTAGCCCGGGTTGCTCCAAGCCCTGTCCAACCTGGCCTTGGACACTTCCAGGGATCTGAGCAACCTGGTCTAGTGGAAAGTTCCCTGCCCACAGCAGGAACTTGGAACTGGATAATCTTCCAACCCAAACCATTCCATGATTCTGTGACTTTGCATTAAACCACATCTGTAGTAGTTGGACACCGAGCAAAGGGCCCAGTCGTGAGTAACAACGTGCAGCTCCGAGGCTTCCTGAACCAATTCAGTTCCATTCCCAACAACCTGTTTTCCACCTGGAACTACACTGGCTTTACATGGGAAAAGCTCTTTGTAATACACAAGCCTTAAAGGTTTTATCACATGGAAGACATTCATGGAAAGGAGAAGGAGAAATGCTGTGATGTAGGGAAAATCCCTGTATTAAAATCACACTCTTCATCCTCACAACGAAGTTCATCCATTTGATGGCAAATGCTGACCTGTTAAAAATCAGAATTACTTTGCAAAATAAATTACAAGCCATTTAAAAAGACAATTCTATCACTGCCTGGTAGAGTTCACTCCAGGAAAATTGACAATTTTACAGCGTCTCAAAGCTTCTGAATGCTGTGGTTTGCACCAAATGTGAAGAAGATTCTACTGTAAGCAATTTGCTGCACATTTGAAAGCAAACCCAGCTTGGGAAATAAACACTAAACAGCACCTTTTACTATCACTAGTAGTACACAGTTGAAATGACTAAAAATTAGTTACAATATAGACGAAAGTGTAAAATCTGTAAAAAGTTCTTTACGTCTGCAACCTTGAATCTGTGTTCATATAGATCTGAAAAAGTCATATGAGTCCTCCTTGTCCAAACAACAGCTAAATCTGGAGGCAAACATCAGAGCTTTCAGAAAACATTCCCATCAATAAAGACTTGTCTTTACTCAGCTTGGCCCAATATTGCCTGCTTTAAAAACTTATCACCCAATCCATCTTCTCTGGGACTTACTAGAAAGGATATTTTCAATGTCTTATGAGATTTTTTTCCTTCAGTCAGCAATTAAAAGAGTCTAAATGGACTGTGGAATTCTTTATTTCTCGTAAAGGAAGCTGGTAACTTAATTTTGCAGGGCTGAGGAGTCTGAGATCACCCTGGGTAATCTGCAAACTCAGCTTTTTGATTCCTGTGGGTTTTATCTTCAAGTTAAACTCAGCTGAGCAGAATTATCTACATTAATTATATACTTGACACTGAGTAAAGCAGTAGAATGAACATTATTCTTCGTTTTTAAAAACCTACAACTCCATTGTGGCAATTCCAGAGGCTCCATTTCACACCAGAAAGGGGACAGACTGGTGACAGAAATTACCCCATCTCCAACCTCCCCCTCTGAATTCAAACCATTTAAAAAATAAGTTTGCATTCGCGGCACAAAACTGATTTTATTGGTCTAACCTGCTTTTACTGAACTGAGTAGGGTATTTTTCTTGCCTGAGGAAGTGAGAGAGAAGAGAGGAAAAGGAATAATATTTCATAAGGAAAACAGAACTAGGAGCACCTACACATGGAGACTTAGAAGTAAAACTATCATTACCACTTCCACCCACTTTTAAAATTTCCCATTTCCATACTGATCCAACTTCCCTTATGCAACTTAAATCAGAGAAGGTAAAGTCCTTACATTTTATTAGGAGCTAAATGAAAAACGTGTCCCTTCATTATTCCACTTAAATTCACTGGATATTACTCAGTACCACTTAATTGGAAAAAAAAAAAAAAAGGCATATCCTCCCAAATCGAATCCCAGAAATCCCAAAGAAACTGGATGTGGGAAATGCAAGGATCTAACAAGCAAAAAACCAGCACAAAGGTAACAGGGACGATGAAAGGATTTGCTTTAGCTGGGGAGGACATAAAAGATGAAGTTCTACAAAGCCCATTAAGTGTTCACCAGCTCACTGCAAATTACACTAAACACTTGGTTAAGGAATATTTGGCAGATGTCAGCACTGGGGAAGCCAAACATGTTCCTTACATTGAAGGATAATGTAACTACAGAGAGGGTTTGTTTTGGAACGAGCTCCACAGCCCAGAAATAATCTGGCCTCGTCCCCTGGCAGGGCTGGGACTCACCGAGGAAGAAATGAGAGAGAACCATGACTACTTATGTGTCAAACCCACAGTTCTGCCATTTACACACAAAATAGCACTCCTGAAACGAGATACTGTACACAAATTTGGATAATAAAACATGGGGTTCTAAAAAAAAAGGACCGCGACAGATCTTTAAAAACTCAAATATTTACGTAACCTCTTGTTTTCACAAGTGTTGTATATACAGCCCTGCAGACACACAACTGCTGGCTGAAGTTAAAATCTTCCATCTTTTGGATTTTGCCATCCCACCATTATCTCCTGCAGTTCTGAAACCGCATTCCTGAGTGGGATTTGCAAAGTTCAACCAGCATCTAACCCCAGTGAAATCTGTGGGATCATCTCCTCCTCTCAACCTCCCAGCTAGGAAGAAGATTTTTGCAGGAGCCCACACATTCACCCCCCAGTTATGAGAAAGGCTGACTTGGACATTTATACTTATAAATTTATTTTTATATAGTTATACATTTATATTTTTATAGTTATAAATTTGTATTTATATAGTTATAATTAATGTTCTGCGAGGTTCCACTTTAGGAAAACTATGCTTCAAGATGAGACAGAAAGCAAGGCATCTGTTCATAATTAAAAAAATATATCCTTGGCATAACTGACCAGGCAGATAAAGCATTTCCTCGTGTTGGCATTTTTGAGTGGGCATCTTTTTATTTTCTCTTCTCTTGCTGTTACACACGTTTGAAATCCCCAGTTCTTTTGTTTTTTCCCCCCCTTCTCTCCTCTCAGCAAGGCATCATTTGCATCAGCACACATTCAATATGAAATAAATCGACAGATTTTAAAATAGAACATTCTCAATAAAGGCATAATAAAGGTTTGCTCTGTTTCAAATTCTTGAAATAAAACGACTGAATTTTTAAATTGCTGAGTTCTCCAGTACTGTCACCCTCACAGCTACCAGGTTTTATGCAGCTTGCTGAGACATGTGATGAAAATGGTATTGACTTATATATTCTTTTTACCATTTTTAAAACAACGTGGCTCTAATCCAAGGAAAAGAAATCATCTCGACAGCTCTGGTCCTCTGATAATTACATGGTTACAAGAGTGGCAGCTTCTTGAATAAAACTTTACAACATCAGTTATCTGGAACCAATGTAAGGCAAATTTCTACTGTCATATAGAAGTACAGAATGGTTTGGGTTGGAAGGGATCTTAAAGATCACCCAGTTCCACACCCTGCCATGGGCAGGGACACCTCCCACTATCCCAGGCTGCTCCAAGCTCCGTCCAACCTGGCCTTGGACACTTCCAGGGATCCAGGGGCAGCCACAGCTTCTCTGGGCAACCTGGGCCAGGGCCTCCCCACCCTCACAGGGGAGAATTTCATCCTAATATCCAATCTAACCCTATTCTCAGTTTGAACCCATTCCCCCTTGTCCTGACATTACAGTTCCTGATGAAAAGTTCCTCTCTGGATCCCTTGCAGCCCCTGCAGGTACTGGAAGGTGCTGTGAGGTGTCCACACCACCTTTTCTTCTCCAATATACAAACCTTTGCACCAACTCACAAACATGGGAGACACAAAGGGCAGCTAAAACTGTGGTGCTTGAACAACCACAGACATTTGTGGTTGCTGGAGAAAAGGGAAATATCACCAGGCTTTGGCCCACATACACAACATACACATGCAGTCCCTCGTTCTCCTGAGCCTATGGAACACAGAGTCCTTCACTCTCACATTAACTCAATGTCTGTTCAAGTTCTGGTTCAAATTTCCCTGGACAAACTCATCTGAGAACAAGACAACCGAGTTCCTTCCCATCAGCTGAAAATGTAACTCTTGCTGAGTCTGACGGAAACCAAGGGGTGAAAGTCCCCGTAGCTGATCAGCTGGACTCCCAGCCAGGTATCCTGACATGTTCAGAAGCTCAGGCAAAGACAGAATAGAATCACTAAGGCTGGAAAAGACCTCCAAGATCACTGAATCCAAGCTTTGTCAATCAAGGTGAGCTGTTCAAACAACTGAACTGAAAAGACAGCCCACGAAATCTCCACGGGGGAGAGGTCAGCAAGTGGCCACAACATCTCCCCAACAGAAACCAGCTTCTCCTGAGAAGTACATCTCATTTAAGATCACGAAATCAGAGTTTTAACTCCTTACCCCAGCTGTTCATTTTGCCTCTAGAAATGTCTGACCTTCTCCTATCCCAGGGCAGCTGAATTTCTCTGGATTAGCTCCTCTCAGACATCATTTCAAAAGCGTCAGTTCTACGTATGTACCCACAAAAAAGGCACACTGGCTGTGTCTGACACTTAAAAGAGTTTTCTGTTCGGTTAGCTGAGCTTTCCCAGAGAACCAGACAGGTGGTTTCCTTGGCAATCCACAGATTTTTTCCCACTGGGAAGTGCTTCAAAGTGGTGGCCCTCACCTGCGACGTTCCCTCCTAAAAAGGGACGCGCGCTGGTCACGTCACAGCAAATAACCAGGAGCTGTCACACATCAAACTTTGAACTGTCTCACACATCAACCTTTAGATTGTCTCACACATCAACCTTTAGATTGTCCATCAGGATTGGCAGTGCCTGAAAAGGAAAAGCTGCAACCCTACCAAAACAAACCACCGAGCCACCCACGTGAGCCGGCGCTTCCCCGCCGCGGTGCGAGCGGTCACCAAACCACAGCAAGGAAACGTGGCTTCCTCGGAGGAATTCCCTCCCAGGGGCTCTGTTTAAGCACTTCATACTTCCACAATTCCGTCAGGAGGACTTTGGCAGAAGCTGTAACACAAACACAAGGAGTGGCAACCCCTTCCCAAACTGTGGGCTCCGAAATTTGGGGCCTCCAGAGACGTCCCTTTCACGCAGCGGTTTCCCAACGTGCAGGGATGTGTCCGAGTGGAGCTGAAAGCTGAAAGCACAGGAGCTGCTGACTGTATTCCTAATTCTAGGCAGTGCTGCTATTTGGGCACGTTTCAGGGGATGTTATAATAAAGTAGAAACATTTCAGGCACCATTTCACAGTGGGAGACCTGTCACCCTTCCCCTCACCAGAATGTCCACGGTGTTGTCTTGCCTGACTTGACTCACCAGGGATTTAGGGGGTAATTTCTGACCAGAATTTTAAAGCTGATGAAACCAGACCTACCCATGTCCTACATTTCAAAAAGATACTTGGAATGGCCAAAGACACATTCAGGATACCTTAGGAAAGCTTTATTTATTGCTGCATGCATAAGCAGGCAGAGGGACTGCAGGAACAGCCCCAGCAGCAGCAGTTTTGTGTGACACGGTGTGGAATTAAATTAGAAACTGTTACCAGAAAACCCACTTCAATTAGGAGGGGAGTGGGTCAAAGGGTGTGATTTGTATTCCTGGCTGAGCTTTCAAGGCTTTCAACACAAATATTCCATTTCTGTCAACAGTGCCATGATCTTTTGGCAGCCACTTAAGGCAACTAATCAAAATTCCTACATTACAAATCAAAAATTACCTGCTTTAAATCCTGAATCTACAGTACTGCAGGTCTACAAAGTACAGATCACACTGTGTCCTACTAAGAAAAATTCAATATAACCCAATTTTCACCATCTTCTGCAGAGTTATTCCCTTCACATTCACATAAACTTCTTGTTTCCACAGGGACCGTGTTTGTTACTTACAGAATTCCTCTTCTACATGTGCAGCATCACAACAGAAATACAACTTCAAGATGCTTCCTGACCACTGCATTCAAATGTAAAAGGATGTTCCTCTGCCTTTCCACCTCCATCCTCTCTCTGTGACATGACACCATTCAAGAAATTACTTTTTTTAACCACAGACATTTATGCTGGGGCTTATTTTGCAACTTTTATTCAACATCCTATAACATATAACATAACATCTCCCATAGAGAAGGCAGGTCATCTGACAGAAGAAGCAAAATTCATTTTAGTTCTATTTTAGCTAATTTTGGAAACAAAGCCTAGCAATTCAAGTCCTCCTAAGTGTTGAAATAAAACGTTATTTTGTAATTTATTGAATTGTGTTCTGTCAATACAAGAGAGGGTTCCCACAACAAAATTTCAATTTTTGCCTCCCTGGTTGAACCAGTGATGCACAGAGTCATGGGAACTAAAGGATGAGGAACAAAGTACATTTGATTGTTCTTGGATATGTTAGAATGAAATTTTACTGGAAAGTTGTAATTTGTGTTTGAAAACACACAGCATAAGAGTTGAATGTTAAAAAGGGCTGGGGGTGACCTTTAAAAAGTATTTTAGCCCATTTCCAAGGAAAGGACTAAAGCTGCTCAAATCTCAAACTAAAGAAATCAGATTGCAAACTTTTTTATCAACTTAGTCCTATAAATGTGTGAAAGAGATGCCTTAAAATATTACAAAACTACTTCAAATATTAAATTTTATCCTATAAAAGGCTAGGGGTAGATGCTTCCTTTCAGAACTCTTGACATGCTTAAGTTTTTAAATCTCTCAACTACAAATACATTTCACATATCGAAGTGCACCTGAGCATATCCTAAACCAAAATTCTTCTGCCAGTTGTACCTGTTAAAAATACAACACCTAGAAAATGAAAATAAATACATTCAAAGGGCTGTTGGTTTTTAGTCTGGAAGCGAATTTATGACGTGGACAAAAAAATAAGAAATTGCTCCAGAAAAACCCAAGCAGGACTGTTAAATTCCCACATTAGGGAAGGCCAAATTATACTTTCAGTTAAAGTCTGTCGTTTTGATTTGAGTACTTAAAGCCTGCTGAAAACAATTGTACATTGAAGGAAATAAAGTTGGGAAATGGCATAAATATGACAGGCAAATTTAAAGCCCCCCCTCCTGCACCGAGTTCTACTTTATGAGAATCCTTAAAACCACACAGAGACTCCACAAAAAGTTATGGGGTTCAATATTCGAGTGAAAACACCAGCAAATCAGTCTGAAAGCAGCAGCAGGGATATTGCAGGGAAAATATTATACCAAGGACTTTATGGCCAGTGCTATTTCTGGCCTTAATTTATGAGCCCATTTCCATGCAGAAATGTGGTACCACCTTAAAAAGAGGGTTTTAAATTATGATATGCAGAGAGATGGGGGGAAAAAAGAAGAGGGGAGGGTAAGGCAAGGAAGGTCTAATTTCAGAAGCAAACCAAAAAAAATTCAAAGCCAAGAAGGACAGGACAAGGGCTGCTGTTTTTAGAGGACCAGATCACTTGTGCCATTTATTTACACAAGCTTTAGAAGACCAAAAAACCACAGTCTGGACTGCTGAATAATCCAAATAATAAAGGATTGTAAAAACAATAATAATAAACACAGTGAAGAGCAAAACAAAACACGAACACACCAGAATTTCTTGCAGGTAGTGGTAGAATTTGGAGCTGATAAAGATGAAGAAGCAGAAGAGAATTCCTTTCCCACTGTACTCACCAACTGTGGCCTGGCAGAAGAGCAGCAGCACAGAGAAGAGGGGAAATTTAAGGAGGGAAACAGGTTCTACTCAGTAGAATTTTGACCAAAGACTGCAACAATTATGGATTGGCTGAATCTGGAGGAGAAAAATCTGTAGCAGAAGCAAAGGAGGTGCCCTGAGAATTTCTTGATTCTGCTTGAAACACAAAACCTTGGGGTGAGCATCTGCCACACAGCTGGGGCTTGAAAACAGCCACAGGTAAAACCAGGGAGGACATAAAACTCCCTCACATTTTCTGAAAGCAAACCCAACTCAGGTCACTGGCAAATAATGCAGACACCACAACCTGCCAGTAACACGAATATCAGTCTATCAAAACCACCCTCCAGAATGTTTTTTTCACACAGAAAAAAAACCCCAACCCAACAAAACCCTACATGTAAATGTAAGTAATGCAAGGAAGACCTAAATACCCCCTGAAATATGGTGCAGAAATCCAGGCCCAAATGGCACACACACCAATAATCACCTACTTAGGGAAAACCACATCTAGGGATCAGATTCCTGCCCTTCTTGTAATGAGGTGGGTGTGAGCCACTGGGATGGAGAGATGGTTAATGCAGTTTGAAACCTGAAAAGCAGAACCTCAGATTTACCAGGACACATAAAACTGAAAACACAGAGTAGGCAAAGAGTCGTGCCTTGCAGCGTGTTCCCTCGGTGACATTAATATCACAGGATAAAAAAAGACCTTCAGAAATACTGGAGCAACATGATAAACTCAAACCAAAACTATCAGTCTGTGATTTTTTTAAAAAAAAATTAAAGGGCAGTTCGTGATACACAACCTTAGTCAAGTTTTTTTAATAGTTATGTGGTTGGTGTTTGTACAGACATTCATAAGTTGATGTTTTTAGAATTTGGTGTTTAATGGTTGGGTTAAATACAGGAAAAAAACCACTGGTGCTGGCTGTGACATCCCCCTGGCTCTACATCCAGCCAGGATGGCCGAGCATTCCCAGCAGGATGGCCCACAAAGCTGCCTGGCATCTCCTCTGGGAAGTCCACAGCAGGGTGCCTGGAGCACTGCTGTAAAAAAAACCTCCCAGTTTTCTCTTCCCCCAGCTGAATATGTGAAGTCTGCCATGCCAGCATCCACCAGATACAGAGGACAGATAAAAACACACATAAAAAACTCATCTGGATCATCTCACGGTACAAGGGAAAATGAAGAAGAAATTAGAGCACAGCTGGACTCTTGGTGTTGTTTTTTTTATATTTTAGTCATCTCTGAGCTAATACTTTGTAATTCAAATTTAGCTTAGGCTTTCCTTGTATAGTTACCATCAGTGTTAAAAAAAAAATCAACCAAACTTTCCCTATTTCCACAAAAGGTTTTGGTAGATATCAGATAAATGCAGCTGCAAATATAGCCAAGAAATTAAAAGAACCTGGTTCTGGATCCAGTAAATCCAACTTCCATTTCTACATTTCTTTTTTTTCTTTTAACACCACCTAGAGGTATTTTTGTAAAGAACTGAATAAAGTGTGTTTAAAACACAGGGAAAAATTCTGCAGAGGATTTTAATTCAAAAGCTCCACTGCTAGAAAAACCTCCCCGACGTGAGTGAGAGAACAGCTAAATAAAAGGAAAATTTACATCCAAAACTCTTGAAAAATCTAGGGTTACCACACTTTATGAGCCATGTCTAATTTGTATGTGGCACATCTGGTGTAACAGATATGATCTATAAGCAGGCAAATATTGGAAGCCAGAAGCGTTTCCCAGTGTTAAAATAAACACCTCAGCACTTCCAGCTTTTTGCTCAGCAGGTTGTTGGGGTTTTTTTTTTATTCCTCCCTGGGAGGGGAAGCAGGGAAGGAAGGAAGGAAGGTACTTATCTCCTGCTCCTGCTCCACCACTTAGGAATTGTCACTCACTCCCCGGGATTGGGGGCTTCAGCTCCAAGTGGAAAGCATTCCATTGCACTTGGTTCATGCTCGCAGTGTTTCACTGCTTAGCTTGGCAAAACATCAAAATAAGAACATTTTCACCCTCCTTAACCCCTCCTGTTGGCACGCCAGCTTGTTAAGCCAAGGCCTCGCAGCAAATTACCATTTTTCCTCTAAACCAATATAATTCTGTTGTCATCAACACCCTGTGTTGCAGCTCCAGCCAACTGGAGAATATTCCCTCTTTCCTCACAGGTATAAAGGGCTACAGTTTCTACCCAGTTGTTCCCCAGTTAGTGGTGGAATATAAACCATCAATGAAGAATTTGATGTTCTGATGAGCACTGAGTGCTGGAACCTCCAAATACCACGTTAGACAAAAAACAGGTTCTATCTGGTAGGATCCTGATATTCCAATTATCACGTCCAAAAACTCCAACCACACATTCTGTGCCCAGACCACGTTGGAGTAAAAACCAGAGGAGCCTGGAACAGCAACTCACCTTCAGCAAGGAGCCACTGCTGACCTGCAGACATTCTCCCAGACTGAATTACTGGATAACACACCCAATATGGAACAGCACCTGCTTATTGATTGACCTTCACAAAGAAGGAAACTCCGATTTTACTCCCAGTTTATATGTATCTCCCTTTTCCTCCCATCCTTCTCCCAAAAATCTGTCTGTCTTGCACTAAAAATCTTCACAGTGAAAGGTTTCTCTGTTCCCTTTACTCTCTGGTTTCCACAGAATTCCAGGTTGAGTTTTCTGGGGAGTTAATTAAGTCTACAGCTATTCTATAGTTACAGCTATTCTTGCAGATGTCCCAAAAAGACATTTATGTCCATCTCTTCTCATCTCCTCCTATTTCTGCATAAAACACTAAGAAAAAAACCTCCCCATAAACTGATATTTCTGGAACCCACAGCTGAAAAAAAGGGTTTTTTCCTAGAATAGAGCAGGTCAAGATCTGAGTTTCTAAATGAAACATGATTGATTTCTCCTAATTTTTTTTTCAGCAAGTATCAGAATTATTTTAACAAGAAATTATTTTTTTTTAAAGAAAGACATAAGTTCTGTGAATTCTTGTTTTAATAATTGGCACTAATTAATTAAACTGTAACAACATTAAGTTACACTTGATCCATCTCAACCATGAAAACAAACAAACAAAAAAAAGGAAATAAAAATTACTGATAGCAGCAAAACACTGGGAATGTGTGGGGGGAAATACTGGTAAGAGAAATTAACATAATATAAGCAGAAATCTTCTTTTTATTGTCCCCAAAAGATAAATATTAATTGGCAAAACTCGTCTATAACAGACATTAAGAAAAGAATAAATTTGCCTGCAAGATTTTAACGTGTTTTATGTACCTAAAGCTTTAAGTACTTAGATAAATTACCAGATTAAATCAAGGCCATTTTTATAATATCATTTATAGTGCTGTGAAGGCCACATTTGCTTTTTTAAAACAATTCCTCATCTTGCTCCATCAGGAGGTTTCAAAAAAACCCCTCAGGACCACGGGATGGAGTGAAATAATCTCCCACAACATCTCCCCTGAGCAAAAATCCCAGCTGCTTTTCAAAAACCTCGGCAAAAGGTGATTTATTTCACTTCTCCCTTTTTCAAACAGATGGATAAACTGTGATGGAAAATATTAAACATTCCACGAGTCCTAACCTGCCATGGTCTGCTAACTTTAAATTACTCCCCATCACGTGAATTCTACATGACATCAGCTACCACACAAGATCTGAAATGTGCATAAAAGCAGGTGGCCACCAGCAATTTCTTTTATCTCTGACATCTGGTACCATAATCCATATAAAACACACACGTTATCTTTTGCTAACAAATCCCAGAATCAGAGAATCGTGGAATGGTTTGGGTTGGAAGGGACCTTAAAGATCATCTGAACTCTGAGGCTTTCCCACTGCCACTTAATTTAGTGAATTATCCACAAAAAGTGCAATGTACTGCATTTTTAAAAGCATGAAATACAAGCAATTCGTAGGATTCAGATGAAGTGTTCAAAAAATTATTAGGGCTGTAGGAAATATAAAGGGGATGACTAAAAATAAACCAGCAGAGAGGGAATACATCATCTGCAGATTCGGCTGCGACCACAAGCAAAGTTATTATTTAGTGTCAGCAAAATAAAGTGCTCCCCTTTCCTCATGCTCCCTAATGTTCAACCAAAACAGAAAAATTAGAGCTGGCATCACCATGTGCTTAAGTGGAAGCCTTACCAGCCTTTATAACTTCAGAAAAATCAAACCCAAACACTAAATAAATTACCTTTCACAGACAATTTTCCATTTGAACAAGGGTGTTTTGGGCTTCTGATCATGAATTGGTTTGATCAGAACTCTGACAATGTGTAGATTTTTCCCCAATTAATACTGCCATCTCCTTACCTCCCACTTATTTTACTTTAATCCTGGAGTATTTGCTAAATAAAGATTTGTTTCCCTTGAATGCCATGTTTTTATTTCCTCTTTCCTCACCTCCTCCTTCCTACTTGTTTTTTCCTCCTCCAGTTTTCTCTTCATTATCCCTCTTCATCTTCCTCTGTGGATGGACAGCCTGATAATCCATTTGAACACAAACCAAACCAAAAACATCCAGGGGGCAGTTTATAGCTGGATCCCACAACTCCTTAATGCAACATCCATAAAAGCTTTGTGTTTGCAAAGAATCCTTTAAAACACTTCTGGGTCTTGTTTTTTTTTCTTTTTTTTATATATATAAGATCATACCATCAGTAAAAACAGTGTCAGTTCAAGTTTACAAAAAAAAAACCAAACCCCTTTGGAAGTCCATCCACGTTTAAGAGTTGAGCAACAAGAACAATGCCAGCAAATTCTTTGGAGAGCAACAGGAGGTTCAGGATTTTATGGCAATCCTGGGGATCACAAACCTGCAGTGGGGGAACCTCACTTTTTTTTTTATACACACCATTTTCTCCAGGCCATGACATTTCGGGCTAAATGATACGAGGTGTGATAAATGCAAGCCCTAGTTTGAATACAAACAGATTCTTAAAATATTTTAACTAGGACTATAAGTGAAAATAAATTAGGCCGGTGGGATTTAGGTCAAGAATTCAGATTCGGTGGGATTTTCCTGGTTTACTGCTTAGAGTTAGAAAAGACACAAGCCTGCAAAGTTTTTGGCTCTGGGAACAATCACAGGGAATCGTTCTGAAATTAAATCACTATCTTCTGACTGGCAGCACAAAACCAAACAAAAATCAGTGTATCTATTCTTAAGAACACGAGAACAGGTGCTGCCTAAACTCCCCCAAAGCAGCCATGATTTAAGTTTCCTAGTTCCTACTTAGCTTCCATACTGCTGGAAATCCAACCTCCTCCTGTTTTTTTTTTTTTCTAACAAGGGTAAAGAGATGGAGATGTGCAAAATGGAAACTGGAAGCAAACTGTGAGCTTCTAACAAATCTGATTATTCTCTTCTCCCTGTGTAGTCACGAGACACTGAAACCTCCAGGGAATCATTCAGACTTTGTGTGACTGCATTTAGTTGTGGTTCAGTGTTCAGATCTTTCACAGAATGGTTTGGGTTGGAAGAGACCTTAAAGATCATCCCATCCCAACCCCTGCCATGGGCAGGGACACCTTCCACTAGCCCACGTTGCTCCAAGTTTATCCAACCTGGCCTTGGACACTTCCAGGGATCCAGGGGCAGTCACAGCTTCTCTGGGCAACCTGGGCCAGGGCCTCCCCACCCTCCCAGGGAAGAACTTCTTCCCAATATCCCATCTAACCCTGCCCTCTGGCAGTTTAAGGCCATTCCCCCTTGTGCTGTCACTCCAGGTCAGGATCACCAAGGCTCGGAGAGCCCTTCAGGATCATCCAGTGCCACCCTCACCCAGCACCACCACAATCATCCCTAATCCATGGCCCCAAGGGCCACATCCAGACACCTCTGAAACTCCCAGTGACAGTGAGTCCACTTGGACACCAAACCATTATTCTGTTTTATCTGAATGCAACACCTTCAATTTATTCCTTTATCAATCTGATGATCATAACAATTACAACACGAGGGTGTTGGGGGAGAAATGCAGATCCAGGACTTGCCCAAGCCCTAAGTTGCTCAATAAAGTTAATTAGGGACAGGGTGGGGGGGGGGGGGAGGTTGTTTTATCTGACCACATTATCAGTGCTGAGGCCCTGGCCCAGGTTGCCCAGAGAAGCTGTGGCTGCCCCTGGATCCCTGGAAGTGTCCAAGGCCAGGTTGGATGGGGCTTGGAGCAACCTGGGCTGGTGGAAGGTGTCCCTGCCCATGGCAGGGGGTGGGACTGGATGATCTTTAAGGTCCTTTCCAATCCAAACCATTCTATGAATATTAACAAACCTAGTTTTTCTATGTTGTACCCTCCCATTTTTAAGGCATGGCTCATGTCCTACACTGATTTATGCCTTTGAGGTTTTTAATTTATTACTATAAGCACATGACTTTATTTAAGGTTATTTTGTGATCTGAGCTCATGTTGGGGACAATAAGGTGATTATGTGATGGACACAAGGATATCTTTCTCAAAGAGATGCAAATATTAATCCCTAAGTCCTTCTAGGCAGTTTAAACTTAAGGCAACACTTCTTTTTACTAAATAAAATTAAAATTCAAAGGCAGAATTGACAGCCATGGAGTCAGCAAACCAACAGCAATAATACACACATAATATGCTGCAATTAATATTTTATATATTAATGCTGCATATATATATTTTATATATATATATGCTGCAATATATTACATATAACAAGATATTATATCCATTATGGCATATTGTATTCTATTACATATATTCCATACTCCAAGTTAATCCTCTTGTTGAAAAAAACCCACGATTTGTAACTTCAGCGCTGAATTTTTTCACTTTAATACAAAAAAATCTGTTTTAAAACAGGGGCATGAAAACAGCACCATGTAAAACAAACCAAGTGTTACTGAATCCCTGCCACTTCCATCCTTCAACTCTTGTGCAGCCTTCCAGGGTTTCCTCTCATATTTAACCAAGGAGGAGGGTTCCAAGGCTGTGTGTGTGTGTATTCCTAGGATGACATGGATTCAGGAACTTCCAGCAGCAGGGAAATACAATATACCACGAGTTCAACATGGGTTAATTGCTCTGCAAAACGAGTACCTTTTTTTTTTTTATGACTCAATTCCCTCTGGGAATGCCAAACCTCCCTCTGCACCGACAGAAACCCTGCGAGTGGGGGGCCCTCACTTTCATGGAGAGGAAGAAAATCTACTGATTTTTACAGAACAAGAAGAGAAAGAGGGGCACATTTTGCCTTCAGTGCCATGAAAAATCCCACCCACAAGGTGCGTGACAGGAAAATAGGGACGGGATTGTTCGGAGTCCTCAGGAACCGCTCGCGACAGGTGGGAAGAAAGGCCCGGAAAATCGACTCAAAGGAGACGACAAATCCCAACAGAGAAACCCTTCAGGCAGCATGTCACGAAAAATGGGATGGCAGAGAAGGGGCTGGGAATGGCCCAGGACCAAAGCAGTGCCAAAAAACTTCCCGAATTCCTCCCCTTCTACGGGCGGGGAAGGGAACGGACTCTGTGGAATTCCTGCAGGATCTTTTGTTATCGGCCTTCTCCAAGGCTGGAGGGTGCAAATCACTACCAAGAAGTGAATGGAAGAGGGAAGTGTGAAATATTATACGTTTAAAACTAAATTAGCAAAAGCTACTGCTGAAATTAATTTGGTTTGATTTGAGGGAAACAAACTCATTCTGCTACTTGAGCTGATTTTTAGCACCCAAGGAAGGGCCAAAATATCAAATATATAAAAAAAACCTTAAGGTTTTTTTTACACCTAAGTAGGTGTTCAATGCATTAACTTTCTTCTTTTGAGGATAAAAAGCCTTTCAATCCTATAAATTAAAAAAAAAAAAAAATAGGAAGTTTAAAAGTTAGCGACCCCAATGATGTAAAGAATGAAGGAAGATGATCTTATATCAAGGAAAGTAAGATTAAAGAGCAGGTCTACTGCCATCAGTACCTAACTTTGGGATTTTGGTTAGACATTCATCATGCAAAGCATTCCTTCCCACCCTAAAGGTTAACATACAAACAAAATCAAGGGATCTAAACTTTTAAAGGCAATATAAATATTTCGAGGGCTCTCCGCACTCTCTATCCAAACAGACAAAATATTTTGGGTTATGTGGCTGTAGAAGAGATTAAGTATAAAATATGTAGAGTGTTCAAATGCACCTGTTTTTTAAATATTCAGTGCCTATTTCCTGAGAGAAAGGGACCTTTCCATCAAGGAAGAATCCTTCCTGCACACCATGGAATTCTCCAGCTCCCTGACCAGAATTCTTGAGGGTGAAGGGTGTAAGGGGTTAATTTATACGAACTGTTAAAGTTAAAACACTCATTTTAGCAGACTATTAATGCACTTGGATGGTCTGACCATGCTAAAATACAAATATTATCAAAGAATCATGGAATGGTTTGGGTTGGAAGGGACCTTAAAGGTCATTTTCCATCCTCTGCCATGGGCAGGGACACCTTCCACCAGCCCAGGTTGCTCCAGCCTGGCCTTGGACACTTCCAGGGATCCAGGGGCATCCAAAACTTCTCTGGGCAACCTGTGCCAGGGTCTCCCCACCCTCAGAGCCAGGAATGATTTTAAATTTGTTCTTTAAAAAATAGGGTTTAAACAGAAAATAAAGGAGATCACCGAGGTGCCCGGAATGACTGAGCACAGGGCCCAGTGTTTACACAGATTAAAACATCACAAGGATTTGAAAAACAAATTAAAAATCACCCAGCACATAACAGAGTTTGTCAACCTCAGCTTGTTTGCTTCTGCCTCTGGAGTGCCATTCCAATCTCCTTCAATTAAACCCTATTTTTACTTAACCCAGACCTGCATTAGCAGCATCTGTATTTCAATAAAACAAGAGTTTTAAAATAAAATGAGTCCTAATGCCCACCTGCCAAAATTAGAGCCATAGTTTAATTTTTCAAAGTCCAACAATATGAAGCCAGAAAAGTAAGAGGGCACTGATGATGTAAAGGATTTTCTTTTTTTTTTTTTCTAAATATTTTAACTGTTTGGAAATTGTTTATTCTAAGCTGACATTTTATTTAAATATCCTATTCAGCAATTATGAAAGCAACCTCATTCCACATTTCACTTCCACTAAAATTCACCGGTTTTGTGTCAAACTCTTCCCAACAACAGCACTTTGTCCTTCTTAAATATTGGGGAAAGGGGATCCACAATAGCATTTCATAGAGAATATATCACATGCTGGCTTAATCATGTATAAATCAAATTTTCTGCCAACTAAAATATTGAAACGGGATAGAAGATAAAGAATAAAACTGAAATTTATATCTAATGAATTTATTTTTTAATGAAATGCTCGTGAAGCCATTCCAGCCAATTAGAGCAGGTAGAAAGACTGGAAATAGAAATATTTCTGTATTAATCTCCAGCCTTGTGAGTGGAATGTCTGTGCAATGGAACTCTTGTATCACTTTACCAGACACAGCCTCGAAAACAAGGGTTTCATCCTAAAATCCACAATCCCAGGGGTGCCCTGAGGAGAGGAGACACAGAGAGAGGCAAGATCAACCTGCTCAGGTGGCATCATGATAAATACCTGGGAAGAAAAGGGCTCTGAAAGTTGCAGAAAGAATTTCCTTACAAAGAAAAAAAAAAAAAGCCAAGGTTCTAATCTTTTTAATTTAGAAGAACTGTAGCTTGAAAAAAGACTTCCTCTCCTTTTTCTCCTGGACTCTTTGTGGAAGAAAAGGAGAGACTTATCTAATGTAGTGGCAAGAGGACTTTTCTTCTTTTTCTTCTTGGACTCTTGTTGAAGGAAAAAGAGAAATTTAATCTAATGTAAATATATTATTTCATTGTAGAAGTGATAGCTAAGTTGTTACCTATATATGCATGTATGTAAATAAACCTTGTATTTTCCCTTTCTCCCAGTGCTGAGTAGTTGTGTTTTGTCTGAAAACCCTCCTCACACTGGGGCAAACTGTGGGAAGGGGGCTTGAACTTGGAAATTTAGATTTCTGAGGGTCTCAAACCACCACATCGAGCCTTTAAAACCAGATGACACTGAAACAAATTTTTAATTGACAACGAAGCGGATGCCATTTAATTTTTGGGGTACCTCCAGGTGAATTCCCAGCTTGTTGTTACCTCAGGACACCCAAATCCAGGCCAGGGATAGTACAGTTAATACTCAAACCACCCCGACCTGCCATCTGGAGAGCTAATGAACAATCAAGGGCTCCCAAATTAAACGACAGAATTTTTTTCCCTTAGAATCTTTAGGACAACACTGTCAAGTCCAATCTATTCCCTGGGCCTCCAGAATCAATTTTTCAAACTTTATGACAGGTCTAATAGTTCCCACCTGTTTCTCCTGCTTGACTTTTGACTGGCACGTTACCAGCCAGGGTGGAAACGCAGACAAAGACCCCTATTAGGCTCCGGCTGTTTCTCTACTGTGAGGTTGCTCAGCCATAAAATTAGTTCCAGCCCCCTTTTCTCCTTCCATCTCTTCTTTTTTTTTTTTTTTTTTGGGGGGGGGGGCACGAAGGTTTTTGGGGGAGTGGGAAGGGAGGCAGGAGTTTGGCACTCGGTCGGTGGAAGGAAAATCCACCGAATTTTTTTTATCGTGTTTAATGCCGAATTTTTTTATCGTCCACTAAACAATTTCTCAGCTAAATTTATGACAAATCACATTCATTAAGTTCTTGAGGTGTCTCTATCATATTTTTAACCCTCAAAACTTGGCCAAATTTGAGAGTCTCTCATGCAATATATGATTATATAAAGGCAGTGCTGCAATTTTTTGGGGGGAATTGCGAAGGATCGATGGGTAACTTGAGTTTTTACTCAAGCAAACAGTATCTTTTTTTCCTGAAATACATTTTCCTTTCACTCAGAACTGCCAGTTAGACACAAGTGTCATGCACACATCCTAACAAATTCAGATGGGTTCATTTGGAAGCACCTTAAAAACCTGACAACTTTTTTTTCTGAATAAAAATTATCTAATAGGTCTCTGCATCGATTTCTAGTGAAATGTTATCATCTAAGATATTCGTATTTATGAAATATTTATGAAATATTATCATCTAAGACTCAAGGGTCTTCACTGACCTGCAAATCACATGGATTCCATTATTCTGTTATTCATGACAACCAAGTATTTACAATAACATCGACCACAATACTTAAGAAAAATACCTTAACTTATTAAAACAAAGGTCTTTCTGTAAGATAAATTTAATATAAAATATTAGTAAATTAATAATTTTAATTCCAATTATAATCTGCCTGGGACCATCTTCCCAGTATAAACTACTTAGAGCCAGGACTTCTGGTTTCCAACTTACCTGAAAACCAACTATTCAAGCCTCACCATGATGGGGAAAATCTTGAAGACCTACATCTGTAAGCACTTCGTTA
This sequence comes from Pseudopipra pipra, assembly GCF_036250125.1. Classification (NCBI taxonomy): domain Eukaryota; kingdom Metazoa; phylum Chordata; class Aves; order Passeriformes; family Pipridae; genus Pseudopipra; species Pseudopipra pipra. The sequence goes on along the minus strand of NC_087550.1, from coordinate 117,133,473 downwards.
TATTTGGAAAACTTAATGTGAAAAAGCAACCTTTAAATACGTGGGAGTAAAGGTTCTGCAGTCACTGAAAAACCAAGACCACTTCTCTTGCTTTCCTTGGTAATTAATTGCACATAAATTGGTCAGATGTGGCCCTATTTAGCTGCTGATATTTAAAACTGCCCTGTCTGTATCTCTCCAAAAGCCACTGCAAAACCAGCTGCAGGATGAGGATGTAGATGAGGGGAAGGGGATTGGCAGAATTTGACAGCAACAATATTTAATGTGTGCCTCTAAATTGCAGTATTTTAGCACAAATTATCATTTGTAATTTCTGCAAGACTACAAACTAATTTAATTAAATACTCTTATAACTCCTTCACAGATGTTGTGTGCCTATATCACAAAACACCTTTATTACTTGCAAGAAGGCATATTCTGTAACTTATATCAGCCTCACAGTTCAGGTTCTCAGCCTGAGAACTAAAGCCATTATTGCTGGTTAACTCATCAGTTAAAACAACAATCAAGGTGATTTAACCAATGATGCTATTAAAGAAAAAAAAAAATCCAAACCAAAATCCCCGGGGTTATTATTTTTCACCAGTAAAATTCATCTGTAATTTCTGCCAACGTATTGATACTCAAAAGCAACTGCTGGGAGAAGTTACAGGTAGAAACACTCATGGAATAATCTGTCCTGAAGAGCAACAACTTCCCAAAGACAGGTTTTTCCATCAGACTTCCATGAAACACAACAGTGCAGCCTTTGTACACAGCCTCCAGCCTGAGATTTAGTAGCTGTGATTTTCATATCACTTAATCCCATTTAAACTCTAAAGAACAATCTTCTCAAAGGTATCCCACAACTCATTCACAAGGGGCATCTGTGTGATGATGAAAGAACTTCTTCCATATCCCCTAATCCACGTTTTAAAAACCCGAACGAACCACTGAAGTTTCAGTGACATTTTCAGCAAAAGAGAGAAAACAGTAATGCTAAAATTAAGGACAAAATCTCCTTGGTACTACTTTTGTCAAATAGTTAGCTTAGACAATAACTTGTACCAGAAAATAACTTGTACTAGGAAATAACTTGTGCCAGGAAATGCATTTAAACTTCCAAACGTGCTTATTTATCACCTCAAACTTTCCCAGTGATGTTCATGCTTTGCAAGAAGAATAAAGATTAAACTCCACTCCCAAACACGAAGTTGTCACGCTCAGATCTTCCCACCCTTTATGGCTCAGTATTTTATACATCACAAATCAATATTTTGTGAACACAAAGGTTTCATTTTGCGTCCAGTTTCTTTCCGAACATCTCGCGTTACCGTAACCGGGAATCCCTGACGGCAAAGCTAATTTGGGATGGTCTAGATCTCTCTCTTACCCATCCAGAAGGTTCATTGTGCTGGTGGTAACCTCAGTGAAAAGCAGAATCTTGCCCAGCTTCTTGGTTTGAAGGTTCTGCTGGTACGTCTTCAGGCTGAAATGTTCCGAGGAGAAACTTCCCATCTCCGTGACCACCGGCATGAGGGACGGAGTCACCTCCGCTTCGGAGTCACAGGACGACACGAATTTAAGGGACACCTTGCTGGATGCCCTTAATCCTTCAGCATCTACATTTCCCTCCAGCCACTTCAGGAAAGCAAGGTGGATTTCCTGCAGGTGAGGGAAATAAAGTGAGAAATACAGATTTCCCCCCACGTGGAGGCGTAGAAACATTTTTCCGAGAACGTTTTTATCCAAGCAATCGTTTTCTACTTCCAAACAGGAAAATTAACCCCATTTCAGCTTCAAAGATCAAGTTCTGCTGCTTGTTCTAGTCCAGCCTGGCCTGACTACTTGGTGTTGTCCTCCCAGGCTTGAGATCATGCTCGTTTGCAGGTTAATTAAGCTTAATTTTTCCCTATAAGAGGGTTTGTAGTGGTTTTCCTGGAGCCTGGAGTGCACACATTCATCTCTATCATGCAGGTTTTTCAGCATGCTGAGATTCTTTGCTGGAAGAAGCCCTTCAGTCCATCACCAAAGCTGGATTTGAAGGATAAAGCAGCAGGTAAGAAAAGCATTTACTGACTCCTCAGCAGAACACCTGCTCAAATGGCTCACACCTTCAGCTAATGGATGGTTTACTACAATTATTACCTGGGTAGTGGCACCCCAGAAACAACTGTCACACATTCACAGAGCTCCTTCTGGAGATAAATAATTCTACTTTGATAAATTCGATGTGAAATGTTTACCCTGTCTTTGGAAACTGTAAATTTAAGAGCCCACAAACACAGATGCTGGGACTTCTCATAGCTTAAATTTCGGAGAGCTGTCCTAGAGTCAAAGTTGTCCTTTATTGTGATAAATGAAACCATTAAAAAACCTCATGGTTTCAATTCCACTGAAAATAATTCACTAAGGATTTCTGCCCTCAAAATTTTAAGGGGAAAACCTGTGATTTTTAAATTAAAAAGTTCTAAGCAAACACATTCCCCTCCTTCCCATTTAGGGCCGTATCTGGGAACTGGAATATGAGCATTCCCTTTGTGAGTGCTGAGGACAGAACTGAGCTCTCCTGCCCCTGAAGGAGATGCCTCAGAGCTCCAGCCCAACTCTTTCAAACCCACAAACCACAAACTAAGAGCAAACTTCCTCCAAACAGTTATCTATCCAAGGAATGACTCCGATTTTCCACATCCCGCTGTTACACCTGAGGAAGGAATGAGAGAAGCAAGTCCTGCTCTTAACACCTTTCTACGGATTTTTCCACCCTCAGGAGCTGCATGTTCTCAAATTTCACAGGGACCTTGCTGCTCCTGTGACGTCCTTTGTGTGCTGAGTGTCAGCAGAGGGGCTGCTTTGCAGCACAAGTAGTCGAGAAGGATACAAAGAAAGGAAGGTTCTCTTCCCAAATTCCATCACTTCTAAGCCCCAGGACAACCTCAGAGTGACTCAGTAACTAAACTGTAATTATAGAGAAACTACTTCTCATTTCTTGGTTTTCTAAAGCTCCATCTGAACTCTAACTTTTTAAATAAAATATGCTTTAAATATTTTCTTCCCTTCCCTTTTTTTTTGCATATACATCATAAATGATGATGTGATAATAATTAAAGGTTTTGTGAGCATTCCTTTGACTTGATTTGCCTGAAGCACTTGTTCCTTCCCTCAGTGGAACACCAGAGTTTTGACAGACTGCTGACAAATTCTTCACACATTATCCTACTTGTTTCACATACACACAGCAACTTATTGGCTGTAATATCCCACATTTAGAAAAATTACAGCTTTTGTTTTTGTCAGGGAAAAACTACTTAATCAGAAAATGCCTGTTTTTCAAATCCAGAAATTTTCTCAGCAGAAAATAATTTCTTAAAAGAGCAAATAATTTCTTAAAGGAGAAAAAGAGCATCTATTTATGTGTGATGTTACATTAGTACAAATATGCCACACAATTTCAATCATATATGCAGTCATAAGTGGCATATTTGTACTTATATATATATATATACATATATATATATACACACTTTACTATATTCTTTCAAGTGATTTTTCCTCATAGTTTTTAGTCTTGCTCCTTGATTTAATTTTCTTGCTTCTAACACGTACTGAACCATTTAGGAATTGTTATATGTGTATAACTATCAAGCTAATTTTTTCCCCACAGCGTCCACGTGCTTACTGAGCTGAGCAAAAATACAAACACAAGGAATTCGTAATCAAGGACAGGGATTTTTAAAAATTGTTAAGAAAATAGGGGGTTTACATTTTCAACAAAGCAAAGTTTCAAGTGCTGGTCAAATACACACTAGAAAAATTAACTTTTACTGTAAGAACTTCCTTCACAACATGGATGGGTTGTAGTCCCCACAGTTATAGAGGCACACAGAAAAGTACATTATTACTCAATGAAATAAATTTATATAAGAAACAGGGTTAACCTCTGCTTCAACTCCACTGAAAAGGAATAAATTCGTGTCTGAACCTGAACTGTGTGATTTTTTTTAAACTGAGGATTCAGCTGGAATTCCAAAACCTCTCCTACTCCAAACGGCATCCGCCGTTCTGCAGCAACCTCTGGTGGCCACTCCAACGAGAAGGGTTGGGTCAGGAACCTTCTGGGGCCAGCCCAGGTGTGTCCAGGCAGGCAAGAAAACACCCAAATTCCTTGTCCACTGCTTTCCCTGAAAATCCAGAATTATCTAAACCCTGAAAGATGCAGGTACAAGCTTTACATGATTGTGGAACCCAAGAAGCTGCAGCTCTTTTGTGTTCAAATACTGACAGTGAGTGCAGCTACTCACACACACAATCCTATAAAATCTGTGTTGCCCACCCCATCGCTTTCACCCTTTGTAAATGTAATAATTACACTTGTTTTAGGGTGGCACAAATACCTCCTGAAATTGTTATTCATCAGTTTGGGGTGGGAGAACTAAAGTCAAGCCAAATTTAATTTCACAGAATAACAGAATCATGGAATGGTTTGGGTTGGAAGGGACCTTAAAGATCAACTTTTTCCATCCCCCTGCCATGGGCAGGGACACCTTCCACCAGCCCAGGTTGCTCCAACCTGGCCTTGGACATTTCCAGGGATTCAGGGGCAGCAACAGCTTCTCTGGGCAACCTGGGCCAGGGCCTCCCCTCCCTCCTAGAGAAGAATTTCTTCCCAATATCCCATCTAACCCTGCCCTCCTTCAGGTTAAGACCACTATTTCCTATAAAACTGTAGTTGTGCTTTTTTTTTTCCAACCCACACTTTTTTCATGTACATTCCCAAAGGCAAAGGCTTTCCCCTTCTTTCTCAAAGCAAGAATGAAATTTGACATGTCAACCAAACAACTTGGATACAGGAGAGTTAATCAGCTTCTCACAGCTAAAAATATTCAACCAGAAGTTTAATATTCACAATGAGAAAATGTTTCTCCCCCTATTTTAAATGGTAAAAGCACAATGCAGTTTCAATAGCTTCACAGACACAGAAAGTTAAGCCACTACCCACCCTCAGCTCCTCCAGCACAAATTGGTCAGTGTGGTAATTGTAACATAAAGAAGGAAGAGTAAAAGCTGTATTTTGTTTATGATTTAACATCTGCTTGCTGTGATTTTAAGAGCTTGGTCAGGTGTGTGAAGAAACTGCTCCAGAGCAGCAGAAGTTTTCTTTTGCTGTTTAAAATTCTTTTTAATTTCATAATCATTAGTTTCGCTTTTCCCTCACTTAGGGTTGAGATTGAACAAGGAGGAGAAAAGAGGGAGACATGGGAGACAAAACCCAGCTGCCTGTGAACCTTTCCCTGTTGTAGTATAAAATAACACCAAATTACAGCTCCTCATGGAGAAGATTTTATTTGCACCTGGGCTCTATCAAACAATGAGACTTATGCACCAAGCACACAAAATTCCAGTTATAATGGTGGAAAATAAGCCCAAACCCAAGACTTTATTCTTACAATCTGTTTGTATACGTAGGATTTTGATGTATTTTCTTATTTTTATCTGTATGCTCAGATCCACATAAAGATAAATGCAAAGATCTCTCTCACTGGGCATGTTTAGGAGCTGCTCTTTCCTACCAAACTCTGATGGGTCTTAAACTCTGTATCAATGGAATTCTTTGTTAAGACAAAATTCAGGCACAGCCTAAATTCATTTGGTTTCCATTAAAAACGTGGAGGCAAAACCAAATGAAAGCTAAAAATATAGTGCCATAAAACAAACATTAGACATCAGCTCTCCCCTTTCTTGGGAGGGAAAAGGAGACAGTTTTAACCACTCATGCTCTACTTGAAGACTCCATATTGTGATTATAAGGTAATACTTCACTTTAGCTGTGCTTGTTGAGTAAGTAAGGCCAAGTATGCACTTGCTGGGTACATATCTAGAACACAATTGAACAACTTTTCTCCTTCCTTTGCATAAAATGTAATAATTTCCAATGAATTACCTCCAGTTTTGCTTCATTGTACTTGAGAAAAGTTTGCAGGTGATGCACTGGTTCATATATTACCAGTTGATGGACTGATTAAATCACATGGAAAATTAAATCCACATTAAAATATGGAAAAACACTAAGAGTAAATAAACATTTCACATCACCAAAAAAACCTTCCTGTAAATGTACAGGAGATGCAGGAAAAATGTGATGTTCTATACAATCCTCATTCATGTTGAACCCTACATGTCTATATTACCCTTTACTGAGGCTTTGTAAAACGTTCTGTAAGTGTTAAATTTACTACAATCATTCATTGAAAGGCATTATTTTGTTTTAAAAGCAAGGGAGACCCAGTACAGTGTCTTTCTCCTCAGGAAAAGACCATAGGAATGAGGAAAAAAAAAACCAGAAAAACTTGATAGATCAGAGGAAGAAAGAAAATCATCTCTAGGTGATCACAGAGGAACTGAAAGAAGATGAAGAACAGGTATTAGATATTACTACATATCTAATATCACAAAATTACAGATATTATAGATAGATATAATAGTTTCAATGCTGTTCAGATGTCATTAATATGTAATAACGTTGCCAAACTACACATTCACACCCTGAGCCTTGAATAATTCCTCTTCTAGAGTTAAGTGTAAGCTTGAAGATGGATTTTGTAACAACTGAAACAACAAGAATAAATAGATCTTCTGACTACAAAACTTACTTACAGCACATTCAAAATCTGCTTTGAAACACGTGAAGGACTAGAATTTATTCTCAGAAAACATATAAAAAACTCTTTTAACATTAACTGCCTACAATTAACTTCAAAGTTCAGTCCTTGTTCAAGGAAATGGATAAAAATTGAGTTTCCCTCCACAGTCCCACTGGCTGATTTCAATCCCTCTTCAGACTATTTATAATATTTTCACTTGGTTTGCATATTTTGTTACAAGGAAGACGTTTTAGCTGAGAAGCAGCTCAGGGGGAGAAGCTGTGAGTCTCTTACTCCGTTCAGAGGGCCATTATTTTCACGACTGGTGTTTTTAGTTCCCAGCATAAAAAATCTTGGGAAGCAGAGAAACCCCCAGTTCTCCACTCCCTCCTTTCCCCATCGCCCAAAGAACTTCATAAAGATTTTACTGTCCCACAACCGAGGCACGTTCCCATTTCACGTTCTCAGGAACTGCAGTTACTTGGCTGATACTTGCTGTGCATTCTCAGGATACTGCATAGCTTGGAAATCTGTTTCAGTTTATTAATAATATTTTTATATTTCCTACACTGAGATATAGTGCAAAACACGGAAGGGGAGGGTTTGGTAACTTTTTTTATATTCACGACCAACCAGATTTTTAGGAGTCCCTTGTGGTCTGGGTGGTTACTTTAGTCTGTGATGTACTTTCTCAAGAGAGGCAGAAAAAGCTCATCATAGCTGAAAGATTATTCCAGAGACTTATTCAAGAGCCTTATTTTTGTCTCCACACCTCAGTGGGTTTTTAAAAACAAGTATTGCATTACATAAACACAACGCATCATCTCAGCACTACAGGGAGTAGAAACAGCCCCAGACAGGAGTGGATCCGTTTTCCCAAGTGATATATGGAATAATTCATCCAAAAAAAGGGGAAATATCTTTAACAAAGTGCTGCAAAGTATCCTTATCCTTTTCATTGCAGTTCCATTCCTTTCAACTTGAAGCGTCTTAGATTTCAACCCACTCCCAAACTACATGTCCAGCAACCGCTCACAAATCCGTGCCTAAACCTGAATCCAAAATCAAATTTAGCTTTAAAAAAGCACTCTATGGAGGCAGAAAATTAATTTCTCCAACGTGCAGCAGCCCATTCTAGGAACAGGCTGCAGGGCCCAGGTGAGAATCCACCGAGTGACGAAAAACAAGTCAAGACGTTGCTTTCTGTAGAGAAAATAATGCCGTCAACAGGTTAAAAACAATAGAGAAAGAAATCAATTGTGGTCTGGTTTTTTTATATCTGTATCTCTCTCGGCTCTAGCAGAGTGTTCCACTTGGGAACTGGGTTTCCAGAAGGCACAAGGAGGGCAGGAATAGGTGCCGACGGCCCCCGTGCTCGGCGCTCAACGCGAAGCGGAGCCGAGCAGAGGAACGAGGAGGACGCCGTAAGGTGCATCCCAGATTTTCCTTCCCTTCCCTTCCTCAGCTGCAGCAGAACAGTCTGGAAGCAATCTTCCCAGCAGCTGCTCTCATCAACAAACTGTTTATTGTAAGAAAGTGCCTGGGTCAAAGGCTAAACGTCATCCAGAGCTGAAAGCGTATCTGTGAAAAAAACCCGGGGCCGTCCATGGCTGTGGAAAAAAAACCCCATGGCATAGGAAAGGGAACCATGTTCCATCCCAAAAGGCCAGGGGGTTCTACTTAAACAAAAACTCCTTAATTTGATGAAGCAGCATTTTATAACGTTGCACTAATTCCTCGTGGCTCGCGCTGATTTTTGAGACCTGCTCGAGGTTTCTAAGAAAAACAGAAAGTTCTTTAAAATTCAGCTCGTGTTTTATGGTTAAAAAAACCCCAAAATCTCCGAAGAGTTATATTAAAATGTTCTTAAATATTTTATTAACTCCAAGTTAGATCCATATTCACCTATATTACAAATGCACCCTCGACGTGTCACACGAGTCGAAAAAGCAGGTTTAGGCTCCGAGTCAGTAAATCCCTAATAAAGTTTTTAGGTTGAAGCAAAGGACACTAAAAATCACAGGACGAAATCTCATTTACCACAGTCTGTAGCTTTCAGTCTCAGGAATTAAACAGCACATGAGCACCCATGAGAGGTGAACTGGTCCCACACCAGCCCAGTAATTGGGGCACGTTTGCTGCCCCGGACTATAAATCTGACTGGGAGGGTAAAGGATCAAGAAGAACAAGGTCCACCTTTGACATAACATCACGATGTAACACTTCTCCAAAAGGCTGATAAATCAGAGGGGTTGGGAGGTGTTGATTTATCCTACCAGAAAAAGGTGTGATAAATTACAGTTCAAGCCTTTAATTCTTCGTGACACCTACTTTGTAACGAAATTGTTGTTGTTTTTTTGAAGGAAAGTGCACAGCAAATTGTGCAACTGGGCTAAAAATAAGCCTGGAGAAACCAGGCAGAAAGGAAAAGACATTCCACTTCTGCACTAAAATCTGGGCATTATGCATATTAAAGTGTGTTTTTTTAAAAAAAATTATATAATCAAAGTCATGTTTGAAAGAATAAATTAAGATATAAATCTAACCCTAAATGCTGTACACACATATATTAAATTACTCTCAAAAGTATTCTGTATTGACTAGGAAAAAAATACAGAAGAATTTTGTTCTCAGCTAATAGGGCAATAAATTAGATGCAATATATTCAGCTGGTAAAGCTGGCTCTGTATAACAGCTATCACATAATAGTATTTTTATTTGGTACCAAACTTTTTTTTTTCACCCTCAACTGAGAATAAAATTGTTTGTTGAAAATCTTGGAATTAGTAGTAGAATGAGTTAAGTAAATAAACCCCAAGAAAAATATTTTTTCTTAGCACTGATAATACACAATTCTTAGCTGAAGGTTTTCCATCAGGTTTGTTTTGCCTCTCAACAGGGTCATACACATCAAATGTGAATGAATTTAGTGTTCATGAATATGAAACAGCAGAACAGGAGCCAAAGATTCTCCTCTCAGCGCTGCAAAACACGCTTTAAACTCCAAGCTTTCAGCTGTACCTCGTTTTTTGCCTCTTCTGAGAAAGAACTCCCAACTCTGTCACAACTGGAGGGGTTTTCTGAGCTAAAGAAACGTCTGTGAAATATTAAGGTGAAACCACAACACGTTTTCACATGTCCCACGACTTGGGGATTACAACACAGCCCTGTCCCCAAAGCTGCACAGCTGATGTTCAACATGTACCATAAATTTTATAATCCTTTACTAAAACACACTCAGGTTGACATAATAGTTTATAAATTACAAAAAGATGCCGAAAGGAACATCTTAGAAAGGCAGGATTTCTTGAGAACACTCATTTTATACACTATAATGGCAAGAACATACTTGGTGTGTTATTTATAGTACACCCACTCCGAAGACAAAAACCAGTATTAAGCTAAACACCTACTAACTTTCACTTAAGACCTCCTTGCTAACCAAGGGTCCTAAAAAAAATTAACCTGACAGCATGGGATTGTTTAAAAAAAAAAGTAAAAAAACCCCAAAAGTAAATCACTGCTTCTTATTTAGCAGAGTATCACAAAAGTTAAGCTTCGTGCTTCAAAAATTCTTCCTACGCAGCAGAGTAAAACTTAGATATCACACAGAGAACTCTGAAAGAAGCTTCAATAATACTCAGTTTATCAGAAAATTAATAAATATTTCTTACAAAACATAGGGAAAAGCATTAAAACCCACGGGGGTGATACAAATCACACCTACAGTTATCCCAGCAGCGTGGTTTTTAACCCGTTGCAATTCTTCTCTCCCTTTTTCAGCCTTCTCAGATTTAACACTTACTTTTTTTCAGCTGGGATGGAAAAAAAATCGTTCAGAGCAAAAGAGGAAAAAGTTTTTCCTCGGGGGGGGGGGGGAAAACCCAAAAGGATGATGAGCCAAAGCTACACCACACCTTAGGTAGTTCTAAGGGTCCTGAGGCACAGGCAGCTCCAAGAAGGAGCTCCCAAAAGCATTTGTCCAACTGCCAGGGAGAAAGGGGGGAAAAAAATACCCCAAATTTAATTTATTAATTTATGTTCATGAAGAAATTATTAATTAATTTAATTTACATCCTTTTAAGGTGGATATAGAACATGTTTCACCCTCACAGGAATAAGGCAGAAATTTATCGAGACGAACCCTCATCGGGATTTGACGCTGGGGCTTTACTCAAGTCACAAACACCACAAGTTTCTGCTCCACAAGACCACGTTTGAGCACCAGTGTTGCAGAAAGCACAGCAGAAGTCAAAGCTCATGCCTAAAATTCAGGGCTTTTGGAGGGACTTTGGGAAACAGGGCGCTCAAAGACGCGAACGAACGCGATGTGAGGCCGAGGCAGCGCCTGAGAATTGGTCACCAGGCTCAAACAGGGGAATTTCTGACAATGGCACATTCTTCATTCCCAAGGACTTTGGAGTCTCCTGACTCCTGAGGACAACCACCTGTTTCTGTCCTCAGGGACATTCGTGCTCTCCTGCTTTCAAACAGTAAGTTCGTACAAATGGCGACGCTTCACGGAGAACAGGACAACACTCATTTAACAAAATCTAACCACAATGCCCAGAAACTTGGTTTTTGCATTTTTTTTTAAGACTCAAGTGAATAAAACACCTGAAAAAGGTGACTTTTCCCACTAAAATTTAGTATTAATCCAGGCAAGGAAATAAAAGCTTTCAAAGCTTCATTCTGGCCAGTTTCTTAAGAAGTCTAGTCTGAATAGTTGTCATCTTAGCCCTCATTTTTTTAAGACTCTCTTGACCAGACCTTGGCTATTTTTCTTTTTAGTGTTACAACAGGTTTGAAATTTTCAGCTCTACCACCCAGCCACTCCAAAGATGAACTTTTAACTGATTAAATATGAAAAATCTTCGCTGAAGGTCCTTAATTAACAGCCCCAAACCGAAGGGTTAACTTTTAAAAACAAATTATCTTGAGGGGAAAAAGTGTCAGGGATTATTTCTATCAGTATTAAAATGCAAAAAAAAAAAAAAAGAGTTTAAAATGCATTTCCAGAATAGTTCCACCAAACTACAGAAACAGATAAAATACATATCAATCTGTGACATCTAGTGATTAATTTATCCTTGGTTAAATAAGAACAATTTGGGTCTGTTTCTTGAAAATAATAGCTGGGGAAATAGAAAACTGAGAGCAAAGTAATCAATTTTGATTTTATTAATTAATATTGAATTTAAAGTCTGATATGTGCTTTCCCTTTGTCAAACTAGTGAAAAAAAAAAATCAGGAATTTGACAGTGGCTGTGACAATAACATTTTACCAGGAAATTATCAAGTACTTCTAAGAGGAAGAAACATCTTGAACAGATAGAGAAATTGTTTTGTGTGGAGCAATAAGGGTGGCAATAATCATATTAAGGTTTACTGCAGTTCAAAAATGTCTAATCTGCTATTCCTGGACTGCTAATTAGAAAAAGTGGATCATGTAGGACAGGGAAAAGCTTGGAAATATTTAGAGTAGAAGTTCCCTTCCACCTCCAAAAGTAAACTACTGCAGAGATAACAAAAGCACATCCTTATCCTTTCTGTCTATTGATACACCCCATTGGACTGACACAGCAAATCCAACCTTTTTTCCTTCCCAGATGTTACCTGTGGCTGAAAGAGGCAGAAGGAAAAGCTCCCCATGACTGCAAAATGTCCCCGATACCAACTCGCAAAGGCTCGTTTAAAATAGTGACAGAAGGATTCTAAAACCAGGAAGTTCAGCTTTAAATTGTTTTCAGGGATCTGTAACAAAACCTCGGGAACTCAAATAAGCAATTCAAATATTCATAATAATTTGCAGCCCATACTGCTCATGGTAACTTTGGGAAAGTGCTCCTCTCTCTGTACAGGGAGCAGAAAAATAAGAGTAAGAACTTGCTTTCAGTCACTGTATTTTCTTTTCCATCACCCAATACATTGTACTAAGATACCAACACGTAAAATACAAAAAAAAAAGGAAATCTAACTAGATAAAAGTTCTCCCTGCAGCTGCTGCTCCTGTCAAGTAGCTGTGGTACATGCACTGGTCGTAACACCAACAATTCCATATTGGAAAGAAGCAAAGCCTGTCTTCCAGCCCAGAAAAATGCATGGGTAATTGCTTGCTTCGTGTAAGGAGTTCTAAAGTCAAAACATGCCATATGTGATTTCTTAGTCAAATCTTGACAATCGTGCATCGAAACACAATTATTTTTCCTTATCTCGCAAAAGAATCTCAGAAAAACCTCCTGGAATTCATTTGCATCCATTTTGGCTCCATGGAAATGCCGAGACGTGTTCCCACAAAACAGTTCTCTCCAGCTTATATAACTCTGAGGATCCTTCAGTTCCTAAAACTTGGTTTTATAAAACAGGCAGAAAGAATCCAGGCACAGTTCTTTAAAGCACAGGGTGATACACTTTCTCCAGTTCTGAATGTTGCTCTTCTTTTCAAATAATTTTTATGAGAATAATATAAATTTTTCCATTTATGACCTGCCTTCATCAGTTGAATGGTAAGTTACAAAGAAATCATGAGCAATTCCTTTGTTGCAACTGTAACATCAAAAAACTATATGACAAAAAAAAAAAAAGAGCCATAAGTAAACTCTTCAGTAATAAACTTTCTATCCATAATCTCCCTTCCCTTAGCAAACGAAAATGGCCTTATCTTTATTTAGGTTCTCTCTCTGAAGTTGTTCAGACATGGAATTCACTTTAGAGTAAGTCTACATTGAAGGGCAAAAAGCTGGTTAAAAATGTAGATGTGGGTTGTTTGCTGAATGAATATTTTGAGACTCAGTGCAGGGACCCACTTCTAAAGACTCTGGTTATTATATGATCTCAACTTAAAAGTTTAGTTCTCAACATGTGCAAAAAATAAATGAATTTATTGTAATTCTCCTCTTAAACTGCAGTAGAGATTCTTACCCATGTTAAAACAAGTAGGGACAGACTGTACTAATCTCCTTAATACTGACCCTGCTAAAGGTTGGCTTTAACAATTGTTTTAATTATATATTGATTAGTTTTTACAAATTAGGAAGTATATTCTGAAATGTTCTCTGAAGTAGTTCTTAAAACATTTCTTAAATAAGTTCAACAGCCCAATTTAGGACATACTTGAGAAACAATACACACTAGATAAGGAAAATGACTCTCAATAAAACAAGCTGTAAAAATCCAGTGTTGTCTCATATCTTACATCCTAGTGAAACAGGCAGCCCGAAGCAGCACAGATTTTACAGCTAAAATTACTAGATATGCATCATAACAACCAGAAGCTGTAGGGAATGCTAGAAAATGCAGCAAAATCAAGTTGTTTTCTCTATGTTCAAGCCTTGCTCCTTACCTCTGCCTCTTCAGCTGTTGCCCCACTCCCCTCTCTCCTCCTCCCACACAGTCTCTGCTTTTTCATCTGGTATCAGACCAGATCCACCAGCTCTTCCTCCTGCATTTTTCCTCTCCCCCCCCCCAAAAAAAAAAAAAGTTCTTATCCCCATCAGTCAAGGAGCATGCTCTGATTTACACACTCCATGGATAACTCTCATCCCAACTTTTCTCAGGGCTGGGGTTCTTCTCCAGGGCCAGTCATGTCCTCCAGGCCTGGGGCACTTGCATAATTTCTATTACCTTGTGCATTTGTTAAGAAAAGGGGTAAAGAAAGAAGATAATTTCTGAAACTTGAGGTTGCCAGTGTGGTTAATACAGTAAAATTTTATATAGATTTTTAAAAAATATACATATTAACACACATATACACAGACTTACACAAATGTGTGTCTAGAATTATGTAAGTATAGAGATGTAGCACCAAACTTCATCCCTGCTGTGGATCCTCTAGTGTCTGCAGTAGGAAATGCTGGCAGAGAGAAAATCAGCTGAAATTCTTAAAATCAAATCATGTCATCCTGTGAAGAACAGCTCAGTAGAATCTGACTAAGAACACAGGTTGCCCTGATGGGAGTTTTACAGAGGATACTTTTAGTGGCAGGAGAAAAACACACATATCATGAAAACAGACAGAACAAGATGTATTGTGATTTCTTTTTTTTTAATTATTTTTTTGATTCTGAGAAAAACCTTGCCTGGATATTCATGTAAATCCTTTGTCATTAATGTCACCAGCACAAGTGCCAAGTGAGCACAGTGATTTATTAAACTGGAACATGCTCTGCTCGTTGTGAACACCGACTGCAACCCAAAGAAAAAGGGCTCTCACAGAAAAGTTTCAGTAGAAACTCCAACAAACTTTCTGATTTAAGCTAACAGCTGTTCTTTAATCAGCTTTTCACTATAAGAACTGCACAATGTCAGCCAGATAGTCACATGCCAGATTCCATTCCCTCTGCACCTGGAATTTCCTGATTTCTTCAACTTGTCAGAAATCATTTCTTAAAATGAACTGTCAAATGATAAACACACCAGAATCTCTCAGTCAGTCCCTTCCCCATCAACTGCTGATACAAATCATACCTGACAATTTTTTTTTTATAAATCTTTATCTTCTTCGGTGACAAACTCTGAGAACACCATCATGTCTTTTAAACCAATAAAAACTCCCATCTCAATTTTCCAGAATAAATGCAGCTTGATTAACTTAAATAACGAGCTTTGTGTTGTTTTTTCTGATAACAGAACTGCATACCTGAATTGTCAAAAGTTAAAAAATATATATTTAGAAGCCCTCAGTGTTGTAAATGCACTTTTCAAAAGCAGTTAAAGTTGGTGGTTTTATCGTTTTTGAAGAGCAATATAAGAAGACGCTTCTATTTCCTCTCCGGTTACATATTTTTATTCAGCTTTTCCCTTTAATTAAAATATAGATAATCAAGTCATCTGGCCACCATTTGCCTACAAGCAAGGCTACAAAAAGAAGCCCTAATGAAATTGTTAGACAAACCATCATAACAATTTCCCATTGTGGAAACGTCTCGTCATTTCTGAGCAATGGTAACCCGATAGCATCTCGCAGGGCTCCAGCTGATGCCAAGCCTGCTCTCATTCTCCCAGTCTCACTTCCATAAATTAGCTGCAGGCCCCACCGACAGTCAGGGAACCTCGAGGGTTTTTGTTTTTTTTTTTCTGCTTGGAAATCCTCCACTTTTGTCAGATCTTTGCCGGTGAGGTCATCACGAAGGAGCCAAACGGCCGCGGCATCGCCGGAGCGCCTGTCACAGCTCAGGGATTCCTGCTCCCTAAAATCACCCATCTGCTCCACGGAGCCCCGAGCCCAAAGGGTTCAGCAGTCACAACTCTGGAGCCCTGAAACAAAACCCACCTCAATCACGGCCTTCACACAAGGGGCAGAGCGTGACACGGAGCCAGGGGGAGTTTGGGTTACTCTGCCGCGGCGGGTTTGACTTTTTAAAATTGAGATTCCGACTGCAAACTCCAAGATAAACTGAAACTAAGAAAACTCAGCCTCACACTCTGGCCAGCAACGCTGTGCTGAGTAACCCACACTCCAGAAATCCTCAGCCCTGATGCTTGTTCTCTGTCATTTCGAGAGCGAGAAGTCAGCAGAAGACGCGAACGCCGAGATCACAAACGTTTTAAATATATATTACATAAGCCATTCTGGAGGGATAATAAAATTTTCCATTCTCGACAGCACAGGAGGAACATGCCTGGTGAAGAAAGTGGTTGTGAAGTATCATGCACGCTGACTCGAAGCCAGCCTTGAAACATGAGAGAATCCAATTCCATGAGTGGCACTTTGGGCAGAGGCCAGCACATAATAATTTCATATCAGAGGCAGCTCTGCACCAAGATTAAATGCTGCTCGGTACAAAAGGCATTAACTTTTAGTTCTCACAGCAGCATAAAGACCCTTTTTATGGAGATTGCTATAAACAAGATATTTTCTTTCAGTCCTCAAAGCTTCCTGCGTTTTCCAAATGATCCTCAGAAACATTTATTGAATCAATACACGGCCAAAAAGTTGTTTACAAACCATAATGCAACCTAAGAATGCTAGTCATTATTATGTGCCTACAAATGTGCTTTATGGTTGTTTAACAGAAACAGCACATTTGCTGCTATTATGAAAGAAGGAAAACACAGTTTTAAGCAGAGAAATGTAAAATAAAGGGAATATTTGCCAGATTTCTCTTTCCCTCTCTCCCAAATAAATGGCTAATATTCCCTGAATGTAAACAACAAAAAAAAGCAAAAGGTATCTTTAGCAACCACCTGGAATTACTTGGCTCCACATTTGGAGGTCCCTTCATCTCTGATCAAGATTTCTTAACTGGAAATGTTTTACTGTATCCTGACACTACATGCCATCGATTCCTGTGGAATTTCAAAGGCCATTTTAAAATTGAGGGAAATATTAGACAGGGCAGTTGCTGCAAACATGCAAAGATATTTTAATGCAAATCTATATACAACACACTATGCACAAAATGCTTTCCATCCCTTCCTCAGTTTTTCTCTTGAAATCCAGCTCAGAAGTGTCCCCTGGTGGCAAACACCTTCCACTCACTAAAGGAGCTGGAGCTGCATCCAGATTTTGGGAGCAACAGAGATTCCCAGTGATTTTAATATAATGCCCAGAGAAGCTGTGGTTGCCCCTGGATCCCTGGAAGTGTCCAAGGCCAGGCTGGATGGGGCTTGAAGCGACCTGGGATAGAGGAAGATGTCCCTGCCCATGGCAGGGGGTGGAACTGGATGAGCTTTCAAGTCCCTTCCAACCCAAACCATCCTGTGATTCTGTGATCTCCCACACCTTCTCTTCTCTATCTCTCTCTCCTTTCTCAACTGGACCAGTTAAATGCTTCTCAGCAGCACAGGCAGAAGTTTTTTTTCAGAAACAAACCAGTTTTTCAAGGCAAGGTGTCCATTTAATGACCCTCACTGACCCAAGCAAACTCTTGGTATCTGAAGAGAATCAAGAAAAGGATAATTTAAAAAAGGACTTTTTGGTGCTGGAGCATGTCCAGAGAAGGACAATAGAGCTGGGGAAGGGGCTGGAGAACATGTCCTGTGAGGAGCAGCTGAGGGAGCTGGGGGGGTTTATCTGGAGAAGAGGAGGTTCAGGAGGGACCTCATTGCTCTCCCCAACTCCCTGACAGGAGGGGGCAGGGAGGGGGGTCGGGCTCTGCTGCCATGTCCAAGGGAAAGAGGAGAGGGAATGGCCTCAAACTGTACCAGGGGAGGTCCAGATCAGAGATTATTGATCACAATTTTTCCCTGCCAGAGTGTTCAAGCCTTGGAATAAATGTCCCAGGGAGGACAGGTCCCTGTGTCTGGGAGTGTCCCAGAGGTGTCTGGATGTGGCCCTTGGGGACATGGATTAGGGGTGATTCTGTTGGTGCTGGGTGAGAGTGAGACTGGATCATCTTGAAGGTCTCTTCCAACCTTGATGATTCCATGATCCTGTGATTCTGATTCTCTATTGCCAGGGAATACTGACAGGCTGCCTTGGCACAGAACTACCTGTGAAAATCATCCTGCTCTGGACTCTGTGTTACAAAATTCGCTGTACAAACTCAGCTTCTTTTAAGCTTTTACCTCTACAAAGTTGTTGGAACCCCAAAGTTGACAAATTCTACTGAAGAACCAGCAGTTCTAACAGGAAACAACACTAACAAAGGTGTGCAGAGTAACAGAAGACTGGGGAGAAGGAAGGAAGATGAGCTAAAATATTCAGCACTTATCCCACCTCTGTCAATAGGTGACTCTATGACAAGTGTCACAAAACTGTTCACTGAGGTACAAGAGGAAATATCACTGAGATACAAGAACCAGGCCAAGAGAGCTCTGAACTGTTAAATTAGGAGACAGTCCCTCCACAATTTCATTATTTTAGGGGCTACAGACTTGTCAAAAAACATCCCCTCAGAGAACAATTCCTTTCAGAACCACAAAGAACACACAAAGAACACCAGCAAACAGCAGGGGTTATTATTAGAATAATTAGAATTATTAGAATCCAGACCTTGATACAAGGAGCTTTTCCATGAATGGCAACATTTAAATCAGTTTAGTTTATGATTTCTGATTTCTGTGACTCTTCTGGGCTTGCAAATTTTTGTTATGAAGAAACAAAAGTCAAGTTGAGGGGGGGAGGGAGAAGAACACAAAACAAGCCAATGCAAACCCACCCTTGCTGCTCACACACAGGCAGCTCAAAGCCTTGCAAGCCAACAAATAACTCGGGATTTATCAAGGAAAAACCCCTAAATCCCTGGAGTTAAATCACATATATTTTAAATTGATAGCACTGTCATCAATCCTTGGCTTAAGGGAAAGGTAAATTCTACAGAAAGCCACTTAAGAGAAGCATCATCCTACCTGTGGCAGTGGCTTCCCAAATGCACAACCAGCTTGGTAGAAACAGCTTTTAAACCAAAAAGAGCTCTTCATGTGTCACACATTAAATCCACTTCCCAAAAACAACAAGGTGCTTCAGCAAATACCCATTTTTACTGGTACAGATGCACCTTCATTGCTGTATCTACTTTTTTTTTCCCCCCTGTGAAGCAACTTTGCCATAATTTTCATACCTAGCTAAGAGACAAACTGGGAAAAGTTTTCAAGCACAGATAAAGATTTCTGGCACTGTTCATTTCAAATAATAAATAAAATACATTAACAAAAGTAAAAAAAAAAAATGTTAGACACAAACTATTTATCAGTGATTTATTCAGATCTCTCACAGGGTCTATTTTTCATTCAAGGTTTTTCTCAGCTCTTAAGTGACTTCTGAGCCAGAGCAAAGAGCAAATCTCCTTTCTGGAGTAAATATTCCAAAGGGTTCTTGTTTTTTGTCCTACTGGCTAAAAAAGGCAGGGATGATGCTTATGCTTTGAGGATGGTATAAGAGAAAACAAGCAAATCTCCTATTTTTTTTTTAGATTATACATTTTTGGTTCACTTGTAAACAAAAAAAACCTGGATAGCAATAAAAAGAAGACTTTGGAGTTTCGATGTAACTATCCCTTAATTGGGGAATTTTTAAAAAAAAAATTTAAAGTTTCCCAAGTTGAATCCCAAGTTCTACAATACACACAAATAGAAATATTCCAATACAGTATTTGCATATACTGGAATATTGTATATTGTATTATTGTATATTGGAATATCGTATATTCCAATACAATACACATGCATGGAAATATTTCAGAGAGAATTGTCTCCAAATGCACCCTGAAATGTGGGTCCCACTGCAGTGTTGGCTGAGAGTTCAGATTTCCCATCCTCAAAGGAAGATTTATTCAGGATAAAGTAACTTTGGACTCTCTTGGCTGACACAATGGACTTGGAATTTAAGAACAGAATCAAACTGCAGCTCAAGACAAGTAAATCTGCTCCCACTGAGCTCTGATTGTGCTGCAGCTACTGAGTTACTCAAAAAAACAGTGAATTTGGAGCCTCAGGAGTTCACAGTCAAGTTTTAAGATGCTTCAGACGAGCAAAATGTGTGGAAATAATCACAATTGTGCCAAACCCCTCCCGTTCTTCAGGGAGGCAAATCCTGGTTTTGAAACCCAGAAGATGTTCTGCTGAAACTCAGGGCAATAAAACCCAATCCTGGTGTTTATGTCTGAAAAATTATCCTTTAAGGTGGCTGAAAGAAGCAAATATTGGAGTGTTTAAAAGGCAAAGCTGCATTAAAAATCAGATCTCTATGGCTGAAGCTGCCACTGAACATATGGATGCCAGACAAGAGGATTTGGGATCCCCTTTTGGTTTCAGCCTCCACCACAGTGACACAGAATTTCCTTTCCCCAGCACTGGGCAAGTCTAAAATCTGCTCAACTGCTTTACACCAGAGCAAGGGGAGAAGAAAAGAAAAAGGAGCTGTGTTTCCATATCAATACTCACCTCTAAAATTACACTTAACAGCAAGTGGTGCAGATTTAATTAAAATTTTAACCAGCAAGTAACCTCCCTTTCTTACATAATATATACATAATTATATAGTGTGTAATTCTATATTTGTATATATATAATTATATATAATATATTTCATTATATATATTTTATTATAATATATGATATATATCATATATATAATTATATATAACTATATATATACAAATATATGATACATATTATATACACCTGCCTTTCTTATATTTTATATATATAACTATATTATATTTTTATGTATATATATATATTGCTTTATATTGATTCAAACACTGCCTCTATTGTTGTGTATGGTAAGATCTAAATCTCTCAGAGATGGACATGACCATCCCTTATTCAGATAACTTCAGTTGAATTTTAATAATAATAATAATAATAATAATAATAATAATAATAATAATAATAATAATAATAATAATAATAATAATAATAATAATAATAATAATAATAATGTTATTATTCTTTTATTTTTATTATTATTCTGCCCATATTTGGTTGGCTTTTTTTAAATCCACACAGCAGCACTGGGATTTTAACCCATAAACTGGAAATGAAACCCTATAAACTGGAAATAAATAATTGCTCAACTGCTTTACACCAGAGCAAGGGAAGAAGAAAAGAAAAAGGAGCTGTGTTTCCATATCAATACTTGCCTCTAAAATTACATTTGACATCAAGTGGTGCAGATTTAACTCAACTTTCCACCACCTGGAGACCTGCTTTTCATATATGATATATATATATATATAAAATTTTATAATATATAATTATATATTTGGAGCTAAATAAATTATATATTATATATATTAAATTTTATATATATATTTTGAAATACATAAGATTTATATTATATATACTGCCTTTCTTATATAATAAATAATTATATATTATCTATTGCTTTATATTGATATATATTGCTTTATATATATTAAATTATATATATATAAAAATACATAAGATATATATCATATATACTGCCTTTCTTATATAATATATAATTATATATTATATATTGCTTTATATTGCTTTATATTGCTTTATATATATTAAATCATATATATATCCAAATGTATTATATTATATATACTGCCTTTCTTATATTATATATATAATTATATATTTTATATTGCTTTATATTAATTCAAACACTGCCTCTGTTGTGTCATAATTCTACATGGTAAGATCTAAACCTCCCAAAGATGGACATGACCATCCCTTACTCAGATAATTTTATTTGACTTCAAAGCTATAATAATAATAATAATAATAATAATAATAATAATAATAATAATAATAATAATAATAATAATAATAATAATAATAATAATAATAATAACAATAATAACAATAATAACAATAATAACAATAATAATAATAATACCAGTGCTGCCCATATTTGGTTGGCTTTTTTTAATCCACGCAGCAGGACTGGGATTTTAACCTATAAACTGGGTATGAAACCATATAAACTGGAAATTAATAATAGTTTTTGCTATATCTAGCAAAATAACCCTAGCAACTGGCAACTAAAACTTCAAAATGTGCATCCTAAGGAGAAAAAGAAAAAAAAATCCAATTCACCCCTCAGAAGCAGCTAAAAATTATATTGTAAAAGGAACCACCCAAGATATCAAGACAGGAAGATCTGAAACTCTTAATAATCAGATTTTTATCAATCAGCATCACAGATTGGATGGGATCAATAACAGCATCACAGTGATGCAAAAAGACACAGATTTTCCAGGAATTTTAGGCAGAGGAAAAGACAGGAGAAGCTTCTTGTTCACAAAATCCAGCTGAGAAAGTTGTATTTGATGTTCCCAACGTAGATCTGATGGAAATTCTGAAGTGATAAAAGGGGAAACAGGGCAGGGAAGGGGAAGAACCACCAAGGAAACCACCCAGAGCTCTGCTGTAAAATGAAGTTTAAAGTCAAAAAAGAAAAAAACCTCACCAACCTTAGCACCTTAAGTTCAAAGAATTTAAAAATTACAAAAACCCCCTCCCCAATATTTAGCATTTTTTCTTAATGGAATTAAAAAAAATCAGAGTAAAATCCATTTTTATTTCTTCCACATGTGCAAAAAAAAGCCTTGTAGTGTGTAAAATCAATTAGAAAAATGTGACAAGGTGAGGTCTAACAGCAGTTTTTACATAAAATAATGGTGCAGGTGGAAACTCCAGTTTGGGGGTGAGGAATCATTCATGAACTGCCAAGTCTTAGAGACAATATAATATAATATAATATATGGTGTAATTTATATAATATCCAAACCAGTGAGCTGTACTGGACAAGCTTTCCATACAAATAGTATTTCCAATACTGCTGACTCTCTCTGTTCTTAAAAAAATTAAGTATTTCCACAAATTATTCTCCTCTCAGGTACCTTTCTGGTATCTCCTGTCTCTCTAGGAAAGCAAGGAGATCTATGGAGAACATGATGTGTGGAGAAAAATATATATTTTGTGAGAAAGCTAAACTATTACACCTCCCTTATTTATTTTAATCAAAGTTACCATCAAAAATGTGAAAAAAAATCCACAATAAAAATCACATTCTCGTATTGAAAAATGTGAATAAAATTTTAAAAAACCTCATTTTGGTATAAACTTGAACTACATAGTTAAAACATCTTTATTGGATGGCCTGCAACCCTGGGATGTGCCACTAGATGGCAAGTTTGGATAAAAATTTAGCCAAATTTTAACTCGTGGCACGTTGGAAAATTCCAAGGGCATAGGAAAGAAATGATCAGAAAAAAGAAGAGAAGAATAAAAAACTGAAGAGTTCAATAAACTACAAACCTCGTGCACATTTAATATTAGTCAAAAAAGGTTAAATGGGCTTTAGTTTTGTTGCCACATCTGCCACACAAATAGATGATCAATTCTTGGGAATGTCCAGGAAATATTCCAATTATCCTCAGGAATAAAGCTCTGGGTTGTGTAATCACACACTTTTCTCTATTCACTCCAGACTTTTCTCCACCTCTTGCATTTGATTTTTGTCACCAGACCACACAGAACTTTCTGCCTGGTTTTAAAAGAAAACCAAATTCTGCCTTTTAAATCAGTTCTTTCAGTAGCTCAGTAAAAAGCCTTGTGTTTTTATATTGCAGAAGCATTAAAAAGTTCTTAACTGAAATGCAGCAAATAAAAATACAGCAATAGATAGAAATATAGCAAATACAGCTGAAAAATGAATTCCCCCGTGGTGAAATTCAGAACTATAAGCAACAGGTAATGAAACAAGAGTAGAAATTAAACTTTTTGCTTACCTGTAATACCTGCACAAACCTCTCCAAACAAAAATACCACGGGGTGGGTTTAGGAGAACACTGAATTTGTCTTGTAGGGTAAATCTCAGGCAACTGAACTAAGCAGAACTTACCTCATCAGGAGAGAGAAGGTAAAGAGGTGTCAAGGTGGGAAGTTCACTCAATTCACAGCTCAGGCCAAGTAACTCCAGGATCTCCTTGAGAACTTCACATCTCTTGGTGTTGCTCATCTTCAGTAAATTAAAATCCTCTTCGGTTTGGACATCCATGGAATTGCTGTCCAGCTCCAAGTGGGCCTGGCAAAGGGAATAAAAAAAAATCAGTTTGCAGTTCAAAGATCACAGCTGCCAACCCACTACAATTTTCTGTGAAATCTGTCCAAAACACTCCTTCTTAATAAACTGGGGGTTTCCTGGAGGAGATGTTCAAACTTGTATTTACTCATGAAGTTTATCCTTCAACTTTTCATGCCTGCCAGAACCAACAGCAAGATGGGTCATATTCTGGCTTGTACCAGAGAAAAAATTACATTAAAATTGAAAGAGCTTTACCAGAGGTTGTGGAAGATCTGAAGAACTCAGAGAAGTCCTTACTGTGTCACATGAATTAAGGTGAAATCAGTGCAGATCAAGAAATGCTTCTGCCTAAAAAAAGTGACTTTCTCACCTGGTAGAGAATCACTCCTCAGGGCTGCAGCAGATGCTTAAAAGCAGAAATGAAATAAAACAGGAAAAAGAAATCCTTTATAGACCTCCTTTTTTCTGGCTTTCTTTTGTTTGGTGGTTTTTGTGAGGTTTTTTTTTGGTTGTTTTTTTAAATAATTGTTCCAAGATCTTTAGAAGACCTCACACTCTCCTACGTGCAGATTCATTGAATGAAAATCACAAGCTGTTCTTTGTTCATTTCTTCAATTTTGCACGGTTTAATGATGTTCTTCATGTTTCCTATATGATCTGCTTTACTGAAATTCAGGGAAATGAATGACAGTGGATGTCCCCTGGATCCCTGGAAGTGTCCAAGGCCAGGTTGGATGGGGCTTGGAGCAACCTGGGCTGGTGGAAGGTGTCCCTGCCCATGGCAGGAGGTGAAACTGGGTGATATTAAAGGTCCCTTCCCACCCAAACTATTCCATGACTATAAAAAATGGAAATGGGGGCAGGACACACACCAGAAGAGTATAAAACCAAGGGGAATATTTCTGTGACAGAATATTTACTGGCTGATGTCACTGCCTGTCCCCTGAAGAGAAAACAATAAGGCTTTTCAAATCCATACTGGAAGTCATTTAGGATTATAAAATGACACGCTAATCCTCTTAATCTGATTTTTGAAGCTGTGCTGTAATGCCCTTTTTCTCTGAGGGGGGAAAACCTGTGCAGTATTAAGTTTTACTACAGCAGAAGGGTCAGTTTAAAGGCTGCAGCAAGGCAGGTTTTACTGTGGAGCTTGCAGAAACAGTTTCTAATCGATTTTCTAGTCCAAGCACCCAGCACAGGGGTGGCAAAGCTGCTTACCAAAAAAAAAAAAGCTCTAAACATGCTACTACATCCAACAGTTTCCAAAAACCGAGCAGATTTAACCTGATAAACTGATAAGAGATGGAAACAGTTCTAAGAAAGCCCAGGAATGTTTCTGAACTACATAATTGCTAGAAAAGTATTGATACCTGATCCGTGAGCAGTGAAATTTGAGTGCTCTGGGCTCCTGAGAAAGTTCTCCTCTACCTAAGATATTGGTAAAAACACAACCTTTCATAAAGCTGTGTCTTTATTATATTCCTTCATTTAATTTACTTAAACACTGGTAAATAAATCTTGCTCTGCTTTTCTCAATGTGCTTGGTAGATTCATACTTCCAGGGCATGCACTTATTTTCTAAACTTGGTGGTACTTCTTCTCAGCCTTTCCATCACTCAAAACTTAATAGCTGTGAATATTTAAATAATCAGTGACCAACATTTACCTTTAACACACCCATTATCCACAGAGAGTAACATTAACAAAAACATTTATGAACACTTGAACTTCTCTGTTGTTGAATTTTTTGAGGGTTTTGTTTGGTTGTTGGGTTTTTCTCTTTTACCAGAGATCACAACCCCCTAACACTGGAGAGGCATCTCTTTGCTGGGATATTGTTTCTAAGTGGAATGAGTAAGATTTTGGCTCATTCACTCCCCCAGGTGCTCTGAGCTATTTGGTAAGTAACAGAATGTTAAACATTTAAAACTTTAAAGCCTGAAGACAGACTTGGGAAATATAAAAGCAAGTTTCCAGCAGGGTTTATTTTACACTCTCTGCTTCATCACAGTTCATGTTTTAGTAAGAATGACTCTTTTTTATTTTGCCAGTATGAGCTTTCACCCCAAGCCTGTTACAATTTCACTCTTCCTGCTCCTGCCTCCCAAAATCTGCAGAATTCCCACCTCTGTCACTGCACAACCTCCAGCAGGCAGAAGAGGAAAGCTCTGCTCTTGAGGATCACAGAATCCCAGAATAGCTGGGGTGGGAAAGGACCTCTGGAGATCACCCAGCCCAACTCTCTGCCAAGGCACAGGCACCTGGAGCAGGTGCCACAGGAACACATCCAGGGGGTTTGGGATGTCTCCAGAGAGGGAGACTCCACACCCTCCCTGGGCAGCTGTTCCAGTGCTCTGCCACCCTCCATGGAAAGCCTCATGTTGAGGTGGAACTTGTTGTGTTTTAGTTGATGGCCACTGCTCCTTGACCTGACCACAGGAAAGAATTTGGCACCATCTTCTTGGCAGCCACCTTGGAGATATTTGCATGGATTGATAAGTAAGACTCTTCCTTACTATGTAAACCTGCTCTTTCTTCCACCATCCTCTGATCTTTCCTGATGTCCACCTGCCTGGCTCTGTGGTGAAAACAGGGAAGTGGAACAGCAGTGGCATTCTTTAAGATCAAAAGAAAACCATTCTGCATTCAGAGCCCTTGTACCTCCACCAACACATCCATCTGCACCTCAGGGGGTGGGGAGGCCCTGGCACAGGTTGCCCAGAGAAGCTGTGGCTGCCCCTGGATCCCTGAGAGTGTCCAAGGCCAGGTTGGATGGGGCTTGGAGCAACCTGGGCTAGTGGAAAGTGTCCCTGCCCATGGCTTGGGCTGGAACTGGATGATCTTTAAAGTCCCTCCCAACCCAAACCATGTCACGCTTCTCTCCTTGACAGGAATCCCCAAGATCATGCAGTGGGAAGAAGTGAACTTTTCCCATGTAGCAATGTGAAAACTAATCCTTCCACATGCACAGTACCTGGCAAAGAATGGCTTCTCCTCCAGCGTCTCCGTGAGTCAGGTGAACAATAACCGGGTCTTTCTCAGCATTATTCAACCGACACAACGTCTTCACTTTGCCAGTGTCTTCCTTCCTTCCTTCCTCAAAAACACAGCCACTGACCACGAGATCCAGCTTCATTTCAGGGCTGTCCTTTTTAGAGACCACCAGCTCGTGGACAGTCCTCCTCAGCTTGTTTTTCCGCTTTATCCGAATGCCGCCAAAAGCGAAGGACGAAGAAAGCCCGAGAATCTTTCCGCCTTTAGACAAAAATTTCATGAACTGCTTGTGGTTCCCCTCAGAAATAGGCTCCTCTGTGGCAATGACCAGCAGCAGGGAGTTGTCAATCCAGGGATCTCTCAGCACTTGCTCCTGGTGCAGCTGGTAGATGGTGTAGCGCTCGGCATCGACGCATTCCTGAAGGATTGATCTGACCTGCTCAAATTTCCCTTTGGCCCTTTCAGAGCCAAGGTAAATCAACACATTGGGGGGCTTCCCAGAGAGGTTCACCCTCTTCATCCCTTTTTCTAGACAGTCATCCTTCTCCTCTTCCAGCTTGCTGCTGGAATCATCAGGAAGCTCTGGAATGTTCTCTGCAGAGGCAAATTTAACTGATTCAATGGTGCTGTTTTCCAGCTGCAGGCACTCGTGGCAGCTGGAAAGATGCAAGTGGTGATGTTCTCCAGACAGATTGTTGAGCTCATCCTCGTGATCACCTTCCTCCTCTGGCTTGGATTTCTCCTCTTCACTTTGTCCTCCCAGTCCTGATTTAACAGCAGTCCCAGCAGGAGTTACCTCATCCATTTGTGTGCTTTGCTCTTTCACGGGTGGTGCCTCCTGTGCCAGCTCCTTCAGAGCAGATTCCTGTAAATGGACAGCTGGGAAAGGTAAAGGATACAAAAACAGGGGTTAGAAAAATGCTATTAAAAGAGCTGTTACAAATATTACTAACAGAGCAGGATTTCATTGAATTTCAGCACAAATCACCTACAACAGCAGAAATTTCACTTGTTTGACACCAAATCCAATGTCCCCCCCAAGAAGAAAATAAATTTCAACTTACAACACAAGTCTAATGGCTCTTTGTTTCAAAGGACAAAATGAAGCAAATGAAACACCTTGGGAAAAGTACTGATCTTTTAAGGAGAGCAGGGTGGAAAGTCACTTGCTGCTCTTTTGAAATAAATTGTTTTGAAATAAACTATTTTGAAATAAGCTAATAAAGTGATGATGTTGGGCAAGACTGAGATATTGAACATTGCTGAAGGCTGCAGATAAAGGTTTGGCACAAGCAGAGGGAGTAAAAAAAAGAACTGAACTGCTTTCAGGCTGCAGAAAGGGAGAGAGAACCACCACCAGCAAGATCTGGGAGCAAAGAATCCAAGGAAATAAGAAGCAAATACGAAGAATTGTTAAACCTTCCCTTTTCTCCCCCTGAAAACAACAGAATGGCAAAGATAAACAATTTATAGCAAACACAAGTAAGAAAAAAGGAGCAAAGGTGATTATTGTCAGCGTGAAACTTGCAGAGCAAACTAATTACGAAAGAGGAGAGAAAAATACTCTTCAAAAGGGAGGGTTTTTTCAGCTGCTGAGCCACGAAAATATTTCAAGTTTTAGTCTGAAAAAATTTACTGAATCCTTTTCCACTCATATAAGACCAAATAAACTTATTGTGCTTTTAATTCAATGAGAAACTCGCTTAACAAAGTTTTGTTACAATACACCAGATGCAAGTTCAATCCCTTTCTTCACTTAACAACACTTGCATTCCCTTGAAACTATATCCCCTTTGGAGCAAGAAGCTTGAAGTAAGGTTGCTTGATATCCCAAGAGAATTTCCCAGCTCCCAGCATCCATGTTATTCCATCACCAGCCCCCACCAGCCCCATTCTCCTGGATCTACATTAAAAAATAAACAAAAAACCCCCAAAAAAACAGCAAAGCAAGCAAAAAAAACCCACCAAATTGTTCTCAACCCACGTTTAGCTTTTAATACACTTCTATTTCAAATATGAAAAAGAAGAGAACATCTGCCTCAAAACTTCTGGGTTTGTTTTTTGGGTGTTTTTTTTTTTTTTCAGACACATTTGTTAATGTAACAGCCAAGATCCACAGAAACAATATTTTTTAACTTCACCTTTGTGACAGTCACACAATCACGCACTTGCAAATGGTTAAACACCACCTTGGGTACTTGGAGATCTCATCATACTGAGGTTAATTATTGGTAGTAGCTTATGAGGCTTTAAACAAAAAGGGGAGGGGGTTATTCCAAAAATATTCAGTTCCACTTTGCTGTTATTTCTGTTATTGCTTTTGTAAAATATTCTGCATAGAGGGAAGGTGTTCAGCTTTACAAGGATCTCTATATTTGACAATATCCAGTATAAAATGGAGGCAATTCTTCCCTATGAGGGTGGGGAGGCCCTGGCCCAGGTTGCCCAGAGAAGCTGTGGCTGCCCCTGGATCCCTGGAAGTGTCCAAGGCCAGGTTGGACAGGGCTTGGAGCAGCCTGGGCTGGTGGAAGGTGTCCCTGCCCATGGCAGGGGGTTGGAACTGGATGATCTTTAAGGTCCCTTCCAACCCAAACCATCCTGTGAAAACACAGTCGAGCTACAGAGTCATCAACTGCCTCAAGAAAACACTGAGCCAAAATAAAATGCGAGTTTTTATAAGTAGGTATAAAGACTATATGCAAAGTCCTCAAACAACCACGAAACAGACCTGTTCTGCTT
The DNA here is from genome assembly GCF_036250125.1 of Pseudopipra pipra. Classification (NCBI taxonomy): domain Eukaryota; kingdom Metazoa; phylum Chordata; class Aves; order Passeriformes; family Pipridae; genus Pseudopipra; species Pseudopipra pipra. The sequence continues at coordinate 117,103,674 of NC_087550.1, read as the reverse complement.
TTAAAAACCATCATGAAATACTTACAAACAATCTTGTGTGGCACCATTCCATTATCCATTTGAAGCCTGTCTTCCAAGAATGCTATTCCAAGGCTACTGAAATTATCTACACTTGCTTCAGCAATGAACTTAAAAGGTTCACCAGGTTTATAGGCCAATGGTGAACAATAGTCTGACCACTTCACGACCTAGAATAAAGCATAGGAACCTTTTTGAGTTTGAAAAGGTTACAGAAAAACATCCAAATATCAGCAATATTATGAGTTTTCAAGGTGAACTGCACAAGATTCGAATACAACCCAAAGAATCTGCTGAGGAAGGGTCGTTTATGCAGCAAAACCTGCTGCAAGATTCAGCCCTGACAGGAGAAAACAACAGCAACATCCACACCAAGTATTCATAGCAAATTGGGGGTACAAATAAATCATTCCCCAAGCCCAAGGCTATGAAAGTTTCGAGTAACACAGAAAATTCCAGCGGAGCATTAATCACATTCTATGAAAAACAAAATTCTATTTGTATTTATTTCCTTCAGCACAAATTCTAAAGGAGAATGCTGATTAAAAGAACAAAAGTGAACTGCAAGGGTTTAATCAAAGTACACAGTGATTATTAGAAGTATTAACTAAACCCTGAGGGTTCAAGCTACTTGTCTACAGCAAAAATTCCTTTCTCCAGGAAATAATCATTATGCAACTGGGATACACACTCAGATACACAAACCAGTTGTTCTGTGAAGGTGTTTTTAGAGACAGTGAAGCACCACCTGTTTTCATGACCTAAAAAAAATTAGCCTTTGCCACATAATATATTCCAATTACTGGGAAACAAAGTGCAATTCCCACACAGCAACTCCAGAACTTTGACATTGCCAACTCTAAAACACTTTCATGAAGTTCACCTTTTTATCACCATACAGAAGATGTAATACATTGATTAAAGACAGTGAGGAAAAACACTTAATTTGAATGCACAAAATGAGGGTGAGCTCTTGGGTATTTTACTTGTCAATATGTGATTATCAGCTAAATTTACCTTTTCACCAATTGCAGTGAAGTGGTTTGCACAATATTCAAAAGAATCCAGCTCCAACTTTTGCCTTTGGAGTATTTCCCAAGGGAACAAGAAGAAAGAAGGAACTGAGAGTTCATCCAATCTAAATGGCTGTGTCTCCTTTCCAAGTCATTCTCAAAGCCAGTCTCTGACTGGCACAACCCAGGTGAGACCATTCAGTCATGGAATCATGGAATGGTTCAGGTGGGAAGGGACCTTGAAGATCATCCAGTGCCACCCCCTGCCATGGGCAGGGACACTTTTCCCTATCCCAGGTTGCTCCAAGTCCCATCCAACCTGGCCTTGGACACTTCCAGGGATCCAGGGGCAGCCACAGCTTCTCTGGGCAACCTGGGCCAGGGCCTCACCACCCTCACAGCCAACAATTCCTTCCCAATATCCCATCTAACTCTGTCACTTTGAAGCCATTCCCCCTTGTCCTGTCACTCTATCCCTTGGAAATAGTCTCTCTCCATCTTTCTTGTTGGCTCCTTCAGGTCCTAGAAGGCCACAATTAGATCACCCCAGAGCTTCTCTTCTCCAGGCTGAACAATCCCAGCTCTCCCAGCCTTTCCTCCCCAGCAGAGCTGCTCCAGCCCTGGGATCCTCTTGGTGCCTGCTCTGGACTCTCTCCAGCAGCTCCATGTCCTTGCTGGGCTGTTCCCCAGGGCTGGAGGCAGCAGGTGGGGGTCTCAATCCATATTCATATTGGTGGCCTTCGGATATCTAACAAGAAAACTGGCTGGGGACCATCTGGTACATCACTTATCCTGACCCTTAGTGAAAAAATCCCATTTCCAAAAGGAAAAGGAGAGCAGTGTGTGGGTGTTCCCCACAAGATCAGCAGCATGTTTTTAAGTTCTGGGTCAAACTTCAGCTCTGTTACACAAGAGCAAGTCACAAGTTCAAGCCAGAACACACAGTTGGTGAGAACCAGCCCTCAAATCCGTGGCAGATGGGTCCTGAACTCCTGGGAATAACAACCACCCACTCCAACGGCAAGCTTCCACCTCCAGGGCTTTCTGAAAGCTCATCAGCATGACTGTACCACAAAGCAGTGCCAGCCCTGGAGTTACAGGGTATATATTGGAACAAAATGTCCTCCTGGAAAGCAGCTACACCAGACCACGATCCACTGGAATCCCTGGAGTCACAGCCAGTCAGACCTCACCCCACTGTCACTGGGGATGTGTGACCAAGTCTGTTTAATATCTTTATTGATGATTTAGATGAGGGGATTGAGTCCATCATCAGCAAATTTGCAGATGACACCAAGCTGGGGGGGAGTGTCCATCAGCTGGAGGGCAGGAGGGCTCTGCAGAGGGACCTGGACAGGCTGGATCCATGGGCTGATTCCAATGGATGAGGTTCAACCAGGCCAAGGGCCGGGTCCTGCACTTTGGCCACAACAACCCCCGGCAGCTCCAGGCTGGGCCAGAGGGGCTGGAGAGCAGCCAGGCAGGAAGGGAGCTGGGAGTGGGGATGGACAGGGAGCTGAACAGGAGCCAGAGTGTGCCCAGGGGGACAAGAAGGCCAATGGATCCTGGCCTGGCTCAGGAACAGGGTGGCCAACAGGTCCAGGGAAGTGATTCTTGCCCTGGACTCAGCACTGGTGAGGCCACCCCTGGAGTGCTGTGTCCAGTTCTGGGCCCTCAGCTCAGGAAGGACATGGAGGGGCTGGAGCAGGTCCAGGGAAGAGCAACGAGGCTGGGGAAGGGACTGGAGCACAAGTGCTGTGAGGAGAGGCTGAGGGAGCTGGGGCTGTTCAGCCTGGAGAAGAGGAGGCTCAGGGGAGACCTCCTCACTCTCTGCAACTCCCTGACAGGAGGGGGGAGCCAGGGGGGGGTTGGTCTCTTTTCCCAGGCAACCATCAGCAAGACAAGAGGGCTGGGTCTGCAGCTGTGCCAGGGGAGGGTTAGGTTGGATATTAGAAAGAATTTCTTTGCAGAGAGGGTGCTCAGGCATTAGAATGGGCTGCCCAGGGAGGGGGTGGATTCTCCGTCCCTGGAGATTTTTAAAAAGAGAGTGGATGTGGCATCAGTGCCATGGGCTGGGAACCACAGCGGGGTTGGATCAAGGGTTGGACTTGATGATCTCTGAGGTCCCTTCCAACCCAGCTGATTCTATGATTCTAAGTCAGCCAGAACTGCCCCAACCAACTGCCTGGAGTAATGACCAGGACAACATTTCCCAGAGGGAAAGGACTCCCAGCTGGGGTTAATTTATTGGTACAACACCCACAGCTGGGAAAGGAAGTCTCCAGTTGTAATCCCAAGGTGGAAAACTCTGAGGGCCTGCTGCTAATGTGGGAATTCACAATGACAAGTGACAAACACTTATGATGCAGGACACAGACTTCCTTCTCCATTCTCCTCAGGATATGACTCCGGGCTACTGTGGTGGAGGGTAAGAAACTCAGATAATATTTAGATATCCTTTCTTACCCAGAGAACAGGCACAAGCAGGTGACACCCACAGGTCACCTGGAAGGTATGAGGAAAATATATTGATGCTCTTGGGTTTTTTTTCAGGGCACCAAGTGAAATATCAGATCTAAAATGTAGTTATTGCTGTGTGGTGCAAATAAAGTGAACACGCAGAAGTGCCTCACAAAGCAAAGCCTTCTTAAAGGGATATTAGGAAGAAATTCTTTACTGTCAGGGTTGGTGAGGACCTGGCACACCAAAACATATGACTTGTAATCCTTGATAAGGCAACAATCCATTTTCTTCACAGCAGAACAAAAATCCTCAGGGAATATTTTTTTAATTTTTTTTTTCTGTTTATGTGTTTTGGGTCCACCTCATTTTCAACAAAAACCAGTCACAGATCCCTGATAGTCCTACAAGGAATGGCTTTTCTGGCTAGAAATTCTCACAGGAGCAACATTCCCTGGCTCTGGTGACATCTGGCTGCCAGAGGTACCAGAATTAAGAGCACTTCACTACAAGTGACATGGACACAGAAGAATAATAAACAAAATACAACAGCAGTCCTTTTCCTCTTCAGTTTTGGTCTTGTGCCTGGACTATCCCTTTTGAGCTTTGTAAATCAAATGAATTATTAATGGCCACATTAGGATGGAAAATATTTGCATTCTTAAGAAAACGCAAACGAAAGCAAGAAGATTAAAAAAAACCTCTGCTGAACAATAAAACCCAAAAGAAGAAATAATTAGAGCTTCAATGCAGATGTTTTTGTGGATCTTTCTGCTATGAAAAAGTACCAAAAAAAATTAAAAATTGTGTCTGAATTGGCCCAGTAGTTTCCAACCTGCCCTCCTATTCCTGCACTCAGGTTAGACAAGTCTATTTACCAACCCCTCTGCTCTCAGTGTTCACCCCAGCAGAGGATTGCTGGAATATCTCCTGGAATAAGTGACCTGGAAAACACGTGATCCTCATCCAGGGCAGCAGACAGGCCACAAGCACCTGTGTGTGTGGCTGTAATTCCAAGCAGGAGCCTGAAACCTGATGCCAGGAAACAAGGATGACAGATGGGTCCTTTAGGGTGCTGAGCAGCTGGGGACAACACCTGCTCCATGGCCCTGGGTGGTGATCCCAGCTTGTGGCAGAGCCTGTTCCATGGAAGAGCTCTGGAACCCCAGCAAACAGGCCAGATGTTTTACTGCTGCCCACCCAGAGATATCCCAGCTTGCACATCTTCCCATTCCTGCTCTTTCCTGGAGGCAGTGAGGTCCATTCTGTTCTCTCCAGTACCTAAAGGAGACTTAAAAGAAGCAGGAGAGGGACTTGGGACAAGGGATGGAGGGACAGGACAAGGGGAAATGGCTTCAAACTGCCAGAGAGTAGGGTTAGATGGGATTTCAGGAAGAAATTCTTGGCTATGAGGGTGAGGAGGCCCTGGCACAGGTTGCCCAGAGAAGCTGTGGCTGCCCCTGGATCCCTGGAAGTGTCCCAGGCCAGGCTGGATGGGGCTTGGAGCAACCTGGGCTGGTGGAAGGTGTCCCTGCCCATGGCAGGGAGTCGGATTGAGATGATCTTTAAGGTCCCTTCCAACCCAAACCTTCCTGTGATTCTGTGACTCTCTTCACCAAGGAAAGCACAGAGCACACACAACATGGGAGAGCCTTAGGAAGGAACAAGAAGAACCTGGACTGCTTGGAAGATTTTTCCTCCCTGCATGTTAAGTTTATGTTTTGCTCTGGGTCACAACCTTTCTCCCCCTTCAGACCTGCATCTAAACTGAGTTAAGAGAGATTATATCACCAAAATCATCAAGGCTGGAAGAGACCTTCAAGATCATCCAGTCCCACCCTCACCCAGCAGCACCACATTCACCCCTAATTCATGTCCCCAAGGGCCACAGCCAGATGCCAATTCAATTATATATTCAGTAATTCAAGTGTTAGAACACCATCTTCTAAATCCATATCTTGAATTTTCAGTACAGTAGTGGAGAAGGCACTGCTCAGATTTCTAAGGATCTAGAACTTGAACATTTTGTAAGTTTGCTTGCCATAAAGATTTCAGTACTAGCTGAATTTATATCTCTGGATGCCTCAAAACACTTTATAAGTATTGCATTTATAAATTACATTTGCACTAAAAGGCAACCACAGTTTTTTAAAATTCCAACCAAGTAGCAGTTTCCTGCTGCATTCCAGAGAAAAGCAAAGAGATTAAAAACTGGATTTTGGTTTCACTTCTGCAGACTGACAAAATAATCCAAATGCACAAAACTTTAACTGGTACTTATAAAATCATAATGAAAGGAAGACTCCAAGACAGACTTTTATTTCATAGAATCTGAGGGTGGTTTGGGTGGGAAGGGACCTTAAAGATTACCCAGTTCCAACCCCCTGCCATGGGCAGGGACACCTTCCACTAGCCCAGGTTGCTCCAAGCCCCTTCCAACCTGGCCTTGGACACTTCCAGGGATCCAGGGGCAGCCACAGCTTCTCTGGGCAACCTGGGCCAGGGCCTCCCCACCCTCACAGCCAAGAATTTCTTCCTAAAATCCCATCCATCCCTGCCCTCTGGCAGTTTGAAGCCATTCCTCCTTGTCCTGCCACTCCATCCCTTGTCCCAAGTCCCTCTCCAGCTCTCTTGGAGCCTCTTTAGGCACTGGAAAGGTCTCCCTGGAGCCTCCTCTTCTCCAGACTGAACAATCCCAGCTCTCCCAGCCTGGCTCCAGAGCAGAGCTGCAGTTCCCACCCACAGCTGGAGAAACATGCTCCTAAAAAACCTCATCGAGATATCTGCAGGTCTATTTGAAGCATCAAATAGAACTAAATCATTAACAGTGATCAATCTTAACGAAGAGATTACCTTTTTATTCCTAATAACATCACAACCCACCTGTTCTGCTTTCTGTGCAAGAAACAGGAAGAACCACTCACCTCTTTCGAAGAGTCAGGAGCTCTCTGGAAGTTCTCTGTCTGAGCAGAAATGCTTTCTGTCACAAAGGCTATATGTTCTGCATTAAGTAACTTCTCAGGATAAATAAAGGGAGAAATGAGGAGGAGACTCCACCTGTTTAAGTCATCAAGGAACTGAAAGAAGCAGAAAAGAAAAGTAAGTCTGTTTAGGGAGCAGCTGATTTAAGAATTCATTTTTAAATTAAGCCCAGCCTAAATTCAAATGTGAGCCTTCAGCCTTGCATGAAGGGTCATGACTATTTCACATTCCCCATGAGGGAAAAAAAAAGGGGTAAAGTACTGAACCATTACCCAGGAACGCATCAAAAATGAAACTAAAAGTGACAACCCACGTTTTTAAAGCCAATTCAAACTCCAGCTTTCAGCTTTACAGGAAGAGTGGAAAAGAGTGGGCCACAAAAACCACTGTGCCATTGGCACTGGGACCCTTGTGGGCCATTTGCCACTGGCAACATTCCTCATCCAACCTGATCCTGCTCTCCCATTCCCACTGCATATTAAATCCTCCTGCATTTGCATCAAAATCCCTCCTCCACTATGTAACTCATAAATAAATAACTCATTCAAAATCAATTTGTCCATGAGTTATTCTATCCACTCATCAGACCACTGAATGGATGAATATTTTATTCATTAAATTTTAAAAATGGTTCTCTCTCTTGTCCCTCACCAAGGAGCAAATAAAGCTCAAAAAAGCTGGAACCAGCAGACCAGTGAACAGGTTTGAGTTCTCCCCACACCAAATGTTGTTTCAAGCGAGGAAAACCAGATGAAAAATGAAAACCATGTTTTATGCAAATGAGTAGTGGAAAATGACACCTTCAGTCATTTTATGTAGAAAGAGAAGAGAATTTCCCCACAGCACACTGAAAACACGTTCATCCCCCACTTCTCAGGTGAAACCCCAGAATATTAAGTCTGTTGGTTGAGTTCAGTGCTCCAACCAGGCTTTAGTGAGCACAGAAGCTGCAAGAGCAAACACTATTATCTTCCAGGGAAAGGGAACTGAACCCAGGAAGCTTTATAGTACCTTGAACATCCCATCTGGCTGAAGATCAAACAAAAAGCCTTTACAGGTTATGATTTATGACTTGCTGGTATCTCAAGCAAATCACTGCTCGCAGTCCAGAGTCAGTTCTACCTACTCAGGGAGCAAAGGAGCTTTGCTGGCTGCCCAGAAGCCAAAAAACCATCCAAGTTAACCTTTTATCTGTTCACAGACGATGCAAAGAGCTGCACAGTGATGCTGCCTCTGCCTTTAATCCAAGGTCAGAGCCCTCGTGTGCCACACACCTGCCCCAGGGATTCTCAGAGAGGGAACTGCCAAGAATTTATTTTTAAGAGACAAAAACATATTGAATAACAGCCCTGACTTCAGGCCAAACTTCATGCCAAGCTACAGCTCCCCAGAGGGCTTCTCAGCTCCCAATAAACCGAGCAGCTTATAAAATCAGTCTGCATGAATAACATTGCAGACAGAAAAAAATGTGCTTACTGTGCAAGGACTGAGGAGAAGCTGCTTCAGAAACCAGCAGAAGTGGAGCAAAGAACACCAGAAATCAGTTGAAATACCTTCTACAAAACAATAATAATCCAGGGCAACTGAGGCAAAACACATAGTCAACTTTGGTTTGTTTTTATTGAAATATGAATTAGGTATTTAACTTTGCTGTGAGAGATTCTGAGATTGCCACCATTGCTTTTAAGGATGAAACAATCTGCTCATTAAATAGCAAAAAGGCTGGTTTTAAATGGAACAAGCTCCATCAGTATTTCTGATCTTGTTTTCCCTCGCTGAAAACATTCTCTTTACCCACTGAACTTGTGGAAAGCTTCTCTGCTTCTTAAAGAACTGCACTCAGCCAGTGACACGGTTCATAAATCCATCTCAGTAATGCCTGTAACAAGGGAAATAATTCCCACCAACACACACATAAACACCAGCAAAGAGCAGAGATCAACAATTCTGGTATTTAGTGACAAATGCAGACAAATCCAACGTTCATTTAAATAATTCAGACTATTCTGGGCAGCGCCAGGGGAGTTCCACTTCTAAGCCTGAAAGTCAAGCAAGCTTAGTTTCAGTTTTGCTTCCTGCAATTCCAAGTGGAACTGGTTCAGGCACTGGATTTTTCCATTGTCCTGGGCTGCCACAGCCTCCCTCCCACCCTCCTCTCCCACTGCCCATTTGCAGAAAACAAGATTTTCATTTTTCATCTCGTTTTCCTCACTTGAAACAACGTTTTGTCTGGGGAGAAGCTGCAAGTTCCCTGTAACCAAAGGCTCAGTTCAGATGCCACGACAGATCCAGCGACGTTTTAAACCTCTGACACAAATCTTGAACCACAAACACAGCTTATATTTTTAGACTAAAACCTTATATGTACTCAAAGTGTGTTGCTGATATGGAAGGAGGCTTTTCACAAGGGCCTGGAGTGACAGGACAAGGGGGAATGGCCTTAAAGTGAGAGAGAGTGGGGTTGGATTAGATATTAGGAAGCAATTCTTCCCTGTGAGGGTGGGGAGGCCCTGGCACAGGTTGCCCAGAGAAGCTGTGGCTGCCCCTGAATCCCTGGAAGTGTCCAAGGCCAGGCTGGATGGGGCTTGGAGCAACCTGGGCTAGTGGAAGGTGTCCCTGCCCATGGCTGGGGGTGGGATGGGATGATCTTTAAGGTCCCTTCCAACTCAAACCATTCTGTGACTCTCTAAAATACCATCAAGCTCTGCCAGCCAAGCTCTTCCATAACCACAGCTGTCCTTACAAAGCTGCACCTAATACACACACACACATATATATAGACATATAGACATATATATAGACATATATACATATATATAGACATATATACATATATAGAGACATATATACATATATAGAGACATATATACATATGGAGACATATATACATACACACACATATCTATATATATATACACATATATACATATATTTATATATATACACATATACATATTATATATATACACACATTTTTATATATGTTATATATTTTATATGTATATACACACGTATATATACATATACACATACACATGCACAGCACATACAGCACCCCTCAGACCACCCCCCAGCTCAACAACCTCTAGCAAGCAGCGAGCAGAGGTAACTACACCCGCACTAACATTCCCTGCCGCGGCACCGCCTGGCTCTCCCTTCATCCATCCCTTGGCTGCGACAGCACGGGAGACGCTCCGGGCGTTATTCCCCGCAATCCCAAACCCCTAAAGATAAAACCACGGCCCCACTGTCGCACCCGCAGCTCCCCGGGGGGCGCGGATGCGCATCCCCGTTGCCGTGGCAACGCGGGGCCGCGCCGCATCGCCGTCCCCGCGGTAACGGCGGACACACACCCCCAGCCCCCCGCCCGCCTCCCCGCGGCTTTTACCTGCGCCTCGCCGGTGAAGAACACCTTGCCGCCGACCCTGAGGCAGACGCGCTCCTCGGGGTGCGGCTGGCGGGCGCAGAAGGTGAAGGAGCAGCGGGAGCGGTGCAGGCTCCGCACGGTGCCGCGGACGAGCGCGGCCGCGCGCGGCCCCCGGCGCGCCCACAGGTACAGGTAGCACAGCGTGATCAGCATGGCGGGCGCGCGCCCCCCCCCGCCCCGCCCCGCCCCCGCGCCGCGGCCAATCGCAGAGCGGGGCGTCACCCGAGCGGGCGCGGTCCGCAGCTCTGATTGGCTGCCGGCGCCTGGCGCGCCGAGCGCCCCGCCCCTTTCGCGCCGTCGCCCCGCCCCCTCCTCGGCGCTCAGTCGTGAGGCGGCGGTGCCGCGGTTCGCCTCGGAGCGCTTCCCGTCGGCTCGCAGTTGTGTGGTGAAAGGACGTGTAAAATTAATAAAAGCCGTCAAAAATCATTAAACGTGGCTTGCGGCGTTATGTTTGCACCGGGATAGTTGTCCCCGTGCTCTGGAGGAGGAAGAGGAGGGAGGAGCAAGTGATGAACTGTCGCCCCGAGCGCCGCGATCCGGCGCCTCAGGGAATGGCGGAATGGTTTGGGTTGGAAAGGACTTTAAAGATGATTTTGTTCCAGCCCCCTGCCATGGGCAGAGACACCTTCCACTAGCCCAGGTTGCTCCAAGCCCTGTCCAACCTGGCCTTGGACACTTCCAAGGATCCAGGGGCAGCCACAGCTTCTCTGGGCAACCTAGGCCAGGGCCTCCCCACCCTCACAGTCAAGAATTAATTCCCAATATCCAATCTAACCTTGCCTTCCTTCACCTTAAGGCCATTCCCCCTTGTCCTGTCACTACCTTTCCCTTGTCCAAAGTCCCTCTCCAGCTCTCTTGTAGCTCCCTTTAGGCCCTGGAAGGGGCTCTGAGGTCTTCCCAGAGCCTTCTCCTCTCCAGGCTGAACAATCCCAGCTCTCCCAGCCTTTCCTCCCAGCAGAGCTGCTCCAGCCCTGGGATCCTCTTGGTTCCTGCTCTGGACTCTCCCCAGCAGCTCCATGTCCTTGCTGGGCTGTTCCCCAGGGCTGGAGCAGCTCTGCAGGGGGGTCTCCCCTGAGGGGACAGAGGGGCAGAATCACCTCCCTCACCTGCTGGTTACTCCTATTTTAATGCAGCCCCGGATAAATCCTGCAGCTTCTGCTCTCCAAACCATAGAATCACAGAACCACGGAATTGTTTGGTTTGGAAGGGACTTTAAAGATAATCTCATTCCAACCCCCTGCCATGGGCAGGGACACCTTCCACTAGCCCAGATTGCTCAGAGCTCCATCCAACCTGGCCTTGGACACTTCCAGGAATGGGACATAATGCTGATTTCCACAGTGCATGGCAGAAACAGGTGACTATGATTTGGAGGGTCAAATAGTTTAAGTATTTCTTCTTCTCTACCTCAAGCTTAAGAAATTCCAGCCTAGTGCTGCTGCCACATCCTTTGCTACAGAGAGAGGAACAAGGTCTCCAGTGGTCCTAACCTGGACCTAACACCAGACACTGCTCCTTTGTGTGACTTTATCTCATGCAGGAAGGCAAAATACTTACCTTGGGCACATCAAAGGAAAGAAAACAAACAAAGTATACAACCTGCAAAGAAAGCTCTCAGCTTTGGAATTCACTTTCTCCCTTTTAGTTCAACAGCACATGCATTGCTGACCCTCAGAGAGCACCACAAAGCACAACTGTTTGTGTAACCTTTGCACGATGAGGAACTTGCTTTGCTTTATCCTGTGTTGGGATTGAACACAGTTCACTACAGTTTTTCAGGTTCCCTTACCCTGGAAAAGTTCATGAGTAAATGAGAAAACTGAATCAAAATTTCACCTTGCAAGGGAATCGAAAGCAGAACAGTATACAGGCAAAAAACAACCCAATTTTAATACAGGTTTTGACATATGTTGGCACATAATTAATTTGGAGCCATAGCCTTGTTGTAGGTTTTCTAGTTTTTATTATGATGTAGCTTAGACTTAATTAATCAGGACAAGCTTTGATTAAAGGGTTAAGAATTTCAGATTGGGAATCAGATGATGATGTAAGAGTTGAGTCTGTCCAAGTTATTCTCAGGTGATGTCAGAGGTCTGAAAGGTACTCCTGGCTTTTTGGGAAAATGGATGAGCAACATGACAGAACCAGTGTCTTCTGATCCTGTGAAGTGTTCCTCACCAAATATTAAATTTAAACACCTTATATTAAAATTAAATGTATTAAAAGTTAATATAGTTCTTAAAATTATACAGCTGTGACTGGCCCAACTGCAGCATTTTTTATTCTGCTGCCACAAACCATTTTCTACAGCTCTGCAACCTTGAGCTTATGATTCCCATGAAAATGCCAATTAAAGTGGTGTGGTTTGATTAATTAGTACTATAATGTAATATTGACTCACATTTTTTCTACAGTGTTACACATCATTAGATTAGATTACATTACAGCTTCATCAATGAAATTATATTTTCAATAATTTTGTAATAAATTTGGTCTTTATCAACAGGTTTAATTGAGAATAACTTTGCATCTTCTGGAGAGTTACAGGTAAATAGTTCAGGCTTTAGTCCTGCACTATTATCCATGTTGGCAGATTCCATCCAGAGGTATAAATCAATTATCCTCACATACAGATCAGGACCATAAACATGAGTTGTGTAATGCAAACTTCCCTTTCAACTATCAGGTTAAATCAGGATTAAATAAAACAAAGCTGCTGATATTGTATATGTGTATTTAAGAGTGTAATTTAGCAAGGTATTTAATTGCAATTTAAGTTAGTTAAGAAGTTTGCCAGTTTCTCCTCAGGACCTGTGCTGCTATTTAATATATATTTTGTAATTTGAACATTATTCATTTATTTTTCATTCCAATAATTGTACTGATCTTGATACATAAATATTTAAAGTGAATGAGACTGTGCACATATTTTCTTTTCTTTGAGTTATAGCACTATTTACTTACAACTTCACAGATACCACAAGGTATTTAAACATGGTTGAGAGTAGATTTAGACAGAAGGTACCTAATTCATAATGAATAATCAACAAGCACTCCATGCTCAGTAAATGAAATTATTTTTCCCTCTCTGGAAAGTTCACACGAGAAACCCAAGTTGATTTCTATTCAGTCTTAAAGCATATATAGGAAGAAAAAAGAATATATTAGGAAGAAATTCTTCCCTGTGAGGGTGCTGAGGGGCTGGGATAGAATTCCCAGAGAAGCTGTGGCTGCCCCTGGATCCCTGGAAGTGTCCAAGGCCAGGCTGGACGGGGCTTGGAGCAACCTGGGCTGGTGGAAGGTGTCCCTGCCCATGGCAGGGGGTGGCACTGGATCATCTTTAAGGTCCCTCCAAAGTCAAACCATTCTGTGATTCTCTGTTTTACACTTTGAAATCAAAGATTCCTCAAAGCAATGCCACTCATAACCCTTGTTCTTTGGGGGACAAAGCAATCCTTGGCATAATCTTTCTCCATCCCTCAAATAGGAATTTAATCAAAGGAACAACCCTGTAGTGCTGAGGGAGTCACCAGGCCTGTCTTTAAGTCCTCTCACTTTCACTATTTTTGGGGTTTTTTTTCTCTTTTAAAGCCAGGACATGAAAAATACTTCAGCCATTAAAAATATAACTTCACATTTAAAATTCTCTTTACGCCTCTTTTTTTTTAGGAGAGGGTCTGGGTGAGCTTTTCCAAGCCTGTGCAAAAAGTGTATTTACATCATATATTTCCTATGGAGCAAGTACAGATTCCATAAAACAGCCACAGAAGGATAAAGGGCATCACATCCCATGGGATTTGCTAACAAAAAATCTTTTGTTTCCCTGGGAGTGCCCTCCTGGGACAGCCAAGGTGGGAGCCCATCCTACCTTTGAACTGTTCGGGGAGCGAAAAAAAACCCCCTCATTAAGGACATTTCCCTCCTTTTACCTGAGGCCGTGTTTGTTTTAGGTGAGTTTATTTGTTTTAGGTGAGTTTCTGGGGCAGTTCAGATAAAGGAGGGGCTCAAGGCCCAGCCTGGCCCAGGCTTTAGAGCATCCAAGGCCATGGAAGGTGCAGCCACGAGCCTCCCGCTCCGGGAGCCGGCAGGACACGTCCATCCCCATTCCCGGGGCTCCTGGAAGCTCCAGCAGCACCTGCCTCGGCTCAGGGAGCACCAGGAGAGGTAAGGAAGGCACAGGGAGAGGCTTTTCCAGCAGCATTCCTTGGGAAAATCCAGCTGTAAGAATCATTTGAATGTCACTGTTTCCGGCAGAAAACATTTTTCAGCTTTGTATCGTAAAAAAACGTGTCTGAAAATGTTTCTTGTTAAACATTTGATGGGTTAATTTTGTCCAGGTTTGTTTTTTTTTTAACTTTATCCTTGTTAGTCAGATATTACTTAGAAATGAAAATTGAGGTTGTGATCACCGATCTATTATTAATATTATTTTTACATTTATTTGCCTTTTCTAGCAGAAAGCACTTTTTCCATTTCCCCACCTGGATCCTGCACAGCAGCAGAGATGGAAAATACTGTGGAAAAGAGCATCCCCCCCCCCCCAACAAAAAAAAAAAGGCAGATGCAGCACCCACCACTCCATGTGCTCTCTTAGGCTAATTAGATTAGATTAATTCTGGATTCTGTCTGATTAATTCTGGAATTGCTGATTCAATAAATAACCAGCCTCTCAATGACAACATGGAATGTGTATTCAGACACCCTGGCAGAGAGGGAGGGAGGGAGGGGTAGTTTTTCTTTTGAAATAAAAAGATTTCATCATCATTTAGATCATTTTGAGTTCACTGCAGACACTTGGAGCTGGGAAATCCTGAAGGGAAAAAAAGGAGACCTTCGGGAAGAGATTGTGTGGTTTGTTCAATCACTTGGGAGGCAGAAGACAAAATATTGCCCTAGAAATCAGATTTCCCAAATCAAAATGCTCTCAGGGGCCTGGTGGGATTGTTGGGGCTGTGCAGGGCCAGGAGTTGGACTGGATGATCCCTGTGGGTCCCCTCCAGCTCGGGATATTCCATGATTATTGTATCTTACCCTTGCAGCAGCCCTGCTTTGTGGAGGCCCTGGACACTCCCAGCGAGGGATGGGGAGACCCCAGAGAATCAACAACTGGTGAGGCTGAATTCTGGAGCAAATAATCCCTCTGGAAAACCAGGGCAGGGACTGGACATGGGAAACGAGACTTGGTCATTCCTTCATTTGTTCTTTCAAGTATTTCTTTTCAGTTTTAGGAAACACAGTTCCAATGACACTGTCCTGGACCTGGGGATGGTTAAGAGTATCTCTAATTTTGTGTCAGATATAGAATCATTATCAGCTCTTAAAGAGCTGCAGAAACAGCTGCTTACTCCACACAACCCTTATTTTAACAGCAGTTCATATTTGCTTAATTACATATATAAAAACCTCCTCCTTTTGAAATCTCCAGGCCTAGTATGGATGTGATGCTTTGTGTAGAGAGGGAGTGAAAATGACTTTAAGGTGAAATGTAAAAAATATACTTTCAGGTGCACAGTCTTATTTATTGTTTTTTTTTTGGGGGGGGGAGGGATGTTGCTGTAGCTAAACCACCCAGGAAATGAAGAGAAAATTGAATTTTAAAGTAACTCTTACTGCCTTTGAGATGTACTGTGATTATTAATTTTAATTCCTCAGGTGGGAAGATTTGTTGGGCTCCAAGAACAAAAATAATTAAGCACAATCAACACAGGTCCTGCTGGCTTATTCTCATGAGAATTCTCACTCTTACAGTGATGATTTCAAGAAACTGTTTGTGACATCAGGAAATTGTGATTTCTTACTGACATGATGGTTTTGCTGAAAATTTTATCCAAGCAGCTCAAAAGTTTTAATTCACACTCGGGCTTCTGCCCACTTGTGTGAGGAGAACAAAGCACACATGAAGTTATAAATTAAAGAGCTGGTTTCAATTTTTAAAATATTAAAGTATTTTAAAATTTAAAATTTTTAAATTTTTAAATAAAATTTAAAATTTTAATAATATCCTTCCAGAAGCTTCTCAGATCCTTCTTATCCAAACTTTCTGGTCCATCCACACACCTGCAGCATCTGAGATGCCTCTGCAGTGTGGGATATAATGAGGGCTGAAGGATCAGGAGATGCTCCAAACACTGGAGAGTGAAGCAAATTAAAGTTTTAATATCCTCTGTGTAGTTAAAAAAAAAAACCCAAACAACAATTTAGGAATTTAAATGTAAGAATCCAACCTGACAAATTGAAAGAGGCAGAGAAAAGCCCCCAGAAATAAAAAGCACTGGTGAAAAATATTAAACTAATCATTTCACCTCTGTTGCCAAGAACGTGTGTAACAATGCACCCTAAAGCTACCTACACAAAATATGCTTTTCCTCTTATAACAAGTAACACTTTTCCAACCAAATATAAATATACTGTTATTTATGCCCAAAGAAAAGCCATGAGAAGGGATTTCCCTGCCCATGGAAGGGGGTTAGAACCTTATGGTCCCAAACTCTTCTGTGATTCTACAGTTTGAAGTTACTATTGCCAGAACTACAATAAAATATAAATTAAGAGTGAACATTTTCTGCTGTGTACAAACTGAGGATGATTTTCCATTTAATTGGCTTTTATCAGAGCTGCTTTTCAAAAGTGTTGTCTGATAAGTCTGAAAAGAAAAAGTATATAATGGGTGTTTAATCAATCCCTGCTATTATTTATATGATTATTTCAAAATAATACTTATTCCAAAGAGAAAACAGTAGAAACTACAGGTAAATAAAGATACAAAAGACTAATTTTAAAGTAAATGTGAAAGGAGCTTTTTTAATGCTCTTTGCACTGAAATATGAGATGCCAGTTGTGTCTTGATTTTGCTGTTTGGGCCCTTAATGTGCTTTTTGTGATCTTTTATCCCAATTAAGCTTTTGATTAGTGTTGGTAAAGAGGTATTTTATAACACTCTGTTGGGGTTTAACCCCAGCTGGCAACTCAGTATTACACAGCCAGGAAAACCCAGTCCTTAAACTGATTGAAAATCCTATTTTTTTCCCCATCACTGAACTCCCATTTGGTGGTGTTATCAGCCCACTACAGATATTCCATAAGAACTAAGGTAAAATGTACAATTCCCTGGCTTTGTGGTTCATAAAATGGACAAATTTTGTTAAATGTGCAACTTTTGGCACATAAATTCTCCAAAGTCCACTTAGTCAGGGGAAACCAAGGTGCAGCAGAGCAGAGAAATCAACATTACTGGGGAATTTTACGGAAGAAAGTAAGTGAAATCTTCATTTTTAGCCTATTCTAAATCATAAATATATATATATATAAATAAATAATAAAAAATTATATATATTATATATATAAATATATATAAATATATATATAAATATATATATTATATAAATTATATATAAAATAAATACTATCTCTTTACAGTCAGAACTGGATGGTCAATTAATAAACTGCAGATCAAAAGGAGCCCTGGGGTTTCAACATCCAGTGAGGTGAGTTAAATCTTATCACTTGATACAGGAAAAGTGACACCTTCCAAAATGAGACATATTCCTTCTCAGCAGAAGAATTACTTTGCCTCTGGAACATCTCTTTTTAGTAAAGCAGTTTAATTACTCATTCAACTGCCCAGGTTTTTATCCCTCCACGAGGAAAGATGCCCAGGCTGAACAGACCCTGAAACAACACAAAAATAAGGAAAAAGTAACCCTAAAAAACCCTGATGTTTTTCTGCCTCATCTCATTTATATTTACATTTATTAATATGATAATGAGCTCACAAAGCCCAAATAATCAATGGGAAGAGCTGCCAGTGGAATGTGTTACACATCTGGGTCTGGAGGTTGCTTAGATTGGGTTAAAATTAATTCCAGGTAAAGCTTTTCCTGTGCTTGGGGGGACTGACAAAGGTTTTCACCAACATTTGGATTCTTTAGGGTTTAATGATGTAGAAACTCCTGATTGGGACTTTCCTTTAGAGGGGGAAAATTAATAGAATATCCCCTTTCTTTACAAGCACCCAACCCCAATCTAACCCTGGTACCCTAATCTTAACTCCAGAATTAATTATTTCATTTCCAGAAAATCAGTTTGAATCTTCCAGCCAGCTCAGATGGACAAATGTCACATGGTTTTATTTTTTTTTCCTCTTAAAATATTTTTTTTTTCTTATTAGACTTTATTTGCCCAAGTCCAAATCCCAAAAGTTTCTTACTAACATGGGAGAGAAGGTTCTGGCGAGTTTTCCAGTCCAAGCTACAATTCACTTCTACAATGATGATGATGAGGAAGAGGAAGAAGAAATGGGTTCAGCCTGATAAAGAACAGTGGTCAGCCTTGAGAAACACAAAAATCAACCTTAAAAAGTCAAAGAACTGTCAGAAATACAGGGACAAACATCTGAGCAGAGAAACACATCACAGCTCAAAATATAAAACTATTTATAACCATCTTACCAAGGAGAATGAGTCAATGGAGCTGGGAAATAAGAGGAAATCCTTTTGTGTCTGGAGAGACTTTGAAATAAAACCCTGAAGCTGAACAAAAAGATTGTGAGCTTTAAATCAAGTTGGTTTAAGTAACACAGATAAAGGACATCAAGAGCATTGTGCTTAATTACTCTTTTTTACATTGCAGTCCTGATAAAGTGAAAGTTGCATTGATTGTGAGACTGAATAACATAATGTACAGGCCCAAAATAACCCAAAGGCTTTGAAACATAATGAATTTGAGCAAGAAATTATTTAAAATGCAAAGACTGTTGCTCATTAGCTCCATGGGGCACATTTATTCTGATATAAATCCTGAATGCCCCATTGTAATAATCCATTTCCAGTACAACCCACTGGCAGGACAAGCTCTAAATTAGAGTTGCAATATTTTCTGGGGTCCTGTCATTCTGTCATTATCAGATTTCCCCCCACCTGTAATCAGAAAAGTGTCTTTTGCCAGTCAGAAAAAAAGTCAGCCTCGATTAACAACTATGATTTCATTTAATGACACATTAAAACACACATTGTGTGGTACCTTTTTTTCCCTTCACCACAGCATTGTGTGTGCTCAGAGAGTTTGTCAGTGCTTGCCTTGCCACCAGCAGTTTTTAATTAGCTCAAAGATTAATTATTTGGCCTCACTGTGTTTCAAATTTATTATGCTTCTTGTCTCTTATCCCCAACCAAAACTGGCCTGGTTTCCCTGGAGACAAGGCAAAGGCAGAATTCCAGATCCTTGACCTTTTCTGCATCACTGTGGGTTGTGTAGACAAGGTCAGGCAGTTTTAAGAACCACTTAAAGTGTGTGTCAGATCTTCCTCTCAGTGATGTCCTGGCAAACAAAGCCCTGGTGTCACACATTTGAAGTCTGGCAAATTAGGATTCCAAATAAATTCATGCATTAAAATGAGGGATTTTTTTTTTTTTTTTTAAAATCTCCGCTTGCAAACTAAAAAGAGGATCTGTTAATTCAATTTTCACAAGGGGACAGCAAATTATAATGTAGGGAATGACAAGAACCAGTTGAAATTTAAACCCTGAAGTTTAGATTAAATATGAAAACTCAGCTTTTACATCTCACCCGTTCACCATTTCCACATCTCCACTTCCAGACACATGGAACTAAAATACAGGCATTTTAAGGGTCTTTCCCAAGATACCCTGAAATTATTTATTCCCCACCTTCATCATGATTCAGTTTGTGGCAAAAAGGAACAGAAAAGCATCCGAGATGACTTGACAGGTGTGTGATGACACATCACACACACACAGGATGCACTGGGACCCCTTCCCAGCCTGTCAATAATTAAGAGAAGCCTGGGAGTGACCTGATGCAGCATCTCTGATTTTATGATCTCTGTGATCCAACTGCTGTGAACTTCCCAGTTCTGATTTGTTGCCTCATCTGCGAGCTGACCCTGCAAAGTTCACGGTGACCTTCAAACCATCCCTCACTTACAGGAAAAAGATAACAAAGCATCCCCAAAGAACCAGTTTATCATGAGTTTTCTCCTTCAAACACAGGCCTAGAAACAGCATTTCACAGATTAAATGCTGGCTGGGGGCTCTGTTCCCCAAAACTTCCCTCGGTATTTCAACAGCTGCAACATTTCCAGCAAATGCTCCTTTTGATTCCCAGTCTGGAAAATGATGGCAGGAAAAGGCAAGTTAATGTTCCACTGGTACAGGAATGCTGGAGAGGTGTCCACACAACAATTTCATATTTCTGTTGTATGTATTCATGTGAAAAATCATATTTAAGGTTTATGTTCATTGAACAGTCCTGAATTCTGTTTCTGAGATCTTTTAAGCCAAGCTCCTGAAGGCCACATAAACCCAAGGAATTTTATCCTCACACGAGACAGAAGTTTGCTGAGTGTTCTTTCTAACTATAATGCAGCAATAATTTGGATTAAGAGGAAAAAAAACTACAGTAGGAATTTTTTTTTCCTAAGCTACATTTACACTGAATGACAACAGCAGCAAAACCCAGAAAAGGCAATATTCCCAATAACAGTTTTATGAGCTCCAGAGACAAAATCCATCCCATTCACTGAAACACTTCCTATTTAATTACACTCCATAGAATCATGATTTCCAGACTGGGTAATTCTATCAGCTGCTTTTAGCAGAAGGCTGAGAATTCAGTTGATCCATTAACTGCAGAGCACACCCCCAAGATTTCCTTTGGCAACCCCTCTGTAAGGGAGCTGGCAGAACAAAACCAAATCCTTCCAAAACTTTCTCCTCAGGAAACAGTTTAATTCATGAATAGAGGGAGAGATACAAAACCCCCCATTCATCTCAGTTTGTTTGAAAGCTGCAGACTCTGCATTGAGCATTTTAGTGACTCAGACTCAAGGGCCCACGAAAAAGGTGCATTATGGAACAAAATGCATTAACACAAAATCACCAATCAGCTCTCCTGTTTGTGAGGCAGAAATGCTTTATCATTTGCACTCACAAATGACACAGAAACTGCCTGGTAACAAAATCAAGTAGAAGAACTCCTGAAAAGAGGTTTGAGTGGGGAGGGGTCGGGCTTTTCTGCCACGTCTCAAGTGAAAGGAGGAGAGGAAATGGCCTTAAATTGCCCCAGAAAAGGTTCAGATGAGAGATTAGAAACAATTTTTCCCTGCAGGAGTGGTCAGGCCTTGGAATCAGTGTCCCAGGGAGGTGGTGGAGTCCCTGTGTCTGGGAGTGTCCCAGAGGTGTCTGGATGTGGCCCTTGGGGCCATGGATTGGGGGTGATCCTGGTGGTGCTGGGTGAGGGTGGCACTGGATGATCCTGAAGGGCTCTTCCAACCTTGGTGGTTCTGTGACTACTTAGATTGTCCCACCACTACCTCCAGTCTCATATTTCAGTTCTCTCAGAGATTAAACATTCACTATTTCTACAGTTATAATCTCTTAATTGAAGGACCTTTTAGGCCTAACTTTGCCTCATTTAATTTACAGAATCTAAAGGCCCACTAAAAAGAATGTCAGTATTACTTTACCAACATCTTTCCTTGTACAGACTTCACTTGCCATTGGTGGTAGAGTTGCATTTTAAATGTTTTATATATATATATATATACACAACCTAGCACAGATGTGTACCAGGATAAACATTTATTATCTTTATTATTACAGCTTTCTATTTTATATGAGAGCCTTTGATTGTCCCTACTCATATCTAGACCTTTGCCATAACAAAATCTAGACTAATGTGTTACTCATCTTTTAGCCCCAATCCCAAATAATGGTTATTCTACAGATGATCAAGCTGACAGCATTCCTCCTGTGCTCCAAATAATTTTGGAATGGTCTGTACAATGCTTTAGGTAACAGCAAAAGTACACCTGCATAACTCAAGGTGAATCATGGAATGGTTTGGGTTGGAAGGGACCTTAAAGATGATCCAGTGCCACCCCCTGCCATGGGTAGGGACACCTTCCACCAGCCCAGGTTATAGCAAGATGTGTAAAAAAAAACCCCAACAGGGTAAAAACTGCAGGAGAATCCTAAAAAGGTGCATTTAAAAACAAGGCTGAAGTTTCATCACTTGGATTATCCCAGCAGGGACGAGGCAGTTGATCAAACTCTATTTAGTTCTGCTACAATAATGAAGTCAGAAGGGTGAAAACAAGGGCAAATTTAGGTTTGTGCCTTTATGTATTTAGTTCTTCCTCTGTCTTCTGTGAGAAGAATGGACACCTGATATCCAGCCTTTAACAGGTGTGTTTTGTAAAGAAAGGCACTGCCAGCAACACTGTTCAATCATTCCAGGGTTTTGTTTTTTCTCAATATCTAAGGCAAAAATCTACATAAATCCCACCAAACAGCTGTATATTTACAAAACCTCCTCTCCTCTTTGCTGGCATCTTCTCCTTAATCACCATCACAGCCAAGACCTACGGATCCCCACCAAGGAAATGATGGATCCCCACCACCTACAACCCCCTACAACACATTTATTAGCCCACAAAACACCCCATTCCCTGACCACAAGAGGCCATTTCTGAAGTGTCAAACACCACCAAGTTGAAGAAAAGGTCACCCTGGTGCCTTTGAAGCACCAGTGACAGAAAAGCAAAGATTGAGTTTCGTCCCTGCAAGTTTTACTTAAACAAAAGGCCCCCCCTTTCCCTCCTCACCCCGGTGCCTCTTGTTGGTTTTCCCATAATTGTGGGGTCTTGCAGGGAAATGAAATGGCAGATTCATCACTGATACAATCTTTGCCCAAGGTTTACAGTCCTTTAATTTGTGTGCTTTCAGGGCTTGAGGGCATTTTCCAGTAGCTTTGCTTTATCCCTGAAGGGATTTGGGTCTCCTTAACAGGGGACTAAATTAATCCTCCCATCAGATGAGACCAGAAACGTGGCCTTCAGTTGTTGTCAAGTCAGAATTCCAAAGGAAATTGCTTTCTCACAGAGCAAGAGGAAAGTGGAACACAGGAAAAACACAGGGAAAAAAAAATAAATGACAGTCAATACTTCAATGTCTGTAATGTGATTAGAGAAGTGACAAAAGGGTAAATATATATCTTTGTGGCTGTTGATCATAAAATCCTGAATTCATTCGATGTATGGGTGTCTGAGCATGTCAATTAAAATTAACTGAAGGACAAAATTGTGGCAGGAGTGGGAAACAACAGCAAACTAAACCCAAAACTTCACTAACAAGTCTACAACTCCCAAACAAATCAACCTTGCACAGATTTACAGCCATTAGGCTGAGCTACAAACATTCCTAAGAGGTTCCCCCAAACAACAATATACCAAATATCTAATTCATTGCAGAGCAAAATGTTGAAAAGCACTTTTTCCTTCATTAAGGAGGTATTTTTCTCCTACCCATAATACTGAAAAAATTTCAAATCATTTTTTCCTTCAAAAGCAGGTTAAAAACCCAACCAACTACAGGTTTTATATTTACACCAAATTAATTGTTACCAGGTGGTAAGACTTTCCAGATCAACTGATGGTCATTTTGCCTGCTTTCTAAAGAATTGGCATAAGATTTTTCACACAGACTTTCAAAAATTTCCTATCTTTGAATGAAATAGTGAAGTTTTTAACTGAATTTTCTCTGCTTTGAAGTTGGCTAATAAACCTTATAAAGCCTAATAAACAATAATAGTCTATCCTCTGGTCTTTATAACCAATCTAAATAACCCTGACTCCTGAAAATAACTGGGTTTATGGCTCTCTAAAGGAAAAAATAAAGGAAAAATTCACTGTTTAAGAAACATCTGAACCACTTCCCTAATAACAACTTATTGTGCTGTGTGTTGTAACCTTGGGCTATAATAAGATGGACCTGCCAGTTCCTGTATTTCCAGATATTTCCTTGAACCGAGTTTTCAGTGTTCTTAAAAATGCTTTAAAAAAGTTAAATTTCAAGACTTGCTTCAGAAAATCTTCACAACTCACCTTTCTTGTTTCTGGTATTCCTGGTAATCCAATAATCCTGCCAATTTTGGGAGTGGGGGATCAACATATTTTGTTGAATAAAGAATTGTGTGAAGGAAAGTGGACCTTTACCCAGGAAAAAATAACACAGAACCACGGAAAAATGGTGAATTTGAACATGTAAAAGTGAGCTACACTTTATTAACATTTACAAAGGAAAGCTTTATATTTACAACGTGAACAGTCCCAATTAACTTAATAAAAATAAATCCTCAACATTTGACCAGCAAAAGTATTTTCTCCTTGAATTTTAAAGAAAAACAGAATTAAATTATGTCCAAAAGGAAAACAGAATTAAACCATGGCCAAAAAAAGCTGTTTCTCTCCCTCTCAGAGGGAAATGACAATAGAACACTTTTAAGTTCCCAAGAATGGCTTGAAAAATTAATGTGGTGTAATTCTCATAGCAAGGCAGGTTGTGTAGGTACATGGAAATAATACCAGGTGTTAATATAAATTTAGTTAGGGATTAAAAAAAAATAAAACCTTTGTTCTACAAGCTGAAAGAGTATTTTTTTTTTTTTTAGCTTGGAGAGTTTTTGACTGTCCTTATGCAACACTTCCATTAATCCTTTGTTCAAACAAACCTCAGTAATGACTATCTGCTATTGCAGATTCCTTTTTCAGGAAGGAAGAACATTCTGTTTACTTCACTGATGGGAATGTCCCTCAATGCTGGAATTGCTTCCTCCTGGAATTTCTTCTGCTGCTGCTTTTTTGCATAGTTATCTACAAAAGACAACGAGAACATTTCAGGTCTTCAAGACTCTTTTCTTTCAAGAGATGCTCTATAAAAAGGAACACTGTATAAATTTAGCTATTTAGGAAACCCCTCCCTGCTGAGATGGTCATCAAATGTGCTTTACATCAACATTTATCAGCAGAGTCCCTGAAGAAATCACCCCCAAACTCCTGAAATCACTGGCTGGGATTTTGCTTGGTTTAAGGTGCATTTGAATT
The DNA here is from genome assembly GCF_036250125.1 of Pseudopipra pipra. Taxonomy (NCBI): domain Eukaryota; kingdom Metazoa; phylum Chordata; class Aves; order Passeriformes; family Pipridae; genus Pseudopipra; species Pseudopipra pipra. The sequence goes on along the minus strand of NC_087550.1, from coordinate 117,078,875 downwards.
CCAGCCTTGATTGATTTTTTTTTTTCCTTAGGAGTCCAGTGGAATCTAATTCCATGTACACAGTTCAAACACTGAAAGTTCTTGGCAATAAAGAATTTTCTTGCCACATTTTACTGCCTTTTTTCCCACCAAAAACAGCCACCTGCAAATAGTGGTGGAATTCCTCGTGCAGAGGAAGACACAGATCCTCCTTTTATAGAATTCCAAAATGGTTTGGGCTGGAAGGGACCTGAAAGATCAGCCAGGTCCAACCCCCAACACCTTCCACCAGCCCAGGTTGCTCCAAGCCCCATCCAAGGTGAATCATGGAATGGTTTGGGTTGGAAAGGACCTTAAAGATCATCCAGTCCCACCCTCCTGCCATGGGCAGGGACACCTTCCATCAGCCCAGGTTGCTCCAAGCCCCGTCCAACCTGGCCTTGGACACTTCCAGGGATCCAGGGGCAGCCACAGCTTCTCTGGGAATTCTATCCCAGCCCCTCCCCACCCTCCCAGCCAACAATTCCTTCCCAATATCCCATCTAACCCTGTCACTTTGAAGCCATTCCCCCTTGTCCTGTCCCTCCATCCCTTGGAAATAGTCCCTCTCCATCTTTCCTGGAGCTCCTTCAGGCCCTGCAAGGCCACAATCAGTTCCCCCCAAAGCTTCTCCTCTCCAGGCTGAACAATCCCAGCTCTCCCAGCCTTTCCTCCCAGCAGAGCTGCTCCAGCCCTGGGATCATCTTCCCACTTCTGCCACTGCCAGGTGGGTGCTCCCACCTTCTCCACTGGTTTGTACATCAGGATAAATTCCTGGGAGATCTTTATATGCTCTTTGTGGTCTGTTTTAGTGGCAAATTCCACCCCTCCAGTTGGAAAATGGTGCCATGAGGTGGCAAAGAGGGAAGAGTCAGGCTCGTGGTCATCTTTTCACTCCAATACCTCAGTCCTTCCAAGAACTCAAACATTTAAAGGCTTTAAATTTGGTTTATATTCTGCATGGCCACACATACAGATTTACAGAAACTATCAGCTAAGCATCAAAACCTGAAATAAAACCCCAATAAAATTACCTGTGATGGTGTGTGTGGAGTTCAGGGGAGCTGTGCTCATCATGTTAATCCCAAAAAGCAATATATAACCAATTCCTACAGCAACCAGGAGGTACACTGGCAAAGCAACTGCCCAGTACCTGAGGAAAAAGAGTTTAAAATTTACTTACCATGATAACAAATGCCTAATGATGCAACAGTTTTCAGGTTGTTATTGCATCCAGCACAAACTGAGCCAGGAGGAAAAGAAATAACACCTCTGAATAAGCACCTTGGTCTCTCCCAAGATTACTGACTGCAAAGACACTGCAGCTACTCTGGTATAAACCACCACATAGATTCCTTACAGAAGGTGTTTATTTTTTAATTGTTATCTCAAATTTACTATATTTTCATCAGGAAATTTCCTGAGAGCAAAACAACACATTTATCATAAAAAAGTCAAATACTATTTATTTCATTGCCTATTATCTACATAAAAAAAAATGCTTTACAAAGATCACAGGCCTTTATCACGAGGGAAAAACTGATTTAATACAAGGCTGCTATTTAAAAAAAAAAAAAAAAAGGTTTTTAATTTTAAAATAATTAAGGGTGTTCCACAGTTACAAGGATTCAGGTTAAGAACTTACTTTTGAGGCCAGTATGTCAGTCCCAAGGAGAACAGCCAAGTCTCAGGAATATATGCCCAGATAAAATATAAAACTGCACAAGGGAATTAAAAAGCCATAATAGTTAAGACTGATGCTGTTTTAGACTTCCTAAGTTTCACTTTTACACCATTTTAAACCAAAATAGCCCCACTAAAATGCTGTATAATAAAATATAGACACCAAACACACCCAGTAAAGGGGCAATGTTTTGCAGCTGGCTATATGGGATCATTTTTATATTTGCTTTCACATTTAATTTCTGATTTCCTGTGGAGACAGACAAGAATTTATTCTGAGTTAAACTGCAGAACCAAAAAAAAACAAAACAAATCCAAAACCTCAGTAAAAGGAGGCCAAAAGAATCTGAATGCAGATAAAAATAAAAGCAGAAAATGATCACACAGTGGATCATTTGGTTGGAAAAAAAAAGCTGGTGGAATTGCAGGGCCTGGATGGAACTGTTGTGAAAAAAAAATCACTGAAGGTACTTTCTGATCCTTGGCAAGTTCATCATTTTCACCTCAGCAAAACCAACACCCAGAAATGTTGCTCCAGAACAACAAAAAACTCGAGGGGAGCAGGACAAGGAGCCAAAAAAAAATAAGCCACAGGGGCTTCCTGTGAGAGGAACAGAAACCAACTCACTTCCATTTCCAGTTACTGCCTCGGGGTCAGAAAGCCTTGGAGCAGTGCTGCATTATTTAATGTTTCATTATTTGCCTCCAGGGCAATCTGCAGCACCTTTTCTTGTGCTGAAAAGGTGTTCTCAGCCTCACAAACCCTGGGCCTGTGTTGGCACCTCATGTCCCCAGTGAAATGCTAAAGAACCTGTCACAGCAGCAGAGAAATGCTGGCATAACCCAAATTAATTCCCATTGCTGTTGACCAAATTGACTTTTTTCCCCAGTATTTATTTATTTATTTATTTATTTTTATTTTATTTTATTTCATTTCAGTGGGGAAGGTAACACTACTACTATCTACAGTGGTTACTGTAGAGTGAAAAAGTATTCCAGTAAAAATACTCAGAATGCAGAGATTTTTTCAAATAATTTGACTCTCTAATACCATTAAAGATCCTGTAATATGGTTAAAGACAGATAAAACATGAGGAAATCATGAAAATCAATGACAGACCTTTGTAACACCTGACAGGTCTGGCAAGCAACACTCACTCAGTGCTCCATCACCCTCCCAACAGGTGCTGGAACACAAGTTTGATCCTTTTCAGGTGGTCTTATAGAATCATGGAATGCTTTGGGTTGGAAAGGACCTTAAGGCTCATCCAGTGCCACCCCCTGCCATGGGCAGGGACACCTTCCACCAGCCCAGGTTGCTCCAACCTGGCCTTGGACACTTCCAGGGATCCAGGGGCAGCCACAGCTTCTCTGGGCAACCTGGGCCAGTCGGGAATAAGGTCTGCCTCCCGAGCAAAGCAGCATTTTCGGGGGTATCAGTTCCCGGGATACTCACTGAAGCCAAACCACGATCCTAGAAAAAGGGCAAATCCATATATCGCCCTTTCTGGCAGCGGGGCCGGCGAGTTTTCAACCATCCTGGTGTCTTCCCTTTTCCCTTGGCGGGGAGGGCGGAGAGCAGCGTCAGGAAGCTGTTCAAGAGGCTTCCCGGGAAGTTCCTCCGGGAACGCGGGGGCGCGCCCAGGTACCCACACCCCCGGGTCCGGGGGGATACTCCCTACTGAACCCTGGATTAAGGGGATACTCCCTCCTGAGGCCCGGGTGAAGGGGATACTCCCTCCCTCCTTCCCTTCTCCCTTCCTTCCTTCCTTCCCTCCCTCCCTCCTTCCTTCCTTCCTTCCTTCGCACGCGCCGCCTGCCCGCAGCTCCCCCGCGCCCGGCTGTGCCTCCTTCCTCTCCGGAGCGTGTCTAGGGAAGGAAAACGGCACCCAAGACGGCAGGAGAAAGAGAAAGAGAGAGGAGGAAGAGGATGACGGATAAAGGATGAGGATGGTGGATCCCCTCCCATCCCGTTCCTTTCTCCCCCCTCACACCTCCCGCGGCTCCGCGCGCGCGCGCAGGCGCGCGGCCCGCGGGTTGGCCGGCGCCCGTGACGTCATCGGCGCGGCGGGCCAATGGGCGGCGCGCCCGACGGGGCGGGGCGGGGCACGCGCGCGCGCGCCCGCGCGGAGGGGGGGGGGGCGGTGTCGGGAGCGGCGTCGGGGCCGCGCGGGCTGGAGCGGAGCGGGCGGTGAGCGCGGGCTGCGGGCAGGGATACGGGGATGGAGGGGGGGATACGGGGATGGAGGGGGGGATACGGGGATGGAGGGAGGGGTACGGGGATGGAGGGGGGGATACGGGGATGGAGGGAGCGATACAGGGGATGGAGGGAGCGGTGGGTGCTCCCCCCGCTCCGCCCGGCACCCGCTGCCCGTCGCGGTGCCGCCCGCCCCCGGCCCGCCCGAGGTTCGCAGCGCGGCACCGGGAGCCGCCGCGGAGCCTCTCCCGGGTCGCTGCCTCTCTCTTGGAGCTCCGGGCAGGGCTGTGCCGGCGGGAGGAGACACGTCAGCGGCGAGCGGAGGGCTTTCCGGGGTCTGATGACGGCCGGGGCGGGGCGGGGGCTGTCCCGGCGTGTTTGGCATCCCGGGATGCAGCGGCGACTCCGGGGATGCTGCTCCCTGACCCTGCGCTCTGCCAGGGGGGCGGCAGTGCCCTGGGGTCCTGCCGGAGGCGTAGAACACAGAGTTACCTGACATAACCAGCTCTTAGCTGGTGCTTTAGGTGACTATTTTCAACATTAACCTGTGCTGTGTAAGATATGTAAGTGTTTCTTCCGTGAAACCTCGGCAAAGTGTAAATTGTTGTGATCGTTTTAAGTGCTGCAAAGCACGCGTTATTTTCCTCTTGCTTTCCTCTCCCGTGTTTCTCACCATCCTTCTCTTCCAGGGTCCTGTGCCATGGCTGATCCCTCGTCCACATCCGACCTTGCAACCCTGGCTCTGTGTCACGTCGATAGATCTTACTTAGAACTGGTGAGTAGCTTTGACGCTGCATGGAGAACCTGCAGGATGTTCCAGTGGAGTTTATACCCAAATCTGGCGCTGGCACGGGTTGCCCAGAGAAGCTGTGGCTGCCCCTGGATCCCTGGAAGTGTCCAAGGCCAGGTTGGATGGGGCTTGGAGCAACCTGGGCTGGTGGAAGGTGTCCCTGCCCATGGCAGGGGGTGGGACTGGATGATCCTTAAGGTCCCTTCCAACCCAAATCATTCTGTGATTCCATGATCTGATCCACAGAGTAGTTCCTAGTGTTGATTAGTTGAATCTGATGCAAAAGTAACTTCTACCATGTACATTATTCACTTGTAGAAGCACTGAATTGGGGCACAACAGAGTCTCTGTGTCCTCTGTCAGGCAGGTTTGGGTGACTCTGTGTGTGCACAGCTGTCACAGCAGGCAGTGATGTGTAGATCCTCTCAGCAGAACTTGCCCAACCTGTTGGCTCTGAACCCAGACCATCCCTGGGCTGATTCCTGACAGATTCAGTTCCTTTCATGGCAAAACAATCACCCCTTGGTTCATGGGATTTTAACTCTGCACTGGCTGCAGTGTTGGCCCCTTCTTTGTTCTTGTCATCTCTTCCAATTGAATTTATTTCTTCATGCCCAGTAAGGCTTTTACTTATTTAATCACAGAATCACAGACTGGTTTGGGATGGAAGGGACCTCAAAGGTCGTCCAGTGCCACCTCCTGCCATGGGCAGGGACACCTTCCACCAGCCCAGGTTGCTCCAAGCCCTGTCCAACCTGGCCTTGGACACTTCCAGGGATCCAGGGGCAGCCACAGCTTCTCTGGGCAACCTTTTCCAGGGCCTCCCCACCCTCCCAGCCAAGAATTCCTTCCCAATATCCCATCTAACCCTGCCCTCTGTCAATTTGAAGCCATTCCCCTTTGTCCTGTCACTACAATTCCTGATGAAGACTCCCTCTAAGTTATAAGTTGTGCCTTTTCTGAATAAACTCTTCTCCTTAAATACTTCCAGGAGTGCTTTCCTTGGCTGTTATTTTCCCCTTCTCATGCTCTGTTTTCAGGAGAGTTAGAAACCCCTGGGAATGTTTGTGCTGCTTGGAGAGCTCAGTCAGGAGTTAAGTTATCAGTTGTGTGGCTGTTGTGAAATGCAGGTTAACTGGCCTAATGTTCTTCCCATAAAAAGTATAGATAAATTGAATTTGTTATTTATAAAGCTGTGTCTTTACAAGGAGCTGGTCCCACCAGAGCAGTGATTCCCACTGGAATGTGTTTATATCAATAAAGGATGTTTTGGGCGGGTGCTGCTGCCAAAATCAAGTGCTTTTAAGAGTCGGGCCAGCAGAAGATAAGAGACATTTTATCTCTTAAATACCTTGTGAGCTGAGCCGTGGAATGAAAGCCCTCAGTTCTCTGCAAGTGCTAAATGTTGGTTTTCAAGTTTGCCTTGGTGGGAACACCCCCAGGAGCTCCCTGGGGGGGTGGGGGAAGTGGTTTGGTTTGGTTTTGAAATGTGGCAGCGTTTCCTCTGTGCAGGGAAGGAGCTGTGGAGTTGCAACCAGAGTTCATCTTTTTTTTTTCCTCTTTCTTACTGAGGGTCCTGACCTGTCAAATACGTTGGTTTTATAATTCAGAAGCGGTTTTTTAAGTGACACGTAAAAGTTTCTTAAAACAAGAGGCTTTGTAGGAATCTGTAAAACAGAACAAAGTCATTTATTCTTCAGCTTAAGGGGTTCATATGTTTAAACCCATTAAAGTACTAATAGATTCTGCTGCCCTGAAGCACTAAATCAACTATTCCACTTATTTTGATGTATATGAATTTTTATAAATATACACACACTGTCAAAACTTAATTATTACTTTTTGAAAACCCGTGTTGTCTTCTTAAACACGTGTAGTCAGGTATTCTTGAACATTATTTTGCTGCCCAGTACCTGGTTTTGACTTACTGATTTCTAGAATACTGTTCTAGTGTGATTTAAAATATTGTTTAAATTAATAAAGGTTTTCCTGCCCATTCATAACCAGTAATCTGTGGACTTTTTTTTAATGGATATGTAGGTAAACATTTTTTGTCTCATGAAACAGCCTCTACACCACTGTGTTAAATAACTCCAGCAAACATGCTTTTTGTTCCCTGTTTGGTTTGGTTTGCTTTATTTGCTTTTTTGGCTGTGCAATGTTAAAAAGTATGTTTGTCTTTAGGGTCATGGAACATTTGGTCAGACAGTGCTGCCTAATCCTAAAACAGGTATGTGAACTAAACCAATTTGCTTAAATTTTTAATGCACTTTTGTGCTGGTTTTGGTTCCTTTTTGATTTTTTTTTTCCTTATTTTGCCCAAATAAGTAGAATTCATTACCTGTGTTTTAACTGTAGCTGTGTTTTAGCTGTAGAGGTCCAAAGACAATTTCAGGTTGATTTTTTTTATAGGTGAGTTTCTGCAGTTATAACAATTAAAAAAAATTCAGAGGTGGCAGAAAAGCTGGTGGCTCCAAGAGTGTGTGAAGTTCTTCTAAATTGTATTCACCACACAAATGGTAACCTGGAATATGCAGGAGACTCACAGGGACACAGCCAGCTGTGTAAAATGAATTTTTCCATATATTCAGACCCCCACATGATGCTGGTTTTGCTCTGAGAGCACCTGATGCCACTTCAATAATCTGATTTACCTTTTAATTTCCCTCAGAGCACAGGGTGCCACCCCAGTAGTCTAATTTACCTTTTAATTTCCAGGCAGACTCTGAGGGAGGTGGGTTCTGTTTTTGAAAGGCCTCTGAGGCCAAAGAGAATATTGCTGATTTTTGTGGCTCTGGATTTATTGTAGAAAACAATTCCAGGGGTGCAGGTAGAAGGGGCTCATGTTTTACCTGGAAAAGAGCATTTCCTTAGGGCCACTAAACTCACAGCATCACTTATTTAGGAGCATTTATTAATTTATAACTAATTCTATCAGTACAATTTGGAACCCAGGCAATTCCTTGAGCAAGGAATGTAAAGCCTGCCATGAGGTCCCTCTTCCTACCTCTGTATAAATTCCCTCTCCCCCTTTAATTTATGATAAAACTCAAGTTTCCAGGTGTGTTTGGAGCGTTCAGGTCTCCTTGTTCAGGTTGGTTTGGACTTAGGAATAAAGTCTGGGAGTAATTGAGGGGGATGTTTGTTACAATTTGGAATTTTGAATTATTTCTTCCCCCTGCAATGCCTGGATGCTCCAATTCCCACCTGTTTTCCTGGAGGTGTTAATCCCTGTGAAGTTTGGTGCAATCAGCCTGTGGAGAGATTAAGAGAACATTGCAACGTGATTAAAATCCAAATGCTTTGGCCTCTTCTCTTCACCCAGGAAAGCATTTCTTTCCAAGAGGAATTTGGGTGAGTAACCACCTTTTCCAAGGGGTTTTTCTCCCCTTTTTCTTGTTCCCTGGGAAAGATCGTTGTGTGTTTTCAGTGGTGCCTAAACTGGCTGCAGGAATGTTGTTGTTAACAGTGGCTTTAAGTTAGTTAAGGCCAAAAGTTCCTCAAGCCACAGAAGAAATTATTAAGGAGGGGTGTGTGAAGTTTGGAATCTAAAGAGTGTGATGCCTGAGATTTCAAAAGCACCAAGAGCTTTGCAGCTTTTCCTTTTATTTGTTTGTTTGTTTTATTTATTTATTTATTTATTCCTCCTTCTTTATTTTAAAAAACTGAGTTTGTAAACATGCTCTTGCTTAGACCTAATTTTTAATGATTATAACTTATTATAATACCCTAATTATGAATATAATATTTATGTATAAAATAACTGTATATTGTATTAATATAATATTTATAGATAAAAATTTGCATACTATATTAATATAATATATAAAATAACTATATTGCATTAATATAGTATTTGTAGATAAAACAACTGCATGTTTTATTAATATAATATTTATATATAAAATAACTGTATATTGTATTAATATAATATTTATAGAAAAAGCAACTGCATATTATATTAATATAATATTTATATATAAATAACTGTATATTATATTAATATATTTATATAAACCCAGTTTTATATTATATTAATATAATATTTATATATAATGCTATACATATATAATAATAATTGTTAGTGTGCTAAGAAGATGTTAATTAAATGTTAGCAATTAGGACCATGTACCACAGTGTTACTTCTCTCAGTAATAACTTGTGTTTTTAAACAGTTTGCTCTTTCAGGGGTGGCGTCTGTGGAAGACAATGTCTGAGTGTAATTTTGTGGAAGACCTTGCTGATTTAATTAAAAAAGTTGTTGTAAGTACTGTATTTTAACTTGGTGTAAGTTCTCAAGTGGAACAGGTTAATTAAATCTGTACCTTAAGCAGCTTGGGATTATATGTGAAATGAGACATTTCCTTTTGCTGGAGTGAATAAATTGGGTGATGGCTGAGTTGCAGCTTTCTAGAAAGAAAAAGCATCCTGGGCTTTATCACAGTTGGGATAACTTTGGAAATAATTGCAGTCAATAATGTAATTGATGGATGAATGACTTAAATACTTTATTTTTTCCCCCTCTCTTATTTTTCCCTCGCTCAACAAATGGTATTTTGAATTTGCTGTTATTGCTGACTTAGAACACAAATGTAACAGTGCAGAGAAGGATGTAAGAAATGCTCTCAGCAGCTGAAGGGGAGAGATTTGTTGTGGTTTTTAAATTCAGTTATGACACAGTTCTTTTTTTCATTTCTTGAAAGTCTGTGCTCAACCCCAAGCTCCACTTTTCCAGTCCGTGTTACTGCACCTCTCCTTCCCTCTTCTTCCTTCCTCAGCCTTTGTCTCCTTCTCCATGTAAAACACTGTATATCCAACAGTAAAATTCATTTATTTTTCCACAAGAAATTTGCTCCTGATTACAAGAATATTGCCTGAATTTTGGCAGTGGAGCACAGCAGCTCTACCAGTGATGCTGCATTGAGGCAGAACAGAAAATGTTACTCAGATAAACCTGAGCAGACAGAAGAACTGAAATGCTCAGCTCTTTAATAACTTGATTTTTGTTTGCTTTCTCTCTCCCTGTTCCAGAACATCCCACACTTTATCAGTGGCATTTTGAGGATTGGCAATGGGATAGAAAATGTAAGTTTTTCCAGTTGTTTTTAAGTGATACCTGTTCAATCTGTGCATGCACTCAATCCAATCCATAGCAGAACTATACTTTGACATTTTTCACCTTGTAAACTTTGTGAATTTCTCTTAATTTCCCTGTTTTCACCATTTTTTTCCCCACTTGCTGGTGTCTGTTGCCTGCTGTGCGTGACCTGCGAAAGCTGAAATAAAAACATAAAAATAAAAACTAAAAGCATGAATGTAACAATAAAACAAATACAAAAAATAAAAAATATAAATATAAAAAGTATATAAATAAAAGACAATCTCACAACAGGAGAAACAGAATAAATACAACTGTGTGTTACCCAGTTGCTGTAATTTGGGTGACATTTGTCTTTAAGTCGTAGGGGTTTTGATCTTATTTCTCAGCAGTCGTCAGAAAGAAGTTTCTAAATCAAATCCTAGGGCTTTTATGTTATTTTTCAAGAATTTCAGTCATCAAGAAGAAGTTTCTCAATCAAAAGCTGACATTTGAATGCCTCCCCTTTCTCCTGTGGAAAGAACAACCGGTTGAGTTTTGTGACTCCGCTGTGCTTGAGGTATCCAGGTTATTTGTGAGCTGTTCTCTGCTTCTTTATTTTCCTTCTTTTTTTTTTTTTTCCCTCCATTGAAATAGGGTTTCTTTGACATCGAGGAGGCAGTGGATTGGATCAGGTGTGTGGGTGATGCCAACGTTCTGCAGGGCCTGGAGGAACTCAGGGATTTTCGCCGGCTTAAACTCGCCACTGTTTTTACTCAGTGTAAGTCTGAAAACTCCCCGAGAAACAGTGATGGGGAAAGTCATTTAATGGTAGTAACTGTGCAGTAGTTCATGTCCTTATGTATTTCATTTTGGGCTCGTTCAATAATCAGTATATTACAGGGATTCTCAGTGGCAGATGATAAACCCTTCCTGCCTTCGGTAGCTTTTTCACCGCCTGTATTTCTCTGAATTTTGTCACCAGGGGAACGTTCCATTGTTAAAGTTGCATTGGAAGATTGTGATTTAGTTGAAGAATTGAAAGCTCAGACCTGTGAGAGCTCCAGGAAGGTGAGAGAAGCTTTCAGAATGGGTTTTGTCCTTTTTTTAATTGGTTTTGGGGGGGCTTCTAATGATCAAGGCTTATAAAAATGCCCAAATGATTAAAGAGAAAAGCTTCAAAAGTTTGTGTGTGTCATTGTCCCGATGTAAATAATTACCTTTACTTCTCATTGTTGAATTGAGTTTAGTCCCAGTTTCTGAATTTGTTTCTTTGTGGTTTCACAGGAGAGTGAATTTATGAAACAGAGAGGAAATGAAGTATTTTCCCATGGAGCCTTTGTTCCTGCTATAATCTCATATACTAGAGCCATAGAGCTTTGGTAAGAACTGAACTGGTTAACTAGGCTGTGTTTTATATGTATATAATATAATTTTTTATATGTATTCAGCTTTTTCAGATTTATGCTCATTTTTCATAGTTTTGCATGAGCCACTCTGCTTAGAGGCCAAAAGATTCCTAATTGGAAAAAAAAAAAAAGCTACATGACACGTTTCTTGTTCTATTTTGTTTCCCATTATTATTGTTTGGTTGTGCTTTTATTGCTCCAGGAGTCCTGTTAGGGTCTAAAGCTGATCTAAAATGACTTAACAGCAAGTAAACCTGCAAGGAAATAAATTATTTGGTGTGAACAACCACTTTGGGTGTTGTCCCTCTAAATAGTCTTCCAGCAGAACAATGTGACCAAGTGTTGCAAATATTTATCACCTCAACCGTGATGCAGAAAGAGTAAACAAGAACAAATATTTGTGTCCTTTCCTGGCAACTCTTAGGCTTGTTTTTTTTTAGCTCTTGTTTAATTTCTTCTCAAAAGGAATTTGCTGGAAGGCTTTGGAGACTTTCCTGGGCTCTGGGAAAAGGGAGGAAAAGATCAAATGAGAATTTTTTTTTATCTGAGCATTTATAGAGCGTTTTTCCCCTTGCAGTGGTCAGCAGGGTTGGTGTATTCACTGCTTGTATTACAGTCATGCCAGTGCTGCTCTGACACCTTCTGGTGTCTATGAAATACTGGGAAATATAAAATCCCACCAGGTTGTTCAAACTGTTTGGAGTTTTCAGGTTCAAGTCTGAAGAGCTTTATAATTGTGCAGTTGAAAGGATCAGCGTTTTGCTGATGTCTTGCTTCAGGTTTTGTGTCTTTTAAGGAGATTTCTGTGCCTGAGGTTTCCCCCAGCGGAGTCTCAGACATCTGATTTCTGGGAATAATAATTTATCAGTGGTGATAAATAATAATAGTTTATTGAGTGGTACAGCAGCAGCTCGAGCTTGGGGCTTCCAGGAGGGGCTCAGACCAAAAAAATCCTTTGCAGTTTGGGGTCTTTTTTGGTCTGGAGTCTTTTAACCCCTTCTTGGGTTCTTTCTCTGTTTTAACTTCTGGCTCAGACCAGCCTTGGGGCCCTTTTGTGTAAGTCAGGGACAAGCCTGACTTATCTTTACCCCCTGTTTTACCCATACCAAGGTCTCACTCCCTCTCTGTTGCCTTCAAGGTCCCTTTTCCTTGAGCCCTCTTATCCCATGGGAAAAGTGGATCCAGCCTTCCTGTGTCCTCCCCTGCTCAGCCTTTCTTGCTGACAAAGAATTAATTTGATTAATTTAAAGTTCACCTACACTCAGGTTTGAGCAGGGCCCACCTAAACCCACTTGTGTGCAGTTAAACCCAACCCAAGTCACACAGTTTCTGATATTCTCTGAGCAAATGTCACGTGGCAGGAATACATTTTGGTCCCAAATTCCAGCTGATTTCAGCCTTTTTCCAGAGCTGAGTAAGGCTGACTTGTGTCAAGTGACTCAGGGGGAGCAAACCAAGAAGGCTTTGCTGGAGAAAGGGGAGGGAGGAGCAGAATTGAGTGTGAGAGCAAAGGAAATCCTGTGGTTTGTGAAGAGCAAAGGGAGTCACATCATTTCCAGGAGCTGTAGAGCTGGGCTGGCTTTTTTTAAGGGTGAGCTGAGAACGATTTGAATTGCTTGGAAGTTGCATCAGTGGGCCCAAATGTTACCAATTATTGCAGAATTAAAATGAACATCCTCAGTGATTTAACTTGTAAATCCGTGGGATTTGAGGAAGCTGGGGTGTGTTGGTGCTAGAGAAGCCTGCAGGCAATTGTTGTGAAAATCCACTCTTTTTTTTTTTTCCTCCTTAGGATTTTCCAAAGTAATATATGGTACTAACTCTCCATAATATATATATTTTTTTTAAGCCGTACAAACCACCTTCTGTATGGAAACAGAGCTCTTTGTTTCATTCTCACAGGAGACTACGAGTAAGTAACCCCTTTGTCATCTGAAATGTGGTGATCTGCACTTCAAAATAGGCACCCTGAATAAGAAAAAGAGTATTTTTAAAGCTGACATATAGAGTTATTCGTGACTCTGTGATTAAAGTTATATGTGATTATAGTTATATGTGACTGTAGTTATTTGTCACTAGAGCTGCCCCATCCCTGGAAGTGTCCAAGGCCAGGTTGGAGCAGCCTGGGATAGTGGAAGGTGTCCCTGCCCATGACAAGAGGTTGGAACTGGGTGATCTTTAAGGTCCCTTCCAACCCAACCCATTCCATGGGTTTATTCCATTTTATTCCCTTGGTATTTTCACAGTGCCTTGGACACCAGCCTGTAGATTTTTCTGAATTGCAAATAATAAATTCCTCTTCTTTTCCCCCTCCCTTCCCCAAGGAGAGCTGTTGTTGATGGGAAAAGAGCCACTGTTTTGAAGCCTGATTGGCCAAAGGTCAGTTCCACATTTCAAAAAAGGAAATCTTGTTTCAAAATTGCCTTTTGTTGGTGTTGTAAAGCAAGATGAGAACCCAGGGATGTCTTCTAATGACAGAAGACTCCAAAGGACTGAGAGTTCTGCCTCAGTCAGTCAAGTACACAGTTTGTATATTTATATTACAAGCACGTCAAATTAACATTTTTAAGTGTTGTTACGAGGTGTTCTGCCTCTTTAAAGGCAGAAGAAAATGTTTATTTTGTCGTGCACAGCTGTGTTATCACCTATTTAAAAGGAATATATGTAGCCCTTGCAATAAAAAAACCCCCTGATTAATGTATTTCCCAATGTTCTTGGCCTGAAGAAGAGTAAATAAGGGATGAAAAGCAGCTGTTGAGATCAGGGGAAAGTGCAAATTTGCTCTTTCCCAAAGCCAGAGGTTACAAGCTGCTCCCAGCTGAAAAGTGAATATTCATGGTTTGAGAGCAGTTAGACACAATTTCACTTTGTTTTGTCTTCTGAAGCTGGTTTGGGTGTAATTTTTTTTTTCTCTTTTGCCTTACCTGTGTGAATGAAAAGCTTGAAATCCCAACTCCTGTCCATGTAGGGTCACCACCACTACTGCAAGGCCCTGGCCCTGCTGGGGAGGCACGAGCAGGCTCTGGAGGCAAACGAGAGAGCTCAGGAGCTCTGCAGGGACGTCCCTGATGGGCTCAAGGAACTGGTTCAACAGCATCACAAGCTGAAAAGGACCTTAGAAGAAATTAATGGTAATTTCAAGATGTGCCTTGAACACAGCAGAATTCCTTTGGGGGGTGATTTTTCCTTTTAAACCATTTATTTATTTATTTATTTATTTATTTAGTTTTATTCCCCCTTCTGAAATTATTTATTTATTTATCTATTTATTTATTTATTTATTTATTTATCTATTTATTTATTTATTTATTTTTAATTCCCCCTTCTGAAATAAATTTATTTATTTATTTATTTATTTTTAATTCCCCCTTCTGAAATAATTTTATTTATTTATTTATTTATAATTCCCCCTTCTGAAATTATTTATTTATTTATTTATAATCCCCCCTTCTGAAATAATTTTCCACAGGTACTAAACAACGCAAACAGAAGGCAAAGAAGTCTCTGCTTGAGAAAAAGTGAGCAACTGTCATGTTTTACCTTTTTTAATCAGCAGTATAATATTGATTAATAATATTGCTCAATATAGTATTGATATAATTAATATTAATAACAACATTAATAACACACTATATTAATTAATATTATAAATATTATTAATATTATAAGCAATATTAATAATATACTATAATACTATACTATAATACTATACTAAAATATAAAATATATTTTATATACTTAATAAAATATATTATGTTTTATATATAATAAATACTATTATACTATACTATAATAAAATATGCTATACTATAATAATATTATACTAGAATAAATACAAAATAATAAGTAATAAAAGCAATAATGCTCAATGCTTGATATCATTTAAGTAATGCATAACAAAATTTAGGCAATATCTGTGATATCTCTCAATAAATAAAAATGGAAGGATTAAATTTATAACAGCTGCAACCATCTTTCTAATAAACCTGATAGAGGGCTCCTAGGAACTAAATAAACTATCTTGGGCTGCACCCAAAGCAGCAGGTGGTTATTAATCAGCATTATTAATTATTTAGTTTTTAAAAATATATAAATGTAATTCAATTCCTGTCCCTTTTGTAGAAAACAGTACTTTTTTTTGTTGTTGTTGTTGCTGTATTTTTGCACAGCTTCAGGCTGTGCAATTTGAAGGTATAAAAAAATCAAATATCAAATCAAAATATCAAATCTTTTAAATATGCTTATGGAGTTGCACTTCTGTGAGGGGCAGACTCATTGTATTAAACCCTTTTTTTTTATGTTACATGTATGGCAGAATAGGAATAAGAGTTCTCTCTTTTTATGTATCAGAGACTGCAGTTCTTCAAAACCTCACAGAGTAACCTCTCAGGAACAAAAAGAATTAGAAAAGATCAGAAAGAGAACTCAGGCTGATCCTAAAGGTCCTCAAAAACACGATCCCAAGGTGAGTTATGCTGGAATTACAGGATTAACAGTGCCTTGATTTTTTTTTTCCACCAGCCTGGAACGTGTTATTCAGTGCTGCGGCTGGAATTTTGCAGTTTTTTAACAATTGTGCACTTTCCCTGTGGTATTTGACTGCGAGGTCTGCGCTCAGAACTTGGGGTTTCAAGGAGGTGGTTGCTGAAGATGTCCTGTCTTTTACACTAATTGTTAATTTAAAGAGACATTTGTACTCTCTCTGATTATTTTTAAGATAATAAATTGTCATAATTGAGCCTACGAAGCAGGTCATTAAAAATAAGCCACCTAATGTAGAAAATGGTGATAAATAATGTGGATTAATAGCAAGGCCCAAACAATTCAACACACACACGTGAAAAAACCTCTGTTTTTTTCTCCAGGAGAAGTGGGCAGGGACTTGATGACGTGTGAGTGGGGAAAACGAAACCCAAGTGGGAGGGCAAAGGGCAGGAAATGAAAGCTGGAGCCTGTTGGCAGAGAAAACAAGCTGCAGAAAGCACCAGAAGGGCTTAAAGTGCTTTAGGATTTTTATTTTTTTTTTTTTTTTTTTTTTTTTAATTGCCTCACAAGAACTTTCATCTGCTTTCATGCCAGGAAAACCTTTGTGATGTAGGTCTGTAAACTTGTCTTCCTTCAGGATGAGCATTTCTGTGAGAAAGGCTGGTGTTTGTCAGGCTAGTAGATAATATAAATTGATACAAATTTGGGGGGTAAATCTGAACTGTACAACTGCACTTTGATTAATGAAATGATTTTTCTTTTACCTCTTGGTTGGGGACATAATATAGCATTTTATTATTGGGATTTCTCTGTTTCAATGCTGGTTGTTGAGGTTTTTTCCCTTTGTTTAAATTCAGTGAGTGAGACTGATCTGGGTTTTGTTCTCTGATGTATTTGCCATTAGATGACTGACACCCAAAGACCAGAAAGCAAAGTTTCCACGCTGGAGTTGCCACAAAGTGAGTTTATTTTTATTATTTGTCAAGTCTGAGTCGTTTCTTCCTCTGCTATTGCCATAACTACTACTCCAAAGAGCATCTGATGTTATTTTCACAACAGGAAGAGATCGTGTTTCACGTCTTTTCCTGTTACTCAGATCCTTCTTCTCTTCTGTATTTCTGTCCTAATTCCCTCGTGCTTTTGTAGTTTGAATCTCCTTGATGTGGCTGAATTCAAAATCGAAACTGGAACTGAAAAGTGAAAACTGAGTCACAGGCTAGGAATGCTTTCCCTCCTCCTGAGGCAGGTTTGGGATCTGAAGGGATCTAAATTTAAGAGGAGTGTGTGGGTAGTTTCAATATTTACAATTCATTTGTGATGGCTAAAGCTCCGTGTAGATCCATGAGAAAACAAGTCTGCAGTTGGAGAGGGAAAATATTTGTCAGAGCAGATTTTTTGCTGTAGAGTTAAAGTTGGTGTGATTTATCATTTAGTTTTGTTTTTTTTCATGAATAAATCATTTTATGGAGAGAATTCCAACCCCCCAAAACTCCCACAGTGCCAGAGTTTCACTTTTCTGGAGTGAAAGTGAAGTGCAAGAGGTTCTGAGCTTCAAAGTGAAATCTTGTCCTAAATTTTTAGTTAGGAAATAAAAGGTTTTTTTATCACCTGCTCTGAAGTCTTTGGTGCCTGCCTGTGCTGTTCTCTGGGCTTGGCAAACTGAAATTCTCACCTGAAGAGGTGCCAAAATGCAGAGCACTTGAAAATTTGATTTTTAGGAAACCATTGAAGATGGTTTAAATATAATATTCAAAATGAGCAGTAGGAGAAGTGATCTTGCTCTTGTGGGCTTTGGCTGCCCCTGGATCCCCTGGAAGTGTCCAAGGCCAGGTTGGACAGGGCTTGGAGCATCCTGGGCTGGTGGAAAGTGTCCCTGCCCATGGCAGGGGGTGGCACTGGGTGATATTAAATGTTCCTTCCAAACCAAACCACTCTGTGATTCTGTGGCTCTGTGAAGAAACCACGGAAGTGTTTAAGGAATTTGATGCAAAAAGCTTAAATTGGGGAAGGTTCTTAGAAAGGGGAAGTCAAGCTCTGGAAGACAAACCTGTTTTGGGGAACTGCTCGTGGATGGTGCCAAGCAGCAAAACGCGAGATGGCACAGGGGAATTTTGGGGGGAGTTTGGAGGAAGTGACAAGTGAATCCAGGCATTTTGCTGAGCAAGAAGGTGTGGTCTGAATGCTGATGGAACCTGAGAATGTGTTATAAAACAGAGGTTTGTTGAGGCAGTGGAAGAGATGAGCAGCAAAGCGCCTGTGGCGGGACCCACCCAGTCAGTGATAACCACGGGATTATAAGGGATTCCCTGGCTCCAGGGAACTCCAGGGACATTTGGAGTTCTGCTCACCTGGCAGCAAGACCAAATCATGCCAATGTCTTTGGAATGTGGTAAGAGAGAGATCTGTGCATCCCCTTGGCTCCACCAGCAATATGGAGGTTTGGGAGAACTCCCTTTGCTTTTCTAAATTCCTTCTCCAGGAGGAGTCTGGGGGCAGTTGGATCCAACCTTAGTGACAGACCTGGACAATAGTTTATGTCTCAGGGTTTATAGAGGTGTAATTGGTCCTTTATACAACTTTGTCCCTCAGGATTAAGGATGGCAAACTAGATATATTTGTATATAAATCCTATATTTCAGTTGATGGTGATGATGGTTAGACTAAAGGACTTGAATCAGAGCTATCTGCTACACACTATAAATGGTTGTAACTGCTATTTTTTATTAAATCAATAAAAGCTAGCTAATAATTAAAATTTTCAGCCTGGAGAAGAGAAGGCTCCAGGGAGACCTTAAAGACCCCTTCCAGTGCCTAAAAGGGGGCTTAACAGAAAGCTGGAGAGGGACTTTCCATAAAGGCAGGGCCAGATGACATATTTTGTTGACAAATACCTGGTGAGGCAGGTTTTTGGACCTTCCCTGCCCTCCTGCTGTGTGTTCTCTGGCCACTTGTACCAGAGAGCCTCAGCTGCTTGACCAGTAGCTATTAATTCTTGGGCTGTCTCCAACCAGGTTATTCCTGGTGGAGCACCCCTTCTTCTAGGTCTGGGGGTTGCCTTTAGCATAAACTTTTAGTGCATCAGGCAGGCCTTGGGTTAAGACTGGAAATCTCTGTGGATCAGCCTCGAGTTCCATTGGGGAATTTTGTTGTGGGTCTGATAATTTTGTGTGAGTTAATTGGAGACGTGGGTTTTTTCGTACACTTTTTACAATGTGGCCAGTTGTGGGTGTTTTAATCGTGTGAGGATCTCCCCTTTCTCTAGGGTCTAACCCTCCTCCTGCCCAGTAGGCAGCTCTTTGGGTCAGGGACCACAGGGCTCAGTTATCCTCTGGATAACTTTGCTTAAGCTCTTCCAGTTCCCCGGAGGGGTACAGGGATTTGTTATCATCCACCGGTCTAGGATATTTTAAATTGATGTCCCGAAGTTCACAGTTTTTCATTTCTAGTGCCTTTTTAAGCCTTTTAATTTTTTTCTTCCTCATCTTGCAGGACTGATCAAAATAACAAATTAATTTCCCTCTCCCCCCAACTGCCTCACGCTCAGCAGTCAAACTGCAAGTGTTCTTTTTCTAATTGCTCCTGTAATGCCTTCATTGACTCTTGAAGAGGTCTTATCACTTCACCTGTAGATTTCTGAATAGCCTCTTTTTCTAGCTGGTCCTGCAAAGCTCTCATTGACTCTTGGAAAGATCTTATCACCTCACTTACAGATTTCTGAATAGCCAGTCCTTCCTTTCACACTGTTCTAAGGACAACGCCTAAAACAGCACCTACAAAAAGTAGCCCTAAACCAAGGACAGACATCAGGAGGGAATAATCCCCACATAACTCACCCTGGGGTGTCATTCCTTTTGACTCAGTCATTAACCCAGGTTAATGTCTTTCTTCCCCTTAACCCTCTGAGGGCCGGCTTGACTCTCTCCTGGAAAACCTTTTGACAGGCCCAGGTACCAGAGAACCTTTCAACAGGTCTAGACCACACCAGGAAAGCTTTCAACAGGTCTGATGTGCCCGGGTCACACCGAGAGGAGAAAAATTCTCGCTGTAATTTTACAACGAGGGGACAGTCACCATTTGACTCGCCCTCAGTATCAGTTTTGGACTACACCGATTACTCCACCACATCCAAAGGATCCTGTCCATGATGCCAAAAATGTTATGACCCGCCCCAGAAAAAGGGGAGGGGGGGTAACCCAGGTTCTTATCAATAATTCCCTTGGGGTGGATTAGAGTGAAACGACGCTGAATAATTGGTGTCTGAAAACATATATAGGTAGGGTTTATTTTAGCAATTTTGTTTTAACGGGTATGTTAGCATTTTGGGTGTTGTCATCTGTATTATCTATCACAGGGATAACCCCTGGGGGGGAAAATGCATAAGGGAGAGAAAGGAAAGACAGGATAAGGGTAAGGGAAAGAAAAGCTGAGGGTGGAAAGATGTCTATAGGCACTGCCCACGGGGTCCAGCAATGGAACTTGGTAGTTGCAGCTTCCGTGTCTGTGAGTTGAAGTGGTGGCCTTGATCCATTGGGGGTGAAGGAGGGAAGCCCCCACACTCCAAGAAGTTATGAGTTATTATATCCATGGACAGTGTCCCAGGCCATGCCACGAGCTTCCAACATCTGTGTCAGATCTGTGTCCAGTTCTGGGCCCTCAGCTCAGGAAGGACATGGAGGGGCTGGAGCAGGTGCAGAGGAGAGCAACGAGGCTGGGGAAGGGACTGGAGCACAAGTGCTGTGAGGAGAGGCTGAGGGAGCTGGGGCTGTTCAGCCTGGAGAAGAGGAGGCTCAGGGGAGACCTCCTCACTCTCTGCAACTCCCTGACAGGAGGGGGGAGCCAGGGGGGGGTTGGTCTCTTTTCCCAGGCAACCATCAACAAGACAAGAGGGCTGGGGCTTCAGCTGTGCCAGGGGAGGTTTAGGTTGGATATTAGGAAGAATTTCTTTGCAGAGAGGGTGCTCAGCCATTGGAATGGGCTGCCCAGGGGAAGTGGTGGATTCTCTGTCCCTGGAGGTGTTTAAGGACAGACTGGATGTGGCATCAGTGCCATGGGCTGGGAACCACAGCGGGGTTGGATCAAGGGTTGGACTTGATGATCTCTGAGGTCCCTTCCAACCCAGCTGATTCTATGATCTCCTGGGTCTGGGCTGAGTTTCCCTGAGGAGTCTGGCAAAAGGGTTTTTCCCACCTTTCAAGATTATCAGAGAGGCAGGGATGGGCTTCCATGGGCCATCAGAGGTCTAATGCAAAAGCCCTACAGAAGCCTGCTAAAGTCCCTTGGCAATCCTAGAATGCATAAATCATGAACTGTTCCAGTCTCTGTCAGCAGGTGGTGGTGGGACAGGGGGGGATTGGCCTCGAGCTGGAGCAGGGCAGGGTTGGGTTGGATATTGGGAATAAATTCTTCCCTGTGTGGATGGCGATGCTCCGGAACAGGTCACCCAGAGAGGCTGGAGGAGGGGCAGCGTGGCAGAAGGGATGGTTGGATTTTGGAGGAACTGGGGAGGGAAGAGGGATCATAAAAGGCAGGATGTTGAGAGAGAACCGACACCTCCTGGCTCAAGAAGAGATCAGAGGTCTGTGAGATGCGTTCAGTGTGGTGATTTCATCAAACTCCTGCGCGTTCCGCGTTTGGTTTTCTTTTTTCTTTTTTTTTTTTTTTTTTTACTTTCATTGCTTTATTTTCATTTTCTGTTTTTCCTTTCTCCTCCCCGTCGTTATGGGGAACAAAACACTTGATTTGAAGGGAGGAGTCAGGCTCCCAGGGACTGGCTGATCCCAGTCTGCTGCGGGTGGGAAGGAACAGCCTTTTTTTTTTCTTTTTTTTTTCTTCTTTGCCTTTTGTTCACTTAAAGGAGTTCACTTGCAGGAGTTTTAATGGAAGGGAACTTAATGTCACATTATCCTGTTTTAAAGTTACTGCTTTTTTTAACTCATTTTTCAGTTTATTTGGTACTTTCTGTCTTCATGACGTGTCTTTTTGAGCATGTGTATATTTTTGTCAAGTATCTCTGGTCCCTCCTAATGGAAAGTTCTAGTGAAAGTAATACAACTAATATTTTTAAATGTTTATGGGGTAAGTAAATCATGTTTGCTGTTGAATTGATATATCTCCTTAAGTGTTTTAGCTGTAAGTCATCAGGATTTGCTTGTTACCTTTTATTTAGAAGTTTTTCACTTAAAGTAGGATTTAAGTTGGGTGGTCTGTGGGAAGAGTTGTTTCTGTGGGAAATGTTTCTGAAATAATTTTAGTTGAATGGCATTTAAAATCAGACCATTCAAGGAAAAAATAGGGTTGATTAATTTCTTCTTTTGATGGTGAGATGGTTTCTTTTACCCCCATGAAGATTTTGCTGTGAATGATAGATTGGTTCCTTATGTATAATGAAGAAAAAAGTGATAAATCTCTATCTGTAAATGGTTAAATGATGATATGCTGGAAGTGTTTCCTGGCTTGCAAAAGGATTATTGTTTTCCACCTTTTAAATATCTCTATTATGAGGAATTTCTGGTGATTATTAGTGTAGCTTTGGAGTTTTAGTGTGTCTGAACTGTTTCAACAGACACCTCTTGGAGAAACGGTTCACAGAATTAAGTCTGGACATGTTCAGTCTTTGTGAGCCTTGAGTTTTGTTCTGATTCATTGAAATTTTATGTCATTAAGTTGTTTTTAATGAGCAATGACTACTGGCACGAGGTATTTAAGTGTGCATACATTTGATTTAACTTGAGGAATGGGTTGTGTGAGACATCCCTCTGGCTGGAGGGAGGTCCCTCAAATGGGTGGATTTGTGCTTTTCCACGGTGTCTTCCAGGATTTTGTACCTAATGGTATAAAATACTTCTCTGAGGATCATAAAATAAGCATTTTTTTAAGTACAGACAGTCGCTAAAACTTTATGTGTAAAATTAATAACTCCTTTTTTCACATTGGAGTTTCTGGTAGTTCGGCAGAAGCCTAAAAATGAATCAAGCAAGATTTAAGGGTTTAGGGAGCTGCACCTCATTTTTGGGTTCCAGGGCTTGAAAAGCTTCAATCCAGACTGGTATCTGTGTTGGCTGTGTCCAATATGAGGAATATATGAAATCGAAATTAAAAGGAAATAAAGTTTAGCTGTGTTAATTTAGCTACGTTAAGTGTGACTTTGCAAAATGTAAAACTGCTTAAAAGT
Organism: Pseudopipra pipra; assembly: GCF_036250125.1. NCBI lineage: Eukaryota > Metazoa > Chordata > Aves > Passeriformes > Pipridae > Pseudopipra > Pseudopipra pipra. Next base: position 117,056,045 of record NC_087550.1, on the reverse strand, counting down.
TTCTGCCCAAACTGTGGGCAAATTAAGATAAAAATAGCTCAGGGAACAGGGAAGGCTTTTTTAGCACGTAGAGAGGGGTGGGGAACCTAAAAGTGCTTGAAATGATAAAACTCTATAATGGTGAGAATAGGAGGTAAAACTAAGTGTCTGTTTAGATAAGGCAGACTGCAAAAAGAGTGTGTGTATAGATAATTTTAAACTTGCTCCTGTATAAAAAGCTGTGGTATTCCTTTGCTCAGTGGAGTGCACTGGGGGAAAACATCTGTGGGGTTTTAATTCCGTGGGAAAGAGTGGAGAGAGGATTTTGCAGTTGCTGGTGTGGCTTCCTGGGTGTGACCATCACAATAAAGAATTAAGCCCTGTTTTCTACCTTGTTGCTCAGGAACTGTTTGCTCAGCAACTGTTCAGTGACAGCATTGAATCCCCGAAGCTGTGAAGCATAAATTCGGGTTCAGGTCTTGTGTAAATTCAGTGTCAGGTCTTGGATGTGAAGTTCCAGGGTTGGAGATGGAGCTGCATCACGAGATCGCCCCTTTCTTGTCCTTGGGATCCAGTATTTCCAAATGTATTTCCATATATTTGCATTTCTGAGATTGGCAGGGGTTGGACTTGACTTCAGCTCTGGAGTTTTGAAGTTGCAAACTTCTTCCTGCGGAATTCCCCCCGGTGGAACTTGAACTTCCAAGAGGGATCTGTTATTCCCTGCAAAAATTTTGATTTCTGACTAATAAGGACTAATTCAACTCTAGTTCTGTAGAACAGGCTGATTTCTTTAGCCTGGAGTTTAATAGTTATAATATAATATTGTGGAGTCAGATCAGATCTTGCAGAACTTTAAGATTCTTCTGTTTGTTTGAAATATCTTTCCCCTTTATGGGATTAATAAAATCCTACACTATTTAAAAAAAATATCAAATTCATAGGATAATAATCAGGGGTGGCTTTTTGAAAAACTTGTTGGTTGTCTCAGTTTTCGATATTGTAAATTTTTAACATCTGTTTATAAAGGAAAATGTGAGTTCCAAGTGCCTTTTTTTTTTTTTCATATTTCAAGTGATGATCATCTTGTTTAAAATCCTTTTTTCTCGTTGCAGACCAAAGTCATCAAAACAAACGAAAGCAAAAACCCAAACCTGGTGACTCTGAAAAAATGAGGTAAAAAAAATGCTATTTATTTTGAAATTTATGCTTACTTTGAGTTATTTTATGTAGCACTTAGAAAGGACTTAATGTCTCTTGGACTTGCTGCTTTTTCTGTGTTTTTTCACATACTGGTAGCTGGGTGAAGTTCCCAAAATTCCAGTTTTCACAAAGAACCAGAGTTATAACTTGAAAATTAAATATATTCCCTAGCTGAATTGAATTTTAGTCAATGAATGACTTTTACTTAATCTTTAAGTTGTTTGCAACTTGAAATTTTCACTTAATTCAATAATTTCCCTTAAATCAATATCTAATTTCAAGCACATAAATACCCCTTGTAGGACATGCTGAATGTAAATGAGTGTGTTTGGTGGTTTAGGGCCAAAATTAAATTAGTTGAGATAAAAAGCACTGTAGATTTTTATGGGTAAAATTTATGCTTCCACCTGTTAGGAGATTTAAAACAGAAGTTTTGGCAAAAGAAATCCGTATTTCCAGTGATACTGGGGCCAAGGGGGAGCTGTGACTGCACTTTCTTCTTTTCTGCTTCTCCAGCTGGAGGTTTTTGGTTGTGTTTAGGGTGGTTATAAACACTTGGGGGTACAGCAGAACAAGGTATTTACTTTGAAATAGGAAAATTTCCATTAAATGATAATTTTTCAAGGCAGATTTCGCAGGTGGAAGAGTCCAAGCCTTTAGGAAAGGTTGGAGCTGAACCTGATTATTCCCAATCTTAATCTTAAATGTGACCACAAATTCAGCTGCTTTTTAATCTGTGTTTATTGCAGTACAATCCTGTTGTTTTCCCATAACTTTTGGAATGCCCCTTTAGCCAGGACAATGGAAACTTTGTCACTTTGTCAGTTTTATTTCACTGAACTGGATTTCTCCTTTCACTTGAAGGGGGGGAAGTGTTATAATTTCTTTTGGAACAAATCCTTCTTAAAGCAGCTGAACCATCTCCAAAATTGCTTCTCTCGTGGGGAAGATGAGCAGACCTGTAAAAATCACACTGTTGCTTGAAAGTAAGTTTATATTTAAAGGATGTTTATAACCTCTTGATGCCATTTTCCTGTTTTTTGTAGGGATCACCTTGATTTGAAGAGAGAGTCTAAGGCCATGGAAGATAAAGGCCCCTGTGCTGTGCCACAGGTAACTGGAAATTCAGTGGGATATGGCCTTAAATGTGAATTATTTGGTGCCTTTTAGTAACACTGTGAAAAATCTTGGTTTGTTGCTAAATTTAAGACTTTGTGCTGAGCATGACTTTGATCAGGAGGCAAAAATTCTGTGGTTACACTGATTTATTGCTGTCTTGTTGCTTCTCCTCCTGTAATTAGTGTAACAAAACTCAGTCTAGTCGTGGACTAACTAAGCTAAACCCACGAGTTTACAGCTCCCCTGGATGATAATTTGTAAGAAAAAGGACAAAAATTACTGGGAATGGCTCGGGGATTTATGATACCCCTCCCAAAGCTCTGACTGAAAACAGGTTTTCTTGTGTTTGATAAATATGTTTGGAAATAATCATGGAACATTTTGTTGGGTGGCTGCTTGAAACACTGTGCAATTCATATTTTGAGTGAGAATTTTCCTCCTCTGGTCCCACCAGCTGCCAAAATTCTTGGAAAGAGATCGTGGGAATGCACATAATTAATCATTTGATCTCTGTTAGTTTTGGGGGTGTAGACACCAAAAATCTCTACTCTGATTAATTACCTCACAAGACAAAACTGAATTCAGGAGAAGGTTCAAGTTCTACCTGCACTAAGACCTTTTATTTCCTTCAAAATACCTATTTTTGTTTTGCCAGTGCGTTACAAGTATCAAAAGGAGCGTTTTAATTGGCTTAATCAGCTTCTAATGTGGTGTAGCTTAACATCAAATTAATATAATTTGTCCTGTTTTATGACTACATACTCTTAACAGCATTAACTAGGAAATTAAAATAAGTGTTAATTATTTAGTGTCCCTGCTGGAAATCCCTGCAGACTCCAGGAAGTACCAATAGTGAAAACAAAATAACAAAATCACTCTGAAACCTTCTAGCAATGAACAGATTAACTGAGCTGGACAGAAAGTGTAGCAGAAGGAAACAGTTCTCAGGTTTTCCAAAGACGTTTGTGCACAAAATGGGGTGTAAAAGTGAGGAAAAAGCAGAAGTCTGGGTTGTGGTTTTGGTTTTTTTTTAATGTGTAAGCAAAATTAAAACGGTGCTTGAGCTAAACTTGAAGCTTTGTGGAGAGAAAAGGATCTAAACTTAGAAGAAAAACTGTTTGTTTTTTTTTTTTAATGGGATTAGCAGCAGTAGGTCCGTGGAAATCTAGAGATTTTAGAAGTAAAATTGTGGAATTGTGGTAAAACTGTAGGAAGTGGAGAGAATTTCCAGTTGTCTCTTGGATAAGTATTTTAGCAAATTGCTTGCTTTGACAAAATTAAAAAAAAAAGGGAAATACTGTTTTCCTTTGGACTTACTGCCTTCCTAAATATTGCAGATGGGTTTCAATACAGAAGATGTAAAAAACCCCAGGAACAAGGGATTTACAGCCTCCCTGGAGGAGTGTCCCAGTGATAAACCCACCCTTCTACCCACGTTGAGAGCTTTAGGTGCTGCAGAACGTGAGGTAAACTGGGAGAAATTATAATAATGGACCAGAATAATTCGAATTTGTGCATTCAACAGCCCGTTTCTCCTCTCTTCTCCCCACCAAAATAGTGTTTGTTGTCAAGTTGTTGGCTGCAGGGCCAAGTGTTTCACTGATGATTGTGCCAAGGAGCTTAGAAGTGAGAATAGAATTAAGATGAGAACAGAATTAAGATGAAAAGAAAATTAATATGAAAACAGTATTAAAATGAAAACAGAATTAAAATGAAAACAGAGTAGCACAGGGTGTATTTTTGGTGATCTTCAGCCTAAATGTGCATTTCTAAACACGACCTGAAAATATTTACTGACATAATGTGCTTTTAAAAAGTTTAAAAAAAAAAGGAAAATGCTGTTTTCTTGTGGGTTTACTGTCTCCCCAGGTGTTCCAGGTGGATTTTAATGCCTTGCCAGAAGGTGTTACATCCCTTGCTCGTGATGGTTGCACAGCCCTGATGGACCAGCAGTGTCACAGTGCAGAACAAGCCTTCTCACAGCTGCTCAGCATTCTGTATACTTCAGAATTTAGGGTAAACTCAGAGGAATAACTTGGTTTTTTTAGAGTAATTTTATTTAGAGTAATTACTTTAAGTAAGTTTAGATATTCAACACCCTGCTTCATTCTTTCCTTCCCTCAAAATTGTCTTTATTATTGAGTAGACCCCCCAGTAATTACATAGGATGTGTTTTTGATAATGTTCAACATAAGTGTGCATTTCTAGATGCAATGTAAAAAATGCTTACCAAAATTGTATTTTTTTTAGAGTAATATAAAGTACATTGACCAAATACTGTATTTTATAAAAAAAACACAGTCTGTTGGTGTTTGGACTTGATGATCTTAAAGGTCTTTTCCAGCCTAAATAATTCTGTGATTGTCAGATTAACCTTTATCCTTAATGATGTAGGGTGAAAGTGATTTTTATTCTTCAAGTTAGATAACTCTTTGATGGCAAATACTGTGAAATTTGGTGTCTGTGTATCTATATCCAATCAGATATTGACCCAATTGTCATCCTGGATTTCTTTAAATTAATATATAACAGTTTGCACAATGTTTTTGTTTGTGCTGCCACTATAATTTGACTTTTTTTTTTTTTTTTGCAGTGTCTGAATATTCATAAAATTAATTATGCCATAATCATCTATGGACATGCCACTGCCCTCCTGGGAATAGGACAACCTGAGGTAGGACATGAAGCCTGGTTTTATCTATTTTATATTGAAATACTACTTTTATTTCGACCTCTAGCTCAGGCAGCTGCCCATCCCTTTTTATCTCTTCCTAAGAGAGAGAAAATGGGTGGGGAAGGAAACCTGGTGACACAATTTGGAATTGTACACTGGGACCAGATTCTTAATGACTTTGGATAACTAAAGCTACCAAATAAAATGTCTTTTTTTAAGCTTTCAAATGAGATTCTGGTGTTAAGAAAGTAATTATTATATATATATTACATTATATATATACATATTATTACATATAATATATATCATCACATTTTATTGTTATATATTATTATAATATATATATAATTCATATATGATTATTATAATTGGTTTTTTTCTTCTACTTTGTAATGTGGGTCTGCACCAGTGTTTTTAAGACAAACATTCAGCTCCTAAAACAGGAAGACAGAGTTTGCTTTTTTTGTTCTGGAGAACACCAAAATACTTTGCTGTTTTCCAGAACCAAAGGCAAACTCTGGATTTGTTTTGGTTTGTTGTTTTGTTTTGTTTTGTTTTGTTTTCAAATTGGTTTGGGGTTTTCTTCCTGCAGTGTTTTATAATATTCAGTGTCTTAAAATGAATTTAAAAACCAATTTAAAAGCCATTTAATTTCATTCTTTCAGAGGGGGTCTGTGTTTACAGAATAAGTTTCTTTTTTTTTTTTAAAAGAAAAGGGGAAGCTTTTCCTGTGATCATAAGATTGTGTAATTCCATTTACTGTTCATAAGACTAATTAAAGAATAGGGCACCCTGACCCACTGTAATGGGGAAAAAAAAAGAGAGGAAAAGTGGAAAACTTATGGAAAAGCACCGTTTATTTGTGTCTTACATTTCTTTTGAAGGCATTGGCAAAAGCTGAAGACCAGTTTAAGAAAATAATTGAAGAATACCGAGAAGAAAGATGCTTTTGTTTGGCACACTATGGAATTGGGAGGGTTTACCTCAGGCAAAACAGGTTGGTGTGATGGAAAACTTCAAGATTTGGTAGGAGAAAAAAAAAATCCTTTCCTTTGAGGAACGAGGTGTGGTGGGGTTTTAACTATTCTGTGTCATAATCAGTGAATTCCTCCATCAGGCTGATTTTAGTGTCAATCACTGAATTCATCCATCAGGATGATTTATTACAACTTGGAGTTTGGTTTATTCCAACTTGGAGTTTGTTCCTGCCGAGGAACTCAAGGAAGCTGCAGAATAATCCAGCGGATTTGAGGGAACAGGGATAGGACTGACCAGCTCATCCCTGCAGTGGTGGTGGGAAGGGAGAGCTCTGTGGGAGAAGAACAAAAACCTTTGTGTTCTTGTGGAAAAAAATGTAGAGTAAAGAAAGCTTAACTTATCTGAGGCCTGGGGAGGCCGGAGAGTGGCCTTGGGCTGAGATAAGGGGCTGCCCCAGTGAGTCACCGCATTCCCTGGGACAGATAACAGGGATGTTTTCCTATTTTCCTGAGCCAAAACACCAGAGGGAGGTGAGGGGGAGTGTGAGGTGCAGAAACAGGGACAGTAACAAACTCAGAGAGCTGCTTCAACCCACGTATTCCTGGTAGGGTTTCTTCCCAGCATCCCCAAACCGGGAATCCCGGCTGTCGTGGTGCAGCTCCGTGTGGGGATTGCTGTGTGTAAAGCTTGGGTTGGGATTTTTGGTGCTCTGTGCGATCAAAATCCACCAGAGAGCTTGTGGTGGGGTGAGAGACCTTCATCCAGCTCTGCTCCCGCTCCCCCTCCTCATCAGGAGGTGGAAAAGCTCCGGGATTGAGATAAAGGCAGGGAGATGATCACTTGCTAATGAGCCACAGGCAAAGCAGACTCATCAACTTGTCCCTTAAAAATTTTGAGTTGAATGGTGGGGAAAAAATGTAGAATTACTAAAATCACCTTTCTCCTACCCCTCCTTTATCCCAGGCCCGACTTCACTCCCTCATTCCCTCCTCCTCTCCCTCCTCCTCCCCTGAGCAGCCCAGAGGGATGGGCCATGGGGGAGCTTTTTTCCCCTTACTCCCCACAGCCCTGCAGTGTGTTTTGTCCTTCCTTATCCCTGTTTTCCCTGAGGTGCTTTGCCTGAGGGGCTCTGCTGTTCCCTGTGGTGGGTTTGTTGTATCCAGCTGGATCTGGGGCAGCCCTGGCTTCTCCTCAGGGAATGGTCCCCACCTCCCTGCTCAGCTTTGCCATATAAAGCCAGTACAATGCCAAATTAAGTAAGTTTTGATATTAAACCTTAACCCCTCCTCGTGTGGAACATCTCAAAGCACTGGGCAGAGTGGGTTGGATGCTGAGAGGGGATTCCTGCTTCCCACTGTGGGGTGCAGTCTGTGTTCCAGGAGCTGTCTGCATCCCAATCCCATGGTTGTGGCTCTTCTTCCCTTGGCAGTTTTGACCCAAAAAGTTGCCTGCACAGGTGACAACACCTCTGGCCACCCAGCCTCCCCCAGGCAGGGCTGCTCCCATGTCTGCACTGCCTGAACTCAGGGAGAACCCCTCCCTGGCTGAGCAGGGTTGAAGGTCACTCCTGTGCACACACACACACAGGTCCTCACTCTGCATTCCTAAGCACTCCCACATTCGGGGATCCCTGGAATGTCAGCACAGGCTCTCAGTCTGCCTCGTATCCCTGCCTGGATGCTGAGCCCTTTACCTGGCTCACAGCTTGAATCTTTTATCCCAGGGAGTCCTTAACCAGGGAATTTAATGAACCAGGAGTTCTCTCACCCCACATACTCTCCGTTGCCGCTGTTTGCTGCTCGGATGATAAAATGAATCATCAGAGACTGTGTAGAAGTTGCTCACAGAGGATCTGACCAGTCTGTGCCTGTTTCCAACTCCAGATTTGCTCATGCACTCGATCAGTTCCTGAGATCAAAGCTGATGATTGATTTGAAGATTGTCCCGGGGGTGTTGACGTGGCCGGCGACAACTCGGGTCATCGAGGAGACACAGACAGAGAGTTTGCAGGTGTGTTTAACCTCCTCCTCCTTCTCCTCCTTTTCCTCCTCCCTGCCTCCCACTGCCCACATCCAAGACAGATGGGGGTGAAATGGAAATGTGGGAAGCGTCCCATTAACAGCATAAGGGCAGGAGCTCTGGGTCAGGCTCTGTGCTTGGGGATTTCTGTGGAATATGGTTCTGATCTGCTCCAAGTATTTCCTGATTTCTTCAGGGAAGAATTTCCTCGTGGAAAGGCAGGGAGGTGGTGGAGTGCCCATCCCTGGAGGTGCCCAAGGAAGAACTGGACGTGGCACTCAGTGCTCTGGGCTTGGGGGACAAGGTGGGGATGGGGCACAGGGTGGAGTCTGATCTTGGAGATCTTTTCCAGCCTCGATGATCCTGTGATGATGAGTGAACTCCTTTGTTGCACGTCACCAAACTTTCAAGTTGTGAATGGACAACACAATGCCAAAGAGAGCTGGTTAAAAATTGGAATTGGCAAAGATGTGAAGTGGAAAATGGCAGCAGAGGGGCCGTGTTGAAAACCAGACAGGGGGCTGGCACTGTGTCATTTTTGGTTGAGGCAAAACTCCCCCTTTGACTTGAAAATTGTGCCTCGTGGATGTGGCACCACGAGGGGCAGGAGCTGCCCTGCAGGGAGGCACTTTGACCCAGGAGAACTTTGGAGGTTGTTCAGTGTCTGAGCTTGGCTGGACCTGTTCAGTTTTGGGTGGAAGCAGCAGTTCTGTTGTTTCCTAAACAAAAACTGACCCGAGGATTTCTCAGAGACCCCCCCTCAGAAATCTGATCGCAGTGGTCTGGGACCTCTGGAGAGCATAATGCAAATATCTGGCAGGGTTTGCTAGAGGTCTGTTTGTTTTCAATGGTGTTTTATTACTCTGGACTCAATGCCAGCACTGTGGCACTTGCACTGACTCTACATAAATCCACTTCACATAAATCTGACTTTCCCTCAGAGAATATTCTGGGAGAGACCTCCTTGGCTCTACAAAGCTGTTCCTGGGATTGTACTTGATCCTGTAACCCAGATCCCAGATGAGACATACTCTGGGAAGCTTCAGAGCAAGACACTCCTTTTTTTATCCTATTATCTCAGTTAATCTGGCTCCTCTTTTTGGCAGTGGGACACTTCCTGCAGTTGGGATTGCTCAGGGTGTAAAACACAGGTCCAAGATAAACCTGCATTTTTTTTTATATGAGTACTCAGCTGACAGCACTTCAAACAAGCTCAGGAATATTTTGGCCATAAAAGGACAATTTTATGTCTTTCCACTTAGAAAAGAGTTGTTCCTCTGGTATTAGTCAGCTGCTTTTCCGAGGGAGCTTCGTGTCTGGCTGCAGAATTCCCCAGGAGCCTGTAAGTACACCCTGAGTTTTCCCTGATTTCCATGCAGTTTGCCTCACATCCCTTTTGTGTTTTTTTTTCTCAGATGGCTTTAAGGAATTGTATTGAGCAGTGCAAGTTCCCTCCAGAACCAGATGCTGTCTGTCGGTATCAGCAGTGCCACGGCCACTCCAAAATCCAAATATTTTTTACAGACCCAGACTTTAAGGTAAATTTTTGAGGGCAGAGGTGAATTTAAAAGGGTTTGAGGAGTAAAACTTCACGCTTGCATGGTTTCTGCCCCCTTCCCTGTCCCCTGCTGTCAAGCTGAGATGTTTATTTCTGTTATGCTTTTCCTTAAAAATGTTGAATTTGTCCCATTTCTCATTGTTAGGGTTTTATACGTGTTATTTGCTGTCAGCAGTGCAGGGTGGAGTTTCATATGAGCTGCTGGAAAAAGTTGAAAACAACGAGCTACAGTGATAAAAATGATAAGGTAAGAGCTTTGGCAGGCCACAGGCATCAAGTTTATATTATTGATATTATATTTTATTTACATTATACTTAACATAATTTTATAAACCACAGTATCAGCAGCCTGTGTGAAACGAAGGGAAATCAGGCAACATATGCAGTAATAAATGCATAAATACATATTCTGAAAATTGATTTTTTTTGAGTGTGAAGTTGGAGGAGAGGCTTTGGGAATAACAGGGACATGCCACAGAAATTCCTGAATTTTTTTATTCCTTTTTTTTTTTTTTAATTACCTCCAATTAAGAAACTGTGATTTGTGTAAGAGCACAGCTGGTGTCTGTGGATTTAAATCTCTTTGGTTTGTGTGTTTTCTCCCACAGGATTTCCTTAAGGAATTGTGTTTTACTCCCGACTGTAAAGGCCTTATTTCAAAAATCATTATTTTCAGTTCTTCTGGTGCAGTAAAATGTGAAGTAAGTACGTTCATATTTTACATGAAAGTAATCTTAAAAATGTTAAGGAGATAAAGTGAAGATGAGAATTTAACTGCACAAAAAAAATTAAGTTGTGCTGTCTTAACTGTGGGACCTGAGCATTATTCAGGAATATCAGTTCCCTGTGTTACCTTCCAACCTCTCTTTCCTGCTGATAAGGGTGCTCCATCCCAACTTAGAGCAGCAAAAGATAATTTTAATTAGACCTTCAGGAGGTTTATTTAGGCTTCCTTTTCTCTTTTGTAGTATTTTTACTGTTTTCCTAAGGTTTCTGGGGTTTGGGTGCAGCCACGTTGGCCTTTTAAACCCAAATTTAATTAATTCCTCATCCTTTCTTTTGGTAGTTTGAACTAAAAATCACAAAACCCAAGGGACCACCAAGGGCCTGTATTAAACAGAAATGTTCAAGGTAAGGTCTCTGCTGTTTTAAATCAATTTTTGAGAGTTGCTAAAAGAACACCAGTCCTTTGGAAAGACTGTTCTTGGCCTTTTGATAAACTAAAAAGGCTGGTAAAGTACATTATGATGCAATTATAAAGGCATTTAAATTGTCCCACAGAATTTACTGCCTGTACAACTTTGTGTAAATGCTTAAAAAGTGTAAATAAAACCTTTATATAATGTTGTTCCTTCAGTTATTGATGGACATCCCTTTGATATAACAGAGATTTTGGTCAGGTAAGGTTGTAAGTGATGCTGGGAGGAGAAACAAAATCAACTTTTAAAAATGAAAGAAAAGTTTAAAAATCAATGAAAAATTTAAAAAATTTAAAATTTAAATTTTAAACGTTTAAAGAACTCAAATGTTGGGTTCCAAAAACACTGAGTTCTAAATTAAGAAAAGAAAGGATAATACTGAAGTTAGGAAAAAAAGGATAATACTGAAATTAGGAAAAAAAAGGATAATACTGAAATTAGAAAAAAAAGGATAATACTGAAATTAGGAAAAAAAAAGGATAATGCTGAAATTAGGAAAAAAAAAGGATAATACTGAAGTTAGGAAAAAAAAGGATAATACTGAAATTAGGAAAAAAAAAGGATAATACTGAAGTTAGGAAAAAAAAGGATAATACTGAAATTAGGAAAAAAAAAGGATAATACTGAAATTAGGAAAAAAAAAAGGATAATACTGAAATTAGGAAAAAAAAGGATAATACTGAAATTAGGAAAAAAAAAGGATAATACTGAAATTAGGAAAAAAAAGGATAATACTGAAATTAGGAAAAAAAAAGGATAATACTGAAATTAGGAAAAAAAAGGATAATACTGAAATTAGGGAAAAAAAAGGATAATACTGAAATTAGGGAAAAAAAAGGATAATACTGAAATTAGGAAAAAAAAAGGATAATACTGAAATTAGGAAAAAAAAGGATAATACTGAAATTAGGAAAAAAAAGGATAATACTGAAATTAGGGAAAAAAAAGGATAATACTGAAATTAGGAAAAAAAAGGATAATACTGAAATTAGGAAAAAAAAGGATAATACTGAAATTAGGAAAAAAAGGGATAATACTGAAATTAGGGAAAAAAAAGGATAATACTGAAATTAGGGGGAAAAAAAGGATAATACTGAAATTAGGAAAAAAAAGGATAATGCTGAAATTAGGAAAAAAAAAGGATAACACTGAAATTAGGAAAAAAAAAGGATAACACTGAAATTAGGAGGAAAAAAAAAGGATAACACTGAAATTAGGAGGAAAAAAAAAGGATAACACTGAAATTAGGAGGAAAAAAAAGGATAACACTGAAATTAGCAGGAAAAAAAAAGGATAACACTGAAATTAGGGGGAAAAAAAGGATAATACTGAAATTAGGAAAGAAAAGGATAATACTGAAATTAGGAAAGAAAAGGATAATACTGAAATTAGGAAAGAAAAGGATAATACTGAAATTAGGGAAAAAAAGGATAATACTGACATTAGGAAAAAAAAGGATAATATTGAAGTTAATGCTAATTCAGACATCTTTAATGGGAGTAAAAATTGTTGCATTGAGGACTTTAATACTTGATTTTTATGCAACTTTTGTGAAATTTTGTGGTCTCCTGACTGGTTAACGAAAACCGACTTTGTCATATTTGTATTTTCCAGCCCAGTATTTCCAGGGAAATGGAGCTGGTAGCTCATAACATTATGACAAATAATTGAGATGTGCCTGATCCCTTTGGCAGCTGACCTCAGGCAGTGTGGTTTTTGTTTTTTTTTCCAGTATCAGGAAGTTAAAAACGAAGCAGGAAAAAAAACTGCGGAGAAAACGCGCGCGAGAAGAGGCTCGAAATTCTGCTAAAAAGAAAGCAGAGGAGAACCAGGAGGGGAAGGAACAGTCCCAGCACAGTCAGAACAGTGGTAGGTGGCAGACTGTTGTCCTGATTTCTTCATGGGAAGGGTTGGAAACATCAGCAGGGGCTGCCCAGGGAGGTGGTGGATGCTGATGTTGGACATGATCCTCCTCCGGGAGACTCGTGTGTTTTTTCCTTGGATTTACTTTTATTTCAGTTGTGGTTTTCATTTCCAGATGTGGCAGTGCAGGGTTAAATTCCTCGTGGAAAACCTTTGGTTCTTCCTTGGCTGCTTCGTGCAGAGTCAGCCCAAAGGGGCCAAAAGGCTCCAATTCCAAGTTTAAAATTCCTACTTAAAAAGGGATTTCAGGAAAAGGTTGATGCCCAAAAAGCTGGGATGCTGTTTAGGGGGAAAAAAAAAAGAGGAAAAAACCCCAGGATCTTCTCAAAGAAAGAATAATAACAGCAGTGACTTGAAAAGTACATTTCAGGGGATTGGGGTAAAATAAATAATCCAATTTAAAAGTTTGTGGGCAGTTAATGCTCCAGCTTTTGCTGGGCTGTTGGGCTGCACTGCCCTGTTTCAGAGCTGTGAACATCCCCTGCAGCTTGTCAGGGCAAAGAGAAAGGGGTGATGTTGGAAAAATTCAATTTTTTTGTCTGTGTTATGAACTTGGCATCTAATTAACTCCATTTCCTGGAAGGATTTTCCCTGTTAAATACTCCGAGGGCGCTTTTTTATCCCATCCAACCCATTCCCTGAGTTCTCTAGATCCCTCTGTTGCTCAGTGGCATATCCTGGCACTTGGAGAGATTTTTTGCTTCCCTGTGGGTTTCTAAAATCACGTCCAGTTGCCTCCTGTTTGGTTGTTGGGTTTTTTTTAAGTATTTGTTGTCTCTTTTTCTGTGGCTTTTCCGTGGTCCTTGGAGCCACTGCAGGTCACTGTTACCTGCAGGTGACTTGACTGTTCACCCTAAAATCCAGTCAGGGTGTTTATTTCTCTGTGTAAACCAAATTTAAACTGATTTTGTATCAAATTCATAACATAAAGCTACTTTATATGGAAAACTTATATATATAATTATTGACATTCTGTAATTTCAGTGAGGATAAAGCAAATAATTAATAACACCACTGAGTCAGAATCACCTGTACTTAAAAATTGTTTTTTTTTATTGTGGTAGAGACATGAAATGTTGTTAATTTTGGGTTTTTGGGGTTTTTTTTTTGATTCCCCCTGTAGGTTATGGCCAAGATTTCCATGCTGGTGACCGGGTCCTGCAGCACATCAGCCGGAATTCCGAGCAGATCCAGGCAGCAGTGGCTGATGCTGCCAAGTTATTAAAGGAATTACTGTCCTGGTTTGTCATCAGCCAGGAGGATTACACCTCATATTCCCAAACCAGCAGCAAATCCAAGGAAGTGATGGAGCAGCTCATCAGCCACTTAATTCAGGAAAAAAACCGGGTCAAAACAAGGGGGTTCATCCACGTGCTGAGTGAGCTGGAAGGGGTGGATCCCAAATTACTCAAGTGGCTGAAACATCTTAATAACTTGGGTAGGTTGTGCTCCTGGAACAGCAGAATCTGGCAGAGGAGAGGATAACTTCCCTGTTTCCCACTCTTCCTTTCTTAATTTCAAGTGGCAAAGCCAAACTTCCCTGTTTTTCCTCCCCCTGCTCCTTAGCCAGGATTTCTGGAAAGGAAAGTATGACCTGATGTGGGCAGGGCTTTGTCCAGGAAGGGAGGAGAAAATGGGGCAGGTTTATTTTCTCTTGTTGTCTTTAAATTACCAGAATAGCCTTAAATGAGAATATTTGCATAAATGATCTGTTTCTGGAAAGTAAATCCTGGTGGGGTTTTGGTCATTGAAGTTTAACTGCCTGTGCTAAACTCAGGAGGAACTTGATGTGGTGCCTTGCTGTGGAATGCTGTTGGATTTATAATTGGAGGAAGATTTTTCCAGGCATCAGATGCCAAAACCTTGGAGGAGATTTGGGTCTTCTTCATTCTGCTCTGTTGCATCCGTGTTCTTTCAGGAATTTGTATAGATTTGTTACACAAATAATAATTTGGTGTTGATTAAAATTGACCTAAACCCCATTTATCATTTTTTTTGTTTGCGTTTTCACGTGTTTCAAGCTACTGGATATTTAATTTCCAGAGCCAAGTGCTTCCCTTTGGAGAGGAATATCATGTTTTAAGCACCAAAACTGCAGCTGGAATGAAACATTGGGGTTTTTTCTTCCATCTCTTTCAGGTCTGACAGCTACAAAAAACTTCCTCCATCAATATGAACAATTATTGCAAGAGCTTGACTTCTCTATTTTAGCCCCACTCTGGAACCAGAAGTATGGCAGGAAATTTGATTATGTGACAACTCCTGAAAAGCAAGAGATTTGTGATTATTTCTTAAAACCCCCCTTAGAGAAAACCCGTTGTTTTATATGGCTTTTAGAGGACAACAGAGAACATTTCCCCTTTCTTCATCAAGCTTTAGATGAATTCTTTGATAAAATGGGTGAGTAGGCAAAGGGTCCCACCTGGACCAGGTGGATTTCCTGCCAAAAATAAGTATTTATTGTTAAGTTTTTAAGCCTGAAGATTCTGCAGCTGCATCTTGGAGGTGCTTTGGTGGTGTGTGATAAAGGATTATAATGATATTTCCTCTAATTTCACAGTTGTGATTGTAAATTAGAGAGAATGTTACTATTTCTATTAATCAGTATGACTTTTATCCTTTCAACAGATGACCCAACCATTATATTAAAGAAGCAGGGAAATGAAAATATATCAGTAAGTGAACTTAATTGATATTTGGGATGAGTTTGGCCTTTTAAACAAGTGCTGAAGTGAACAGAGATGTGCACTTTCACAGCCCCATCCTTCAGGCTTGATTGGAGATTTAGTCTGTGGGTTTAGCTCCCTTTTCTTAAATCATTTGATGTTTAAATTATTTATTTTAATAATCATAAAAATAATTCATTCTGAGAATAAAATAACACAATCTTCTGATTTTAAAAGTCAACATTTTAAGTGGAGTCAACATTCAAAGAGGAGAATAAAATAGATGCAGCCTTTCAAAGCTCTGGGGTGGTTTTTTTTTTGTATTTTCCTTCTGGGGATGGAGTGGAGAGGGAGAATTTCACCTTTTAAATCTTGGTGGGCAAACCAGAATGAGAATTTTCGTATGAAACTTGAAAGATTTACCTGCTGCTTTTGGAAATGCATCAGAATTTTATTCTAATTAAAAAAAAAAAAAACAAAAAAAACCAACAACAAACCCCAGTGACTTTCTTTTTTATTCATTTCTGTTTCAGACTAATGATATCAAAGTTAAAAACAAAAACAGGAAGAAGAATTTGAAAGACTCAAGGGTGAGTAAATTTTTAGCTGCTAAAGGAGATACTACTAAGCAGACACTATTTAACTGCTATTAAAACCCATTTAAAAATTTGGATTTTTATGGGATTTCTGGCATTCACATGTACAGAGGCTGCTTTCCTAAATACCTCGAGGTGTTTAGGTATTAATTCATTATTGAAGTAATTTTTCCCGAAGTAGAAAAGTGCTGTTAATACTCAGTTCACACTGGTTTTGTTTTGTTAAAATGTGAATTTGTCAGCAGAGAAGATAGTTCTAAACTTGGAAAAAAAAAAAAAGAAGTTATTTGTGGATACCTTTGGCTCTTAATTCTGAATTACTGTTTTGCTCCTCAGTTTGCCCTATGGGAAGGTGGGCACTGACAGCATTGTGGAATTAACACTTTATGCCCTGTTTTATTTGGCAAATTTGGACACTTTAAAAAGCTGTGTCCTCACACCTGATTAAATACATGAAATGATGTATTTAACTGATTTTTCTGATCATTTTTATGGGCATATCAGTGACTGAGGATGCAGCTGTTCCACTTAATGCTCAGAGAACTGTTGAGTTGTTTGTTAGTTTATAGATTTTGCTGGGAATAATATTTTATCTGAATCTTAATGGAGGATTTTGCTTTATTAAAAGTTTCACATACAGCCTCTGTGCCCCCACCTTTTTATAATTTTACTAGAATTCCAGGAGGAAAATTAAGATTTTATTTAATTTTTTTTTTCTTCTTGTTCTCATCATCCAGGTTTTTGTTTTTCTGACTTAGGTGCATTTAGACAAGTTGATTAGGTGATAAAATATTAGATTATACAAATTTATCAGAGAATAAAAATTCAGAGACAACTCAAATGTCTGTAATGTTGAACATGAGAATAAGAGGTGTCATTAAACCACGTGGGGTAACTCAGACTTGCCTGTGGTAAAGTTGCCTCCAACATAAAGGGAATTTGATTAAATTTGGATTAAATTGGTGAAAAAAAAAAAAAGGGGATGTTGTTGGGCTGAATATCCCAATTTCCTTTTTCCAAAAGAGGTTTTGAAGAAGAAATGAATAATTTTAAAGGAAGAACTTCCTTGCTGGGACCAATCATTGCCCAAGAAGTTTTTTGCAGTTCATAATTGGAACGTAACAAAGTCACAGAACAAAATCAGGGTGTAAACAAGTCACTCCTGGTCTTTACAGGGGATCATTTTGCCTGTAATTTTGTGACATAAAATAATCAAATCAACCTGTTTTCAATCAGTCTATTTTAGTATTATCCAGTGGAGTTAGTACAGCCCCACGAGAAGAAGAGAAGATATTTATAGAAGAAAATAATTTGTAAGTACCATCATTTATCTCTGTTTTTTTTTTTTTTTTTACTGCCCAAACTCCAGAGTACTGGAGAAGAATCACTTATAAACACCAAGTCTGGGTTAACTTTCTTTTTTTTTTATTGTTTTTAAGATACACAGATTTTACAAATGAACCATTTGTAATCCCAGAATATCTCCAGAAGCAGCTGGAGGAATTTGAAGCTCTCTATGAAGTTTCAAATAGTAACAGTTATAATAATCCAGATCCAATCTCTGAGAGTTTATATGAGTAAGTATGAATTTCTGTGCTCAGCAAATTCAAGGGTTTAATTTTACTTCATAATTCTTATCATTTATTGCATTAAGTCCATAATTTGGGGGGTCTGGTGTATGTAGGTGTGTCCATAAAGGTGTGGACTAATACACTGAAATACAAGTTTAGAATGAAATTAAAAAAACTTGGATTAAAAATAACAATTTTTAAATTTTTTTTTTCAGGTATTTCACTCAAATCTTGGATGAGCATGGCCCTCTGGAAATTAATAATAAATTACTAGTTGGGGAATATGAAAATTTCCCTGAGGAAACTCGAAAGGTCGTGGAGGATCAGGGTGGCCTGGAACCTTTCCTTCTGAAATCCCTTCGTTTCATTATGGTGGATAATCTGATTTGTTTAAAGAAGCACTCGGTCTTCTTTGAGGGAAATACAAACAGAAATGAAAATTATATAGGTGGGAATGTGCAAGGGAATCATTCCCAGAAAAACCTCCGGTTAAATCCAGATGCTGAGGAATTCAAGCCCCAGTCCTACCCTGTTCAACCCCATATACCACCATCACCTGATTTAAGTTATGAGACTCTACAATATTTGCCCTATTCTTCCTTCCCTGCTTCCTGGAGATCCAGGAATTCCTTGCAAAGCCAGAGTATTGATTCCATGGAAAACAAGTCGTCGTTCGCAGACGTTTTACTAAAAAACCTGGATTCTACAAGTCCCATATTTTTGCCTCAGACTTCCTGGGGTTACCAGTATGGAAGGATATTGCCTGTGCCTTCTCCAGTGCCTGTCCTGCCACATGTTGCCAGGCAGCCTGGTTATATCTATGCTGATCCTGCAGCTCCTCAGGATAATCAGGAATCAGCAATTCCAGTCAGAAAATATGTCCGTGATGATTTCATCCCAACTGAAATCCAAACGTGTGAAGACCCCTGGGACCGGTTGGAGAACTCGGATAAAGAGAATTTGGCTGCTCCAGGTAGTTCAGATGAAGCTGAAAATGGTAAACAGGTTGTTAAGGTGGAAAAAGGAAACAAAAGCAAACCTGGAATGAAGAGCAACCCCCATGTAAGGATGGTGGCTGTTCAGGTAAGAAATGAAAATGGGATAATTATTTGATGGCTTTTTAGGCCACCAAAAAGATCCGAGGGCTGGAGCAGCTCTGCTGGGAGGAAAGGCTGGGAGAGCTGGGATTGTTCAGCCTGGAGAGGAGAAGCTTTGGGGGGACCTGATTGTGGCCTTGCAGGGCCTGAAGGAGCTACAGGAAAAATGGAGAGAGACTATTTCCAAGGGCTGGAGGGACAGGACAAGGGGGAATGGCTTCCAACTGATAAAGAACAGGGTTAGATGGGATATTGGGAAGGAATTCCTGGCTGTGAGGGTGGGGAGGGGCTGGGATAGAATTCCCAGAGAAGCTGTGGCTGCCCCTGGATCCCTGGAAGTGTCCAAGGCCAGGTTGGACAGGGCTTGGAGCAACCTGGGCTGGTGGAAGGTGTCCCTGCCCATGGCAGGGGGTTGGAATGAGTTGATCCTTTAAGTTCCCTTCCAATTTAAACCATCCTATGATGCCTTAGAACTTCCAGTTTAAGCTGCTGCCACTTTCTACGACTACTCTTGGTTTTAATTTGTAATTCTTTGAAGAGCTGCTCACTGTAGTTTGTTCTGCCTCAAGTTTGTGCAGAAGTTTTGACTGGGCACCAGAGGAGGGAGCTGGGGCACAAGGAGTTTCAGAGTTTCAGCTTTGCTTTAGAGATGAAGGAAAATCCTTCTTTGCTGTCATTTTAACTTTTGTAGTTAGGTCAGTGATTTGTTTTCACTTTCACAACATTTGTGCAATTTAACAGTTGCTGGCTGATGCTTTCCTTCTGGTTTCACAGTAGTGGCCCAGGTTTTAGGGTCAGTTAAGGGGGAAACTCCATCATGTTTTCTGAGAGGCCCCTCCAGGGCTATGTCCAGGTCTGGAACCTCATGGAAGAGAGACCTGGAGGGGCTGGAGCAGCAGGAGGAGCTGAGGGAGCTGGGGGGGCTCAGCCTGGAGAAAAGGAGGCTCAGGGGGGACCTTCTGGCTCTGCAACCCCCTGACAGGAGGGGGGAGCCGGGGGGGTCGGGCTCTGCTGCCAGGGAACAAGGGACAGGAGGAGAGGGAACGGCCTCCAGCTGTGCCAGGGGAGGCTCAGGTTGGACAGGAGGAGGAATTTCTCCACAGAAAAGGTTGTCAAGCATTGGCAGGGGCTGCCCAGGGAGGTGGTGGAGTCCCCGTCCCTGAGGGATTTCAAGCTGTGTGGATGTGGCACTTGGGGACAGGGGTCAGTGGTGGCCTTGGCACTGCTGAGTTAACAGCTGGACTTGATGATCTTAAAGCTCTTTTCCAGCCTAAACAATTCCATGATTTTAAGCTTATCTGACCACGGTTTTTAACAGCCTGTTAGAACAGGGACATCATGAACTTCAGTTCTTTCATTAAGGTCTTTCAGTGGTGGAGCAAAACAGGGTCCTGGAGTCCCTTCTAAGCAGAGGCACTTCTGTGGCAGATCTTGAGTTTAGGACTCACAAAGCAGCTTCTCAGGGACCTCTCAGACTCTTCTTGCAAATATGAAGTTTTCAGACATTTAGGGCACAGCTGTGTTTGAAGACTCTCAGTATAAATGCTTGTGAAATTAGGGAGAGATCAGACAGAAAAGTGCTTTCTTTACAGGTTGAAGTCCCTTCCAGAAACACTTTCACAATGTTTTTCTGCATTGTTTCAGACCTGCTCAGTAAATCAGTTGGGTTTGTAAAGCTGTAGGTGAGCTACAAGAGCTCCAAACCAGAGCTGGCCTTGTAGTTGCATCTATAAACTGGAAAGCTTTTTAATTTACTCAAAATTTCCTTTATTTTAGGTCAATCAGGAAGTAGCTGATAGGGAAACCAACACTTTGCCTTTCCATCCATTTGAAAACCAACAAGTAAGTTACATCTTTGTATTTCTCATGAAGGAGGTTAAAGGAATGCCCAAAAAAATTGAGTAGTGAGAAGATAAAGTTCTCTGAAAATGGCATATTTTAAGAGGTATTTCTGTATTTTGGGTGGTTTGGTACTGTGTGGTTTGGCCTCTTTCTGTATTCTGTGATGTTCTTCATGGAAACTTCACACAGGCCCACAACAGGGAGGGGTTTGAGCTTTGTTCTGTGTTTTAGGGAGATTGTATTTCCCTTCCAAAAATCTTGAGGCTTGACAAAAACACTCCATTTGGGCATGTAGACAGTTCAGAGTGGTGTTAATGGCAGGTGTCTGTCTGTACCAGGAGATAAAAGTGAGAAAATGTGTCATTTAGGTTGGGTTTTGTCACCTGATTTCTTTCCAGGGAGATATTCTGCGTGTGGAAAAGGAGCATCAGGTGCTGAAAGAACAACTGAAAGAGGCAGAGGAGAAATTTGAGCAGCTGCAGAGTCGAAGTTCAGAGGAAATCAGTGCTTTGGAAGAGCTCCTGAGGAAAAGCGTGGAAGAGACTGAGGTAAAACTTCCATCCTTGGATCAGAGGGTGTGGAATCCCCGTCCCTGGAAGTGTCCAAGGCCACGTTGGAGCAAGCTGGGATAGTGGAAGGAGTCTCTACCCATGCAGGGGGTGGAATGGGATGATAAAGGTCCCTTCCAACCCCAGTCTGTGATGGATCATAACACAACAACCCCCGGCAGCTCCAGGCTGGGCCAGAGGGGCTGGAGAGCAGCCAGGCAGGAAGGGAGCTGGGAGTGGGGATGGACAGGGAGCTGAACAGGAGCCAGAGTGTGCCCAGGGGGACAAGAAGGCCAATGGATCCTGGCCTGGCTCAGGAACAGTGTGGCCAACAGGTCCAAGGAAGGGATTCTTGGCCTGGACTCAGCACTGGTGAGGCCACCCCTGGAGTGCTGTGTCCAGTTCTGGGCCCTCAGCTCAGGAAGGACATGGAGGGGCTGGAGCAGGTGCAGAGGAGAGCAACGAGGCTGGGGAAGGGACTGGAGCACAAGTGCTGTGAGGAGAGGCTGAGGGAGCTGGGGCTGTTCAGCCTGGAGAAGAGGAGGCTCAGGGGAGACCTCCTCACTCTCTGCAACTCCCTGACAGGAGGGGGGAGCCAGGGGGGGGTTGGTCTCTTTTCCCAGGCAGAGATCAGTAAGACAAGAGGGCTGGGTCTGCAGCTGTGCCAGGGGAGGGTTAGGTTGGATATTAGAAGGAATTTCTTTCCAGAGAGGGTGCTCAGCCATTGGAATGGGCTGCCCAGGGAAGGGGTGGATTCTCCATCCCTGGAGGTGTTTAAGGACAGACTGGATGCGGCATCAGTGCCATGGGCTGGGAACCACAGCAGGGTTGGATCAAGGGTTGGACTTGATGATCTCAGAGGTCCCTTCCAACCCATCTGGTTCTGTGATTCTGTGATAAATATCCTCGTTCTGCTCGACCTTGCATCTGAATAAAACACTGTTTTTCAGAAATGAAGCTTTGTTTTCTGCTTTCAGGTCTCCCAGAATGAACTGGATTGGTTTCACCAGGACTCGGAAGCACAGGGGAAGAAATGGCAGCAGGAGAAAAAAGAGAACCGAGACAACTTAAAAGCCCTGAGGAGCACGGCCAAAAAACACACAGACACCAACGAGAGGTACTGATTTTAAACACAGATTTACAGCAGTCTGACATTTGAAAGACATCAGGTATCTCTGACTTTTACAGATATATTTCATTTATTATATATCTAAACCTAACCCTTGGCTGGGTAATTCAAGATGTCAGAGAGCCCTGAGGAGTTTGGTCCTTCAGTGCTGTTGTTTTATCTTTACTCTTTGGGCTGAATTTCTCTGGAAAAATCCATCAGCCTGGTTTTTATATTAGTTGCTGATTTATTGGGAATATATTTAAATGTCCTTAGGATGGAATCATGGAATGGTTTGGGTTGGAAGGGACCTTAAAGACCATCCAGTGCCACCCCCTGCCCTGGGCAGGGACACCTTCCACCAGCCCAGGTTGCTCCAAGATCCAAACCTGGCCTTGGACACTTCCAGGGGTGGGAACACTGTAATATTTATGGCATCAAACAGGATCTAAAATATACAGATACTAAGATACAACAATATCTGAAGCACACAGGTTGTCATTGTGGCCACAGAGGAACCTGTTACACATTTGCCAAGGAACCTTTATCAGCACAAGTTTAATAAATGTTTCATTCCTGCAGGTATTTGAAGACCATTGACGACAAGGAAAAGCAATATAATGTATATTTAAATACATTTCTGGACACCAGGTAAAAAGTCTTGTACTTTTCTGCAATATTTCCATTTTTTCTGCTGATTTGTCAATATTGGAGTTTTCTGCTTCACTCTGGGTAAAGGCTCAGGGAGAAATAAGCCCTTTAACCCATATCTCTTACTCTAAGTTTGTTTAATTTACTTATCCTGAGTAAATATTAATATTTAGAATAATGGACATCTGTCTTTTCATCATGCTCTCATATATTTCCCTTGATTACATGATACTGAGTAGAGGGAGTAGCTGTAGAAAACCTCTAAAATGGCATAAATTTTAAATACTGCTCTGCTGGAAATGTTACTCAAATATTTAACTTCTTTTTATTTCACAGTAATAAATTTGCTAATGAGAAAGTAAAATTGGAAGAGCTTATAAAAAAGAGTCAAGATGACTGCCAGGAGTGTGTGAAAAGAGCTGTTAAAGCAGAGGTACAAACCAAAAAAAACCACCAAAACCCCTTAAAAACCTTTTGCTAGAGCTTGGATCATTTGTGCTCATTAGAGGTGGGGAAGGTGATAGCAAAAATATTATTCCAATATTGATTAATGCTGTTCATGATGTTTTCCCACAAAACTTTGCAGGTCAAGGTGCATTATTATTATTATTATTATTATTATTATTATTATTATTATTATTATTATTATTATTATTATTATTATTATTATTGAATTAGTATTAAAAGTGCAGAAAATCTGGGGCATAAATTATTGCCCCAAACAAAATTCAACTCTGGTAATTGAGTCACATCCTTGTTTATGAAGAGATTCCATTTGGAATTAACCACAGAAACATTAAAAAAACCTCCTTGTTTTAAGTTATTAATGAATATGTAGCTACTTCCTTATGCAGGTAAAACTCATGTATCAATATTTTTTCTAAACTAAGCTGTTTTATGCTGGAAATGCTTGGAATATTGAGAATATTGTGAACAATTCTCCCTTTCTTAGGAAGAGCTTGAAGGCTCTTGTTGGTCCACTCTAGTCTTCAACCTTGCAGTATTTAAAAGGCTGCCTTTTATATCTAAATATCTGTTTATTTGCATATAGATGTGTGTGTTTATGTGGGAGAAGCTGCAGAGGGAACTTTTTATCCTCCCCAAAGCCCTGGGATGTTCATTCCACTTGAAATTCCTCCCTGTAGGAACTGGGTGTGGTTGTGCTTTGTGTCAAACTCCTGTTTCAGATTCTAATTAAACTGAATTTCTAATTAAAATTTAATTGGAGGGGGTTTTATCCCCTCATGTTTTAGGGGTTTTTTTAACACTTTTTTTTGTTTTTAACTCTTTGGTTCCAGATCTCAGTATTCCAGAACTGGAAGGAAAGTGAAGTTTGGAAGCTCAATGGCACCGCTGCCAAAGCAGAAGCAAATCTCAAGATGCTGAAGACACTGAGCAGGTACAGAGAGTTCACACCACAAATTTTAGTGCTCCTGGTTGTTAAATACAATTACAGAGTGTTTGTTCACTATTATTATTGTTATTGTGATTAAATATTATGAAATATATTATTATTGTTGTTATTGTGTTTAAATATTATGAAAATATTTACAGTTTTAACATTAAAATTATAATTTTCCCCCTGCTTTAGTATCACACATCTGTGGGATTTTTAAAACTAACTTTTTATTTTTATTTTTTAAGAATATAAATTTTTAATATATAAAATATATAAAAGATATATAATACATAAAATATCTATAGTTTATAAAAATATATAATATATCTATATTATATATTATACATAATATATACATAATATACATTATATATAATATATATCCATATTATATATATTATACATAATATATTTATATATAATATATATCTGTATTATATATTATACATAATATATCTATATATAATATATATCTATATTATATATATTATACATAATATATTTATATATAATATATATCTGTATTATATATTATACATAATATATCTATATATAATATATATCTATATTATATATATTATACATAATATATTTATATATAATATATATCTGTATTATATATTATACATAATATATCTATATATAGTATATATCTATATTATATATTATACATACTTATATATAATATATATCTATATTATATATTTATACATAATATATTTATATACAATATATAAATAAAATATATTTTATAAACTTGTATATATACATATATAATATATATTTTTATATATTTTATATATATATGAAATATATATGTAATATATATAACATATAAGAATATGAATTATAAATGTTTAATTTAACTCAGCTTGAGGAAAAGCTGCCTCTAACTCTTATGTTTCAGGCTGGCATCCCTCTGGGAGCAAAACTCACCTGTAATTTTGGGGTGTTTTTTAATAATATTTATCTTCATGTGACATAATTGAATAAAATAAAATATTTAGAGAAAACATTAAATTATAATTTTGAAGTACAGAGGATTTGGGGTATTTAGTATTGCCCCATCCAAAATTCAGCTGGTCTTTGAGGCTCATCCTTCTCCCTGTTTTGTGTCTCAGCTGGGGAAGATCAGGCACCTGGGAACATTCCAGTTATTCCCAGTTTTCCCTGGGAAAGAACTGAAGTGGGAACAAAAAATACTGGGCAGCCAAGGTTGTTTTCTTCCTTACAAGGACCTGATTTAGCCCTTGATGGCACCTTCAATTTAAGTCATGTTCCCTTTCCCTGTCCTTATGTTGCTGCAAAATCCTAAATTCCATGGGAGGAGTTCACTTCTGGGATTGGATGGAACCTGAACACCAAGAATTTAACTTTTTAACCCGAAATCCCTTAAAATCTTGAACTTAGTGATTAGTTGGTGAGGGAGAAACTTGTACAGACACCACTGGTCTTGAAGAAAAATAATGAGAATATTGGAATTTAACTGCAAATCTTCAATATTTCAGTAGCTCAGCTTCAGCAGCACCTTTGTTGAAGTCACAGATTGATTCCTGGGAAACTTTTATTTCCAATGTAAAGAAACAGCTGGAAAAAGTAGAGGTAAGGCTTCCTTTCTCTTAGCAAGTTGAATTTTGGGAAATTAAAACAGAATAAATACCTTAAATAACTTTGCATTCCTTTTTTTTAAAAACACCAAGTATTGACCTGGGATTTATTTTTTTTTTTTAATTACAGAAGAAAGACACAGTTTTAAATCCAGGTTATTAAAATAAATTTACAGTTAATATCTTCAATTTTACAAAGGCAAAAAAATCTGTCTTTTATCCACGTGTTTCAAAATTAGATCCCACATTAACAAGTCTGATCTCTTGGTTCTTTTAGATTTCTTTAGAAATTTGTGGAACTTTTTTAAAAAAAAAAAAAACAAACCCAGAAAAGTCTCTGGAAAAGTTCAAATGTAAAGTGTAAATGTGAAGTGAAGAGGGATCTTTTAATTAAAGCTGAGGTGGAGGATGATGGTTTGTTTTCCCTCTGCAGGCTGAGTATGAGGAGAAAATTGAGCTGGTGAAAAGTGGTGCCCAGATTTCCCTCTCTAAGGTGGAAATTATGGATATTCCCTCTCCTCCCAGTGTCCTGGTGAGTATCTCACCTTTCATGGCAGTTTTAAGTTCTTTCAGTTTGCTTTGAGAGGTTTTTAAGCTGTTTAAAGTTGAACTGAAGATGCTGCACTGATGGTTTTGCACATCCTGGTTTTCCTGTAGAACCAAAATCATGGAATCACAGAAGCTTTGGGTTGGAAAGGACCTTAAAGATCATCTTGTTCCACCCCCTGCCATGGGCAGGGACACTTTCCACTAGAACAGGTTGCTCCAACCTGGCCTTGGACACTTCCAGGGATCCAGGGACAGCCACAGCTTCTCTGGGCAACCTGTGCCAGGGCCTCCCCACCCTCCCAGCCAAGAATTCCTTCCCAATATCCCATCTAACCCTGCCCTCCTTCAGCTTAAGGCCATTCCCCCTTGTCCTGTCCCTCCATCCCTTGTCCCCAGTCCCTCTCCAGCTCTCTTGGAGTCCCTTTAGGCACTGGAAGGGGCTCTGAGGTCTCCCTGGAGCCTTCTCTTCTCCAGGTTAAACAGCTCCAAAATCCATCAGGATCAGCCCCATTACAGAGAATCCCAGAATTCCTGAGGCTGGAAAAGCCCTCCCAGCCCATGGATCCCCCCCTGTGCCCCATCCCCACCTTGGCCCCCAGCCCAGAGCACTGAGTGTCACATCCAGGCCTTCCTGGGACACCTCCAGGGCTGGGCACTCCAAACCTCCCTGGGCAGCCCCTGCCAAGGCCTCACCACCCTTTCCAGGGAGAAATTCTTCCTGAGGAAATTGTTACACCAACACGTGTGAGTGATCACAAACACCAAAATCAACTTCCAGCCACGTCTGGAGTCCAACCACTTCTGGAAGTGCCTCTGGAATGAGCACAGCCCAGGGAAATCCTGCTCACAGACATTTTCTCATGGGCCAACAGTTCCACAAATGCTTTGCTCAAATCATGGCAGTTTCTTCTTAACCTTGTGATGGTCCTTTTTACATTTTATATGTATTTTCTCTCTGCAGAAAATCATGGGTGTTTCTCTTGTTTGTTCTGGGTATAATTTAGATTTTTTTCTCTTGTTTGTTCTGGGTATAATTTAGATTTTTTTCTCTTGTGTGTTCTGGGTATAATTTAGATTCAAGGCTCTGTTCTGATACTGTAAATTTGAGATTATTACTACACTTTCTCTGGATTTATACAAATAATTGTTCCACTCCTTTTTTCCTACATACTTTTCCTTCCTCACTTATTTTTAGGTATCTCCTTTCTACTTATTGTCACAGAGTATGTACATAACTTAATCACCACCAATTTCCAGGTTGGGAAAGAGCAACTTTTGAGCCTCTTGTTCTGCCTTTGGAATCTGTTTTTTTTCTGCAGTAAGACCAGAATAACCTTTTTAGAAGAGAAATCTGAAAGAAAATAGTCCTGAGGTCAAACAACTGCACTGATCTTAAGGAGTTCTTAAGATAAATTGAGACCTTCCAGGTCCTTGGCACCACAAAATGTGTCATAATTCAAGCTGCAAATGCTCCAGAGTTCAACTCAAATTTGGTTTAGTCACTGTTTCTCCTGTGAAATGTGTTTTGTTTCCTAGACAATCCCAGCCAGACCTTTGGTCAGTGATCCAGCCATTGTCACCTATTCCTTGGCATCTGCACATCCCAGTTCACTTCCTGCATTTTCCAGCCCTGAAGGTCAAGGTCCAACACAACCATCCCTTCAAACCCAGGCTGGAGCTAAGGCAGCACATGCCACTGCTGAGGCTTCTTCTGCAAGTGGTGGATCCGTGAAAACACATCCCCAACCTCCAGAGGGATCATATTCCAATAAACTCCCGGCACCTCACCCAGCAGGGATTTCTGGAAGTGCCACTCAGCCAACCCAGAACCACCAGGATGCCTCAGCTCTGCAACCAAGGCCTCCTCCTGCACTTCCAAACAACAAAAAGCTTCCAAAAGCACTGGAAAATATTATTGCACGGCTCCAGAGTATATTCCCAAACTACAGCAGGTACTGGTTGGAATGAGTGGAATGTTTTAATGGGTGTGATAAGTCCTGCACAGCCAGGGATAAAGTACAACAGGGACTGGTTTTGTTCTGTTTGCAAGGGCCTGGAGTGACAGGACAAGGGGGAATGGTTCAAACTGACAGAGAGTAGGGTTAGATGGGATATTGGGAAGGAATTGTTGGCTGGGAGAGTGGTGAGGGGCTGGGATAGAATTCCCAGAGAAGCTGTGGCTGCCTCTGGATCCCTGGAAGTGTCCAAGGCCACGTTGGGGCAAGCTGGGCTAGTGGAAGGTGTCCCTGCCCATGGCAGGGGTTTGGAATGGGATTATCTTTAAGGATGATCCCTTCCAACCCAACCACTCTGTGATTCTGATTATTGTTTAGGGTTTTTTTATCATAAAGGCAGATCCTGGTTACTGAGAGTTCCTGGAACAGGCACCTGCTCCAGTTTGTGGGAGAAGTTGGTGTTTTTAAGGCTCTTCTGCTGGGAATCAAACATGGAGCCTCCAGTGTCGTGTTACCAGTCATTGATCCTTTTTTTTTCCTGTCCCTGCAGTTCAGATTTCACTGGTTTTATAAGAGAGGTGCAGAGAAGAAATGGGAACACCCTGTCAGGTCTGAGCTCGGATGAGGTTCTGAACCGAGTGACGGAGCTGATCCTGGACCAGCAGAGCCAGGTATGAGGGGGGGGAGCCACTGCCTCTGCCTGGGAATCTTCTGACAGAGGGAATGGAGCAGCACAGCCCCAAACTACACAAAGTGCCCTTTGCCATCCAGCTCTACATCCAAACTCACTCCAAATTCCCTTCTTTGTCTGTTCAGGCACCAACTTCAGCAGGGAGAGTCTCTGCTCCAGCAGCCCCGACCGGAACACGGAGTCAGGAAGTGGCTGCAGAAGGAAATGCCCCCAGTCCCTCCAGAGCAGGACCTGCACCTAAAAACACCTCAAATAAAAACCCACGTCAGCCAAACCTCCAGCCCTGGGGGAATGTTGGAGCAATACCTAAAGCTAAATGGAAAAAGCAGGACAATGCAGTAAGTTCTCCTCTGTTCCAGTGAGGTCCTTGCCATGTGCTCTGTCCAAGACACGGGGTATTGCTGGGGAAAAAAAAACAACTGGCTCGTTTATTTTGTGTACAAAAGCTTCAGTAGACCTGGTTAAAGTTAGTAAACTAATTGACTTAGTGGAATTTGCTGATTAATTGCTGCTGGCTTTCCAATAACTGAGCGTTCCACTTGCAGGCCTCCAGCGAGGATCCCTGCACGATCTGTCACGATGAGCTGAGCAAAGACTCGTGTGAACTGGAGTGTGGGCATCATTTTCACAGAGAAGTAAGTTCTGGTCTTGTTTTCTGAACTCTCCATTTACCCCTCAGTGCTTAAACAACTGGGCACAATTTGCTTTTTTCCAGCCTTTGCACCCCAGACTCGCCCTAAGAGCCGGTTTTACTGTGTCAGAAAGCTTTAGGGCTTTTTTAAAGTAAAGTGATAATTCATCAGAGTGAATTTAAAGTGAGCCTTCAGAGATTAAATCTGGATTGTTTGCAGCAGTTATGGACTGGGCTATCCCTACATTTGCCACCTGATAGTGGGACTTCATGGGAGTAAAAAAAGTCAGGATTATGTCAGAATAACTCCGTGTTCCTGTCGGTGACTTTTCCCCTTTGCCTTATTTCTTGACTGCTGATTTCTTCTGGCAGAATAAATGGATTAGAACTGGAGAACATTTTTCTAACCCCAGCCTTTGCCTCCTCCCTCTCTCCCTGCCCTTGCAGTGCATCAGAACGTGGCTCAAGGAACATTCCAGCACCTGCCCCATCTGCCGTGTCCACGCCCTCCTTCCCGAAGACTTCCCTGAGCTTCCTGCATGGAACAAGTGCACCTAGTCCTGGCTTTATTTCAACACTTTATAGCAATAATCATCATCATAATCATCATAATCACATGCAAAGTGGCTGCAGAGTAACCCCAGAGCTGAGGGACAGCACCAGGCCCCTGGTTTTATTGGCAGTGGTGACAGAGCTCAGGCTGAGTTGGGATTTAACACTTGGCATTAAAGCCCAGACTCCAAGATCCAGCACTTTTCCTGGTTGCTGCCTGAATGTGGGAAGCTGATGTGGTTCAGGGCTGGCAGCACACAAAACTGGCCTTTGATTGATTTTTTTTTTAAATTTAATTGAAAAGTAGCAAATCTATTTTATCTGAAAGGCCAGAGCATAATTCCTGTGAAGAGGGAGCTTTCCCTCAGGTTTATTCCACACTGCAACCAAATTCCAATATCAAACAAGCAGGAGACCCAAATGCAGAACTGGAAGAGCCAAGATATTCCCTTCCTCTGGCATCAACAATTCCAGTTGAACTGCAGGATTCCAGTCAGGCCCTTTGGAGTGCAGTTCATCCCTGCAGCTCCTCCCTCTGCATAAATTCAAATTAGTAATTTATTGAAGCAAGAATTTTAAAGTGTTCATGTGAATGGAGCTGGAATACAGTGGATCCATTCTTTCATGGATTCTTTAATTCAAACCCTCAGAATAGGGTTTGAATTCCCCCCCACTGTTGAAGAGCTGATCTGTTTAAATGGGAATGACAGGATTTTTATTTTGGCTGAAGCAACATCTGTATTTTGTGCAGGAACTGGTCACCAGTGAGGGGCAGAATTTAAACAGCTCCAAGAATGGTTTTCCCACTGCCTTCAGAGTCTGAACTTGCCAGAGCACCTTCAGCACTGTCACATTTGCCTCCAAGAGCCAAAAAATGAGGAGTAGAGACTGAAAATCTCAAACTAAAAATCAAATGTGGCTGTTGTCTGAATCCAGGCAGCATTAACTGGATTATGAGCTCATTAGCTAATTCTAGGGATCACTTGTTCCCCCCAGTGATAAATATCCTCCAGCTGAAGTTTTAAACTACTCTGTGATTAATCAGTGTATGAATTGGCACTTGAATAAGAAATTAAAATTACTGCTGCAGCTCATGCAGGGTTGGGGTGTGTGTAATATTTCTGCTAAGTCTGAGTTATGGGTGAGTAAATAATTCCATGGAGCTGAAGCACCTTGGAGCCTGAGGAATTCCAGCACTTGCCTCCTTTTTCACCTTCCAGTATTTTTGGGGGGTTGCAGCCTCCTTAATCCAGGTGCTGGGGCTGCTCTTTCCACATCCCTTGGGACAACAGGAGTTGGAAGAGCTGCTCTGGGGACGACAAAGAGTGGCTTCCACTTCCCAAAAATCACCCTGTACCATCCCCTGGTCTTAAAGAAAAGTGTGAAGTTTTATTAAATAGCATTTTTCCCCCCCCAATAAGAGACTGAAATAAAAATTCCAGCTGTTGCTCCCTAAAACACCAGGGCCACCCCTGGAATGACACTGTCCTGCTTGGCAAAGCTGCTGGATAAAGCCAAAGGAAATGACTTTGGGGCACTTTTCTTAATTCTGCCTTTTCAGGAGCTCACTTTTACACTTCCAATTCCCATAATACTTTATACCTGAGCCTGCCTCTACCCCACAGGGAAGAGTCATGGAAAAATTCACAATTCAAATCAACTTGTGGCTGTTCCATTAAAACAACCCCAAAATCCACAGCCTGTTTGTGTTGGGAAGGTTCTTCCTTGCCTATAAAGTTCCTTTAAGCTGCACAGGTACAAACAGGTGAATTTATTCCTCCAACACAGACTCATGTTCCCAATTTGACCAAAATTTCCTCGATGTTACTTCACTTCTTTCACCCCCATCTTGTGACACTGATCCCACAGCAGCACCTTCCTTTTTTATCCCTTCAAAGACCCTATTTATCATTATATCACAATTCCCAGTACGGATATAACAGGATTCAACAGGTTTAAGGGGTCTTCAAAGGGTTTTGGAACAAATATGATGGAATTAAATAAGGAGAGGAACTTCCTATGTACTTACACACCAGTTGCAGAAAGCTGCAAAATCATTCCTTCAGGATTTGCCTGAGGAAAAGTGGGGATAATGTGGTTGGTGAAGGCAGAAGGATCCCTGCCAAGGCTGCCTGGATTGGGAAGTCCAGGTGGGCTCTCTGGGAAAGATGACCAGAGAACTGAGAGCACAAAAGGACCCACAGGGAGTGAGGTGGCTCCAGCTGGAATCAGGCATGGATAAAGTTTCACTTCTCCTCTGAAGAATTTGGGCCTTTTCCAGGAGATCCTTCCCTGGGTCTTTACATCCTGCAGAGCTTCAGTGGGAAGTTCTCAGTGATGAGATGGTCGTCGTGCAGGAGGACCACGATGTTCACCTCAAACTCTGGGAGAAGGGGAAAAGAAAAGGGAGAATTCCATGGAAAACTGGATCCTGCCAGCAGGATAAAGGGCAGGAAGGAGCTCCTGCTCTCACACAGGGCACTGCCCCCAGGCAGAACCTGATCCCACACCTTGGACCCTTCCTAGAGAATTCCTGCCTCATTCTAATCTTTGGGATTCCTCTGGATTCAGTTGTCAGAGAGAAACTGTGACACAAAAGTGTTTTGGACAACAGAGTTCACACGTCAAGGAGCAAAATGTTTGGGGAAAGACCTAAACATGGTGTTTAGAAGCAGGGAAGTGGGAGAATCCCAGGAGAGATTCCTGCCCTGTTGCCAGCATTTAACAGCCTCGGGAAATGAAACTGGACTACAACAGATCTGCCAAGTATGGAACAAAAATTCCAGAAGAAAATCTACTCTTTCCATACTATATGGTGTCATTCAAAGCCAAAATCAGATCAATAATCCCAAATGGAGACAAGACAAAGCCAGGCAGAGCTAATAAATGAAGGGAAGCAGAAATCAAAATAAACTGAAAATAACTGCCCTTTTTTTAGAGCCTTTGTAACTATATTAAGATACTTCTTATAAATAAAAGTAGCTCCCACACTAACAATTTAAATTGCTATTCAAGAGCTAAAAATGGCAAAAAAATAAGTAAGAATATTATTTTGGGGAAAATCACTGCACACAGATTCTGTACCAAGATTCCAACAGGGTGGAGGGAAGAAATACAAACTAGCCAAGTGATTCTTGCAGTAATTGTTTGAGCAAGTGAGGAAAATCCTCATTTTCTTAAGAAAAATGCTGGATTTTGGCCACAATCAGCAGGGGAGGAGCAGGTGGTGTAGGTCAAGAAAAGCAAAGTCACAGCCAGACCAACCTTCCTGCTTCCAGGGCTTCCAGCAGGAGAGTGGGAAACAAAACAGAGAGGAAATGGAAAGAGGGGGTTCTCACTGCTGAGGAAAAGAGGGAATTCTATTCTTGGATTATTATTCAAGTGTTTAATTACGTGCAACTTTTAGCAGGGAAAAAAAATGACCTGCATTCCACTGTTTCTCCTGTCCCTTTATCATGGAATTCTGTTAGTCAGAAGTAGTTTAATGGTTGCTCAGGGGTTTCTGTTGGAAATGTTTGGGCTGTATTTTCTCAGTCTGTGACATCCTCTTCAGGAAGCCTCTCCAGGGAAACACCAGGATGTGTTTCCAGGACCAGGATGTCCCCGGTCCTTCCCGCAGCACTGGATTTATCCCGTTACCTGCCAGAAGCTGAAGGAAAACTAGAAACTCATCCCTGATGGAAACAAAAAAATGCCTCCAGAGCATCAAGTGCCACACACTCACCAACTTTGAAGTTGGTTGTTTCCAGGGTGGGGCAGGTGAAGAGCCTGGGGAACACCATGTAGATGGGGATGGGGAGGCCCCTGCAGACGTCGCCGTCGGCGATCTGGATGTTCTGGATCTCCGTGGCATCCCGGGCATAACCTTCAGCACAGCCTGGGCAAGGAGCAGGGAGGCACAGGGAGAGCAGGGAAAGGGGAAGAGGTGAGAGAAAGCAAAGATACACTGGGATTGGGGGAAAACCTTTCGAGCTGCAAGTTAAGGATCACGGAGTTATTTAAACGAACTGGAATTAATTAAATTCCACCCGAAGCGCAAACCGTGGCTTTGAAGGTCTTTTTAATGCTCTCTGGCTTGTCACAATATTCCAAACTGAAGGTGAACAAGCACAGGTAATTCCTGGGGGCTGTTCCCCACGGACAGGGACACTCACCACAGGTCTCCACTCTGACCAGCTGCAGCTCGATGCTCTTCACGGCGGCCTCGGCGCTTTCCACCACCAGCTCCCCCGTCAGGGGCTGGGTGATCACACAGTTGGTGGAATTGAGGTGCCCTCTGATCAGGAATTTGGGGAGGGAGGCTCTCTGGAAAAGAAGGAATCCCGAGGATATTCTGAGCTGGAAGGGACCCACAGGGATCCCCCAGGCCAACTCTTAAGGAAGAGACACCGCTGGAAGAGCAGACTAAGGAAAAAACAACCCCGACAGAGAATTATCCAAATGTGAAGGAAATGCCCCAAAGTTCCAAGGTTAAGAACTCAGGAGTTCAGAAATGAGCTTCAATAACTTTTTCAATCTGTATCCTTACCCATCTGCATCAGGGCATCTCCACAATCCTCTCCCTTGCCATGCATCCTTCCTGCCCATTCCATCCACCCAAGGGATGGACTTTTCCTGGGATGAACTGACAGTTGGAACCTTGTGCTGAAGGAGGGAGACTGGCAGGAACAGAATCCCAGAGTGGTTTGGGTTGGGAGAGACCTTAAAGCCCATCCAGTGCCACCCCCTGCCATGGGCAGGGACACCTTCCACTATTCCAGGTTGTTCCAAGCCCTGTCCAACCTGGCCTTGGGCACTTCCAGGGATCCAGGGGCAGCCACAGCTTCTCTGGGAATTCTATCCAGCCCCTCACCACCCTCACAGTCAAGAATTTCTTCCCAATATCCCACCTAATCCTGCCCTCCTTCAGGCTTCCCAAAGCCAGGCAAGGATGTAAAAAAATGGCACAACCAAGGACCAAAATACAGATTTTTAAGGGCTTTTGGCTATCCATGGTATAAAATGTTTTCCTTGGCTCCACTGCCTCCTTTCACTCAGGAAAAGGACACAAATATCCAGTGGTTACTGAACAAAATTCCACCTTGAATTGGTCACCATGATGTGAAAGATGAGGCAGAATCATTTTATTGCTTAGAAAAGTGAGAAAGAAGGGGGTAAAAAGAGCTGATTATCTGCAGGGCAGCATTTAATCATTCCCCTGGTCTCACTCAGAATCACACAAACCTTACATTTAAAATAAGAGAACAGCAAATCCTTTTACCTCTTTAACATTTTGCAGAGTTTCAGGAGTGATTGTGAAGTCCACGGGGCTGGGCAGCAGCTTCCCCTTCTGTGACTGCAAGGAAGGACAGAGTTAAACTGGGAGCTCTGATCCACAAAACATCCAGAGAAGATTAAAAACCACAACACTTGGCTGCTCCAAACCAGCTGGAAAAGCAGGAATACACTCCCTATCTAAAGCAGGAATACACTCCCTATCAGAAGCATACAGTGTGTTAGAGGGAAAAAAAATTAAATTCCACGTTTTTTAATGTATAAATAATTTCATTTTACACGTCCCTGGAAATGTTTCCTTTCATTATTAAATTTGGGCAGGGCCAATGAGTTGTATAAACTCTTCCTCCCTCTCCTTATCCCCCACCAATGGGCTGGACTGGAATTCTTTGTTAGGATCTGCCCTCACTCCTTAAGAATTCCAAATAGCTGCTGCTGCCCAGCTGCAAGATGGAAGAGATTAGCAAAAGATTGGCTGTGTTTGCCCAAAATGACAAATTCTGGCAGAGGAGAAGCTTAAGGGAAATGGTGCATTGAGCACTGACAGTGAGAATTATATGTTCAGTAAAACCTCATTAATTCCCCCTGACTGAGAGATTCATGATTTACTGACTTGTGATCTCAGAAGTGCTGTAGTGGGAACAAGAAATAAAACCAGGAAAACTGCAGGATATGTAATTTTTCACTGTTTTGACAAGTGTGGCTCACTTATAATGTAATAATGGACCAATAAAATGTAGCATAATGTATTTTAGGAA
Source organism: Pseudopipra pipra (assembly GCF_036250125.1). Classification (NCBI taxonomy): domain Eukaryota; kingdom Metazoa; phylum Chordata; class Aves; order Passeriformes; family Pipridae; genus Pseudopipra; species Pseudopipra pipra. Next base: position 117,019,898 of record NC_087550.1, on the reverse strand, counting down.
ATAATGAAATCTTACCATAAACTTGTTTATGACACCAAACTAAATCTTTTAGAAAGGCATTACAGAGCTAAAATAACATATTTCCACCACTGGTCATAAGTAAAACAAAAGATTCTTATATTCACTGTCCTGCTGGAGTTCAAAGGAATGATACAAACAGGATGTTCCAGCCAGTTTTATATGGAACAAGAGGTGTTTAATTAGGTCTGTGCTGTCCTGACCTGCTCTGGACAGGCACAAATCAACATAAACCAGACCCAAATCTGATACAGGAACTTCAAACAACCAGCAAAACATTTCCTGGGAGACAGTCAGACCTCATCCTACAAGGATTAGGTATTAGGGACAATTTTTCCCTGCCAGAGTGGTCAGGCCTTGGAATAAACATCCCAGGGAGGTGGTGGAGTGGCTGATTCTGGAAGTGTTTTAGGATGTGGTCCTTGGGGTCATGGATTAGGGGTGATTCTGGTAGGACTGGATGTTCCTGAAGGTCTCTTCCAGCCTTGATCCTGGGAGTCAGGGCTCTAAATCATAACTACTCCTCTGAAGAACAGAAATCAGGAGTTTTTCTCTTCCCCACCAAACCCCCATTTCTAGGACAGGCACTGTGGGGGCCTCAAACCTTTGGCTGAGAACTCCTGAGATAATTTGAAACAGTGTTCAGAAGAATGACATCATATTTATCCAACCCCCCCATTGTTCCTGAACTGAGAGCATGAATAAGAGAATAAACTCAGGGCAGTGTAAAACCATCCTAAAATCCAAATCCTCTATGTCCTGTTTTCTTTAAAATCAAAAGAAATGGGTTGTTCTCACCAGAACTGTCAGCTCAGCTCTTTGGGGTGGGTTTGTTTGGGGGTTTGCTTCCTTCCCTCAGATGTTTTGGACAGTGCTCTCCTGTGCAGAGCCAAGAGCTGCATTTGATGATCCTTGTGTGTCCTTCCTAACTCAGGATATTCCCTGATTTTACACTCCTACAAATTCCATGGGTTTACTTGGTTTTCTAACCTTCTAAACTTCACTTAAAGTGGAGGAAGAAAACCCCAAATCTCACTTACCAGGGAGTGGACAATGAATTCACAAGTCTTAGTCAGGTCCTTTGCCAGCAGAGACCGTCTCATGTCACACCTCAGGGTGTACTGGTGGGAATGGGATGACACAGGGAAAAGAGGAGCTTTAATTCAGATTTACTCCCTCTCCAGTTCAGATTTATTCTCCCTCTTTCAACTTTTCATCCTTCTGTTGCCTCTGTGCAGAATGTTGCTGCTGTTACCTCCAGCTCAGGGTGATTATGGAATTGCTTTTCCCCCCCCTCTCCTCTGGATAAGGGATTATTGACACAATGTATTCACAGCCCTCCTAATTTTAAATTTATTGCAAGGGTTGAGCTTAAGTGGGAACAGTTCTGTGGGTATTTAATGGGGAACTGTCTTTAACCACACAGCTGAGCCTAAAGTTTGCAGTGAAATCAGGCAATGAGGTTAATTTGCTGCCAAATTCCTCCCCTAAAAATGGGAGCCATAAACCAGCCAGCTGAAAATAGTTATCCCAGTAATCCCACACTTCAGCATCTCTAACAAAGCCTCTGAGTGTCCTTACAGGACAGGGAATTTGTTGGGATGGGGGTTTTGTTGTGGTTTGGTTTGAATTCCTTCTTTCCAGGTGAGGACCTGGCAAAAAGAGGTGCCCTCAGAGCAGGGATTTGGCTTCCTCACTTCTCCTTCATGGCCCCAAACTTCCCCATCAGTGGATAATTAAAAGGTCTCTGCATGAGAACAGGGACTTGAACCCACAACTAATCCCTAAATCAAAAAAGAGAGGCTTAATTAAACTGCCCAGGCCTTGCCCAGAGGTTTAGGAAGTGTCTCTTAACCAGCAGCTCAGTGTTACATTTTCCTCTTCAGGAGAGCAGGACTCAAAAGTTTGGCTGGAATCTGAATTATTAATTTTTTTAATTGCATTTTATCCTCCAGCTTGTCAAGAGAAGCTACACAGAGGAGAGAGGGAATGACAGAACAAACCAAATATTCCCCGTTAAAGAGCACCTTAAACCAACTGCTGCTGATCACAGCAAGTTATTTGGGATATGGGGAGCAACTGAACCAGTTCTGCACCATTTCTGACAGACCCACCACAAACAACAAATGTTCCAAAACCTGAAAAAATACATGGGAAGTCCTTAAAAAAAAAGACAAAAAAACAAGGGATTTTTTTTTCTTTTAGTTACTTCTGACAGGCTGATGGGGGGTGGTGTAGTTAGGTTGGTTTTTTAATTCCACGCTGTAATAAAAGAATTAACTGTCAAACACAATATTTACCTTCAAGAGATGGGTGAGGAAAGGCTTTCCCTCAAAAATAAAAGCAAAACAACCCCCCAAAAAACCTCTAAAACCAACCAACCCACTCATGGTACGACAATTTTTAACCAAAAAAGGTCCAATCTCAAACTTGTGGTGGTTCCACAAGATTCTGTCAACAGCACAAACCCCACACAGATTTGGGCAGGGAATGTTATTCCTCATGGGAGAGCAAACAATCCCTGGTTTGGAAGCTGCCACGAGCTCTCAACACTTTGGTTTGAGTTTTCCTGGTGAGATTACACATTTATTTTGAACAAACCCACCCTGGGTGCAGCTGTTTTGCAGGAAGGGGAGGGACACAGTTGTCTCCAACATGAGGAGGGATCAGATACAGGATGTCAGAGTTGTGACAAGGTCCAGAACACCTTCTTTGGGCCATCATTCCTTAAAGGTTTACAGGATGATGATGTGGAAGGCTCAGTCTTCCAACTGAGAAAACACTCTGCACTGGGAAAACTTCCACCCCCAAACTTTATCCTCAACTCCCACAGATTAAGAGATGCTTTAGAACAGGTTCTGCAGCTGAAAGGGCAGATTTTTATGGAGAGAAGCTCACCTGGATGTTAACAAACACACCATGGTATGTCTCATACAGGACTTTGTTCCCCTTCATGTGCAGTGGGAATTCAAAGGGAATTTCTGTCTTGCCACTGGGAAGCTTCCCTGGTTTTACCATTTCAATGGTGCTGTTAATAATCTGAATAGGCTGCAAAGAGAAACAGTAGGGAAGTTTAGGTTGAAACAGAGAACCAACAACATCCACTAAACTCTAACAGACTTCCTGGTTTTCCAGAATCTCAGGTACCTCTTCACAACACACAGTGCTGGGATATTTCTTTACAATGGAAAGAAATATTAATATTTTCCTCAGGACAACCATTTGTGGTCTGTTTTATGGCTGCATCACACTAATGACCAGAGATATCCAGGGAACTCCATCAGCAGTGTGTCCAGCACTGTGGAAAGTGGAGTTTTGCTTGGAGGTGACACTTCTTTTCCCTCTGGAATTTTATTATTATTTTCCCCACCATGAGAAAGATGTGGAGCTGTTGGAATAAGGCCAGAGGAGCCCACTAAGTTGATCCAAGGGCTGGAGCAACTCTGCTCTGGAGCCAGGCTGGGAGAGCTGGGGGTGTTCACCTGGAGAAGAGAAGGCTCCAGGGAGAGCTGAGAGCCCCTTCCAGGGCCTAAAGGGGCTCCAGGAGAGCTGGAGAGGGACTGGGGACAAGGGATGGAGGGACAGGACAAGGGGGAATGGCTTTCACTGCCAGAGGGCAGGGTTAGGTGGGATATTGGGAAGGAATTCTGTGAGGGTGGTGGTTGCCCAGAGAAGTTGTGGCTGCCCCTGGATCCCTGGAAGTGCCCAAGGCCAGGTTGGATGGGGCTTGGAGCAACCTGGGCTGGTGGAAGGTGTCCCTGCCCATGGCAGGGGGTGGAACTGGATGATCTTTAAGGTCCCTTCCAACCCAAACCATCCTGTGATTCTGGGATCTCCAGCTAATGCTGAGCTTTCCTTCATTTCCACTTCCCTGCTTTCCCTCATTTCCATGCCATGAAATCCTTTGACCACCTGAGAGCCATTAAGGAAAGATTTCCTCTGGGAAGAGAGACAGAGTTTTTGTGCTGAGAACATCAAGCTGTGCAGGTCTTACCTTGACAGAGTTGTAGAAAGCCTCAAACACCCCCACACTTTTGGCACTGAGCTGCAGATTTACTGACCCCTCCATGGTTAAGGAGATTCCCTGGTGCTGGACTGTGTCCTTGCTTGTGATGACCACAACTCCAGAAAGAACTTCCTGATGGGAAAGAAGACAACATGAAAACATTTGTTTAAATCCACTTTTTCCAGAGCTGTTGGCCAGACAGTGTGTAACTGATCTTCAAACTCGAGAAAACTGTTCCCAAAGAACGGTGTAACCTCGTCAGGGGACACAAAGAGTGATGATAAAGGAATGTAGGGAGAGAGCTCTGCACTTCTGGCTTGTTTTCCTTAAAAATATCATCCTCCTCTTTGCAGAAGAGCTTCAACTTCTTCCCAAAGTTTCAAGATCTTCCTCTGCAGGAAGATGAAAAACACCCCCAGCAACAACAACTGGGTCAGTTGGCAACAGACAAGTTCCATTCCATGTGTTAGAATAAACTTCCAGGAGGAATTGTCCCATGGGAAGTGGGGTGGACAGCCATGGGAGAGGGAAGGGAAGGCACAACTGAGAAGGTGCAACTCAAGAGTGGGGCAGAATAGACTTAAAATACATAAACAAAACACATAAAAAACCAGCTGCTCTGCCACAGGAACAAGGAGAAATAGTTTCAAAGTGTATCTGAATCCAAGGCATGAGTTGTGTGACTCCAGGAATGTGTCACTTCAACCCAGGAAGGATGTTTTGTGCACAAAATATTCTTTTGCTGCATCCTCAGGAGTTCTAACAGTGAGAAACAGGTGAGTGCAGGGGAGCAACACACAATTCACTTCCCATTCCCCACGGTTCATCCTTCCCCTCTCCAGCACCAAAGAATCTGCTTCAAGCCTGAGCTCCATGGAAAAATTCACAGCTGGAAAGGGCAGCAAGTGATGGACAAGCTGAAAAGTTCCCAGGGGATAATCTTCTCTCCTGCTCCTTCACCAGGCAAACAGACACCAAGGTAGAGCTCACTCCAAGCATGGGAGAATTCCCACTGCCCTCTCCCCACCTAACCAGCTCAAAGCAGGCCCTCCTGTTGGAATTTTGGCAGCCTTTTGTCTTTCCTGGTGGTACAGGATGCCAAAAATGGGTCAGGGGGGGCTTGAGGAAGAAGGGGGCAGGAGAACATCCGGCAGCAGGACCAAGGCTGGAAAGAGGATGTGCAGCAAGTGGGAAATGCCAGGGCAGGAGGCACGAGCACAAAAGGACAGGGAAGAAAAGCTGACCTAAATTCAGCTCTGCTCTGCTAAGGGGCCTTAATTAGCACAAGCAATTAGGTTATTGCTGTGAAAAACGAGTCCAGCTCAGCTATGAGAAGTGAGGACAATCCTGAACACAGGAACTGCTTTAATAAAGAAGTTTCCCACCACAGAGCAACAGCCTCTTCCAGAGCTGCTGCCCACACACTTCCACATGGGAAGGGGGCACATCCTGGGGGCAGAAAGGAGAAGGAGGACTTGAAGTTAAATAAGAATTTTTCTCTCAACATTTCTTCAAAAATGGAAAACCAGCTCAAAATCTTGTCCCTCTGCCCCCTCAGGTGAGACCCCCCTGCAGAGCTGCTCCAGCCCTGGGGAACAGCCCAGCAAGGACATGGAGCTGCTGGAGAGAGTCCAGAGCAGGAACCAAGAGGATCCCAGGGCTGGAGCAGCTCTGCTGGGAGGAAAGGCTGGGAGAGCTGGGATTGTTCAGCCTGGAGAAGAGAAGCTTTGGGGTGACCTGATTGTGGCCTTGCAGGACCTGAAGGAGCTCCAGGAAGGATGGAGAGAGACTATTTCCAAGGGATGGAATGACAGGACAAAGGGGAATGGCTTCCAACTGCCAGACAGTAGGGTTAGATGGGATATTGGGAAGGAATTCCTGGCTGTGAGGGTGGGGAGGGGCTGGGATAGAATTCCCAGAGAAGCTGTGGCTGCCCCTGGATCCCTGGAGGTGTCCAAGGCCAGGTTGGACGGGGTTTGGAGCAACCTGGGCTGGTGGAAGGTGTCCCTGTTCATGGCAGGGGTGGCACTGGATGAGCTTTAAGGTCCTTTCCAACCCAAACCATTCTGGGATTACAACAAAAACAGGTCACCAGAGTGGGGGAAAGGGAAGAAGGATGAAGAAGACACTGTAATGTTTCCTTAAGGAGTTTCTGTGCCAGCAGATGATGCTTCTCTGTGATGAGGGATAAAGTCAATTCTGTCTGGTCTCCACAAGTGCTACTTTGCCCTTTTTTGTGTAAAATCGGGGCCCCCCCTAAGCACAAACCTGTCAATATATTTGTCCTTCTAAAAAGTGCAACTCAAAGGACAGAAGCTCACCAAGATGTTCAAATACCTTAAGAGTTAACACACAGTTTAGGAGGAAACTTTACTCTTCCAACACATTTGCAAACATGACCATTTCTGAAGTATACAAATACCAAATTTCCCCCCAAAAACCCCCCCAAACCTGCACACATTCCATGCCTAATTAGAGGTCTGCACCTCCTTTCTGCCCCTATAATATTCCCATTAAAGATCCATGTTGTATTCGTAGTGCACAGCTCTTCCACCATTGTGTTTTCACCTCAGACCTCCAAATTCCAGGCCCACTTAATGAATTAAAATCACAAACCTTTCCAAGTGGAGTTAAAGGGGAAGCAACAAACAAAACTGACAGATTGACTGACCAGAAATACCTTAATTTTAGCTTAAAACAGAAGGAATAGCCCTTTCCCATATTCAAAAAAATATCCAGTTAAAAGTGACATAAAGCAAGCCAAGGGGAGAAGCTGTAAATCCAGTTTTCCCAGCATGAAAACCATTCAATAAATGGAATTTTGGGGCATGGAAAGGATTTTTATGATACAAGTGTGTGGCTGGATGGACAGGAAAAAAAAAAAGACTTGAACATTTCTGCTGAAAAACTAAATATTTCTAGATAAATTGTGATAAAAATTAAAAATATTCCTTCCTTTCCTTCCCTGTCCTTCCTTCCCCTTCCTTCTGAGCCCTGCTGGCTTCCCCAGAGCCTGGTCAGGGTCCTCCCGTGGTACTCAGGGGAAAGAAGGACAAAAAGCATCCTTTAATTCCAAAGGCAATTCCCAAAATCCCAGAGCTGAGCTCCTGTTGGCTACAGGAGATCAGCGGGAAGCTGTGCCAGGCTTGGGGAGGAGGGAGAGCTCCGTGCAGGAAAACAGGGAAAGCTCTGGGAAGGGATACAGGGAAAACTCTGGGAAACAGGGAAAGCTCCAGGTACTGGGAAAGCTCCGGGACACAGGAGAAAAAAGCTCTGGGATACAGGGGAAAAAAGTTCCGGGATACAGGATAAAAAAACTCTGGGATACAGGAGAAAAAAGCTCCAGGATACAGGGATAAAAAAGCTCCGGGCTGGAGTACAGGGAAAGCTCTGGGTAGGGACATAGGGAAAAGATTCGGGACGCAGGGAAAGCCCTGGGACGCAGGGAAAGCCCTGGGACGCAGGGAAAGCTCCGGGACGCAGGGAAAGCTCCGGGACGCAGGGAAAGCTCCGGGACACAGGGAAAGCTCCGGGACACAGGGAAAGCTCCGGGACACAGGGAAAGCTCTGGGACGCAGGGAAAGCTCCGGGACACAGGGAAAGCTCCGGGACGCAGGGAAAGCCCTGGGACACAGGGAAAGCTCTGGAACACAGGGAAAGCTCTGGAACACAGGGAAAGCCCTGGGACACAGGGAAAGCCCTGGGACACAGGGAAAGCTGCGGCACCGCGACGGCTCCGACAGGAGAGGGCGGACGCCGCCGCTTCCCGAGGAATCCCGCCTTCTCGGATGGTCCCGGGAGATTCCCAGCGGGAAGCCGCGACCCGCAGCCGGGCCGCGATCCACACGGAATCCCAGGACGGCTGGGGTTGGAAGGGACCTCCGGAGATCGCCCAGGTCAGGTCAGGGCAGGGCAGGGCAGGGCAGGGCAGGGCAGGGCCACCTGGGGCGGGTGACACAGGAACGTGTGTCCAGGTGGGTCGGGAATGTCTCCAGTGAGGAGACTCCACACCCTCTCTGGTCTCTGTTCAGGGCTGGGTCACTGCCCAGCAAAGAAGTTCTTCCTCATGTCCAGGTGGAACTTCCTGGGCATCAGTTCCTGCCCGTTCTTCTTGTGCCATTGCTGGGCCCCCCGAGCAGAGCCTGGTCCATCCTCTGCCCCCTCCCTGCAGCCCCTACAGACCTGGGGGAGGTCCCCTCTCAGTGTCTGCTCTGGAGGCTGAACAGCCCCAGCTCCCTCAGCCTTTCCTGCTCCCAGAGATGCTCCATCCCTTCAGCATCTCTGCAGGAGAATCATCTTCCAGCAGCTCCATGTCCCTGCTGTCCTGAGGAGCCCGAGCTGGACCCAGCCCTGCAGATGTGCCTCCCAGGGCTGGGCAGAGGGGCAGGATCTCCTCCCTGACCTGCTGGCGACGCCCTTCCCGATGCCCCGCAGGGCGCCGCTGTCGCGATACCCTCAGGCCCGTGGGTCGGTCAAGCCCTCTCCCCCCGCGCTATCCCCGCGCTGTGCCCGCGACAGACGCACCGCATCGCGACAGACGCACCCCATCGCGATAGACCTTCCCGGCCCGCTTCACCCTCACGTCCAGCGCCGTCCCCATCGCCCCGGTCACGTGACAGCCCCGCGCGCGCACGTGACCAGGCGGGTCCCCCCCCCCCTCCTGCCCCTCCCAACATCCGGGTCCCCGGCTCGTCACTTCCCAGGCGCTGACGCCGCTTCCCGCCCGGCCCCGCCCACCGCGCGGTTGTCAGGGCAACGCGAGGGAGGGGCTGGGTGACGCGCCTCGTCCTCCTTGTGGAACTACAGCTCCCGGCGTGCTTTGCGCGCCGGTGCGGCAGCCCTGCGTGCTCCGCGCGTCGCGGTGGCTGACGGGAGTTGTAGTCCGCGTGCCGCCGTGGCGGCCGTGGCAGCGCCTGATCCCACGGTCGGACAATGGAATCCCGGGAAAGGCTTCGCTGCCCTTAAATTTATCCCCTGACTACACTATACAGTCTCAAGAACCCATATATGCCAGTAGTGAACTTATCCCTGCTCTAATTACACACGTGATTCATCACATTGAATTTCCAGGCACGCCCCCGGCCTCTGCCCTCAGAGTTCCCTGGAGCTTGTCCCGATAAATTTAGGAAGGCAATTAAATGCCTTGCGAAATACGCAGGGAGGGAATTCGCGTTAAAAACCCGAAGCACAGAAAGGCCCGGCGTGGAAATGCGCGTCGTGCAGTTTTAGTGCTGAGAAACCCTTCAATCCCTCCCAGGTGTGGCCACAGACTGGGAATTCCCGTGATTCCAGCGGGAACAGAAGTTGTCCAGCGGCGGAATCCCAAGTCCCGGAGTAAACATCTAAAGCAGGAGCCGAGCTGTGGATTTTAGTACTTTCCCAAGCCATTATTCTCACCTAATTCTTCGTACATCACTCTCTGAACAGCCAGGGCAGCCTCCACTGCGGTGTTACAGCACAAGCTCCAGTGTCCAGTGTCATTTTAAAGTGGGAATTCTTTAATTCGCTCTTAAACCGTGACTTGGTGACACAGCAGGGATGGTGACAGATTCCTGCTCTTTCTTTTGCTTTTTTTTTTCCCCCCCATTTTTGCCTTTTATTTTTTTTCATTAGCAATCAAAGTAACTGAAATCCTGAACAAATCAGAGTCTGTGAAGCTCAGGGAAAGCTGGTTCTGCTGCAAGGAATGTGCCTAAAGGGCACAGCTGAAGGGGCACGACAAGTTTAGGTTGCCCAAAAAAGTTGTGGATGCCCCTGGAAGTGTCCAAGGCCAGGTTGGACAGGGCTTGGAGCAACCTGGGATAGTGGAAGGGGGTGGCATTGAATGATCTTTAATGTCTTTTCCAACCCAAACCATGTTGGGGTTGTCTGTGGGATTCTGTTTTCCAAGAAGACATTAGATGGTTCAAACAGACACCCAAGGAACTGTTCCCATTATAGATTTCTTAATCTGATTGCCAGAGCTTGTTTTCTTGACCAGAGCTTGAAGACTTGTCTCCTGGCAATTTTATTCCTGTTCTCTGTGAAAACAGGGAATGCAAAACCATTTAGAAATTAGAGAATTAATAAACTTTTCACAGACTCCGAAGTTCTACATATTTAGTTTTATTATCAAGGATAAATCACTGCAGTTTTTTAACCTTGGTGTTTAGAGGTAGCAAACTAAATGTACATTTTCTTAAGCTTCACAAAGTTAAAATAAATAAAAAATTTAAAATAAATAAAAAACAGAGTCCCTGCCAGTGGTGGGAGTACCTGGAAGAAGGTTCTGTCCTATTCCTCCTCATCCCTTCAGTACTGAAACCCATCTGTGCTCCCTTTGTCCTGGAATGCTTATGGAAAACCCAGCAAAACCCAGTGCACGTTCCTGTAATGAGGAGCATCTTTTGTTTTGGGAAAAGAAGTGAGATATCAAAGTCATCTCACAATTCAGAGAAAAGAGGGAAAGTGGTCAGGGTAAAGAGAAAGGAGCATTAAACTTTGATTACTTATATTAGCCACTTACCTCATGTAGCTAATTACTGTTATTAGTTAATGTGAGGCAGGTAAAAGAGGGATTTTTATGTTTTATTTTTTACCCCAACCAAGCAGAGTTCCAAAAAAGCAAAACACAAGCCTGGACAGTACAGTTGCTTCTGAGCATGTTGATATTTTTTTTGCCATCACTTTCACAATCCACTGTTTTTCTTGGAAAACTTTTTCCAAGGTACTTCAGTTACTCATTTCTAGGAACTGGAGCCTCATGTCCAGAAAAAGCTCCCGTTGGAACAGGCTGTAGCTGCCCCTCTGCTTAGCAACAGACATCCCACAAACAAACCCTCGGGATCTCAACGAATCCACGTCCAAATTCAGGCTCTGCACTGACAGTTCAGCACCCTCAGGGTGGTTGGTTTTGCAGAAACGATCCCAGAATGGTTTGGGTTGGAAGGGACATCAAAGATCACCCAGTGCCACCCCCTGCCATGGGCAGGGACACCTTCCACCAGCCCAGGTTGCTCCAAGCCCCATCCAACCTGGCCTTGGACAATTCCAGGGATCCAGGGGCAGCCACAGCTTCTCCAGGAATTCTATCCCAGCCCCTCAGCACCCTCACAGGGAACAATTTCTTCCCAGTATCTAAATCTGCCCTCTTTCCACTCAAAACCATTCCCTCTTGTCCTGTCACTCCAGGCCCTTATGAAAATTCCCTCTCCAGTAGCAGGATTTTCTTTTGGTTGATCCAAGTTGCAAATTTTCTTTACAGAGTATCCACTTCATACTGAATTATTTGGGAAGGCTTCATCAAAATGAGACAGTTCAAGCCTCAGAGCAAAGGCTGGAATGTTTGGCACCGAGCCCTGTCATTGTCAGGAGCCTGCTGTGTCCGTCCACTCGAAAAATCCACCCCAAATTTGGACAAATGGTGAGACTGACAATTTTAGGCTTTGTCTGGGAATGGGAATTCCTTCAGGAAATCACAACTAAAGGGGAAATGGGCTTCTCAGTGGAATATTGGTGCCCACAACCTGGTTTTTAAACATAGTGTTATTTACTCCACCTGCAGAGCTGCTCCAGCCCTGGGGAACAGCCCAGCAAGGACATGGAGCTGCTGGAGAGAGGCCAGAGGAGGCACCAAGAGGATCCCAGGGCTGGAGCAGCTCTGCTGGGAGGAAAGGCTGGGAGAGCTGGGATTGTTCAGCCTGGAGAGGAGAAGCTTTGGGGTGACCTGACTGTGGCCTTGCAGGACCTGAAGGAGCTCCAGGAAAGATGGAGAGAGACTATTTCCAAGGGCTGGAGGGACAGGACAAGGGGGAATGGCTTCCAACTGATAGGGAGGAGGGTTAGATGGGATATTGTTGTTTTCAAGCTTTGCTGAGCCTGAACCAGAACTGAATAAAACAACTCTAAGAACAAAAGAACCTAAACTGAAACCAACTGGAAAAATGATATGAACTTCAGTGGAATGATGGACACATTTGTTTTATGGATGTACCTGATCATCAGAGAATCATGGAACGGTTTGGGTTGGAAGGGACATTAAAGATCATCCAGTTCCAGCCCCTGCCACGTGCAGGGACACTTTCCACCTTCCTACCTGATCTTCTTTGTTACCTTATTTTAACAGATGTATTTAAATTGTTTAGAATAATCAGATTGCTGTATTTGCCTCAAGCCAGAGCTGCAATATATGGATTGGTTGATATGGAATGACAGCATTCCTCACTTGGGATACACAAAGGGAAGCTGAAAGAGACTTTTTGTTCTGCTTTTTTCACAGTTTTGAAATCTTTGCTCAGGGACAACAACAGTGTAGAATCACAGAATCAGGGAATGGTTTCAGTTGGAAGGGACCTGACTTAAGGGATTCAAAAGGAGAAGTTGTAGAAAGTGATGACAAAAAATGTGATTTCTGTGCTTGCCATCAGAACCATGTGGAGCACACAGTGTTGGGAAGAGTTTAGAGATGATTAAGTCTAATCAAACAATAATTTCAAATATTATTCCTATGTTGGACAGTTTTTCGATCACTTCATGGTTTATATAAGCACATTTGATGAACTGAACATTGTTTTTCAGAGCACCTGAGTGGAAAGGCTGTGCTTTACTCCTAAGTTACACCGAGGAGTTAATAGAAGAAATAACTGATACACTGAACTACAGGAAGTAAATTAAAATTCATTATCTCTGGTGGAGAAATCCCAGCAAATCTCAGCACTGGAGCACATAAATAGTGGTGCTTCTGAATGCCTCAGAAAGGAGGAAGATAATAATAAAGAAATTAAAATACCTGCCCCACACAGAGGGACTGAACCAGATATTGAATCTGATTTATCAGTGTTCTCTAAAACATCCCCCACCACACTGGAATTCCTTTTTCATTAAAAATTATCCTTTAAAGTGTATCAGGTTTAAAAGAACTAATGACAAAAGACCACTGAAGGCAACAAAATAAACTGATTTGTTCCCATATCAAGGTGAGCAAAAGCTAATTGAGATGAAACTAAGCTGAGGAAAAGTCCAGACAGAAGGTCTAAAAAGTCAGATTTTGTGTCATGTTAAAACTGAGAGAGGTACAGTAAAAGTAAATAACACCATAGAGCATAATATTGATCAAGGAATTTCAAAGGTAATTAAGAATGAACTAATTTTCCAGAAAAAATGCACCATTTTTAAGTTTATAGTTTAAAAGGGCTTGAACTGACTGAAAGTTGCACTGAGCTTTACTTGCCTCTCAAAAGAATTAGCAAATAAGGAAAATAGTGTTATGAAACATGTAGGGGATGATAAAACCAGTGGGTAAAACAAAACAAGTGATTTAGACATTCAAAAAAAAAATATTGGAAGAGTTTGGTGGGGAAAGAAAACAGTGACTGAATATCCTGAATCAAAAGTACTTAGATATCAGAAAAAAAAATAAAATAAAAGAAAGAAGGAGTAATTTTTCCCAGTGCAAAAGGTTGTTTCTGGGTGTTGTGATATTCTAAAGGATGATGTGCAGGTTGGTATATTCTTCAGCAGCACTAAATTGTAGTAGGCTGTGTTAAAAAAGGTGAGTTTTTAAAGAATGGTAAAATTATATTAAAATAACCTTGTAAAATATAACAAATAATGTAATAATAATGATGAAAAATTAATGTGTAAAATCGACTCTTTGAGTGCTGATAGGCCTTGTAAAATAATTTGGTGTTTATACTGAAATAATATGATAATATAAATTTGGTAGTTATATTGAAAACACTGACACTTGTATTTAACAAAAACAGTGGTGCCCAAAATTTATCTGGGAGACAAATATTCCATAATATTTTTTGTGACAAAAGCTTGAGTCAGCCAACTCACCAGTTTGATATCACTTGGTACTTTATTCCCTTGGTCACTAAAGTTTTGCAGTGACCTCAAATGAGACAGAAACAGAACATTTTTAAATTTAATTTTTTAAAATATTGATTTGGGACCAGGGCAAATAACTTGTATCAGTAACTGATCCCCACCCCCTCAGCTGTTTACATTTTGCTGTGATATAAATAACTTTTAAAACTCCAAGTCTAAAATTACAGTTTCTGGATCAGCTTTTGTCCACTGCTGTTTCTTCCTCCTCGTTGTGAGGAGTGTGTAACTGGGTGTGCAGGTTGATAATTAATTAATGGTAATTAATATTCACATCCTGGCTGTTCTGATGATTGGAGCCACCTGAGACAGACACATGTATTTTTTTTTAGTTTTTTAGTTTTCTTCTTGTCATGTAGAAGGAAAACTGTGTAACTCAGTCCCTAAAATATCTTTTTCCATTGGCACATCACAGATATGAGATACCATCCCAAAATGTTGAGGGCTGTGGTTTTTAATGCCACACTTCAAACTGGAGGAAGGGACAGTATGGAAATTATTTTTAAGTTCCTTGTGAGGTTGGATGAGGCTCTGAGCAACCTGCTCTGGTGGAAGGTTGGAATTAGATCCAAGTCCAGAAAAGGAGTTGGGTTTTGTAAGTCATTCCTCAAGCTCAGTTCTCAGACTCACAGAATCCCAGGATGGTTTGGGTTGGAAGGGACCTTAAAGATCACCCAGTTCCAACCCCTCTGCCATGGGCAGGGGCACCTTCCACTAGACCAGCTTATTTCATGTTTTCCTCTTTCAAAGTGAAATATTTACAATATTTCCAAATCAGGCCGCTCATGAAATAATGAGCTGGGAAATTTCTGAACTGGGAGATCATTTTAGATGTAAATATTTCTACCCCACCCTCCTTCCCTTGCCTGGACTTGCTCCAGCCCCTCAATGTCCTTCTTGTCCTGAGGGGCCCAGAACTGGACCCAGCACTGGAGGTGTGAAATCCATGCCAGAATGTGGAATTATGGGGAATTTAAGAGACCTGGCACAAATATAAGTGCAGGGCAGGCAAGGTCCAGACATCCTGGGGACCAGGTGGGCTCCACCCAGGAGCTCTGAGGTAACTCAGTTGCCCAAAAGCTGATTACTAGCAAACATGAAACCCCATATTTAAGCATTCCTGGGATTTCCAGGGGCAATGAGGTTCCTAGACAAAGCATCATTTGGGAAAAAAAGAAAAAAAAGACATTAAAAAGGTCTTTATGCAACAAGAAGCAAGAGAAGAATGGATCAAAAACTGGCTGGATGACAGGAAACAGAAATAAAACAGCAATAAAAGGTCAGTTTTCATAGAAGAGGGGGATCACAAGAGGAGTCTGCAGGGACCTGGTGCTGCTTAACATATTCCTAAAGGATCTGGGGAAAGGGGAGGGAGCAGTGAAATGCCACAGACTTCTAAAGATATTGAGTATTCAGGTAAAGGAAAGGTAGAGGACAAATTGGGGTGTTCACTCTGAAGAACTGAAGAAAGACCTTACAAGACTGAGTGACTGTATAATAAAATGGCAGATAAAATCTGATGTAGTAAAGGAGTGAGCATGGGGGGGAAATTCAGTGTACAAGGATGGGCTCTAAGCTGGTTTTCCACTCACAAATGAGATCTTTGGCTTCTGATTAATATTTCTATAAAAATCTCAGCACAATGTTCCCTTTTACTCAGAGAAACAAATCAAAATATTTGGAATTGTTAAGAGAACAAGACAGAGAACAAACCAGAGAACATTGTCACACCTCCATCCCAGTGTAAATCCATAGTTCTCTGCATATTGAGTGGTATGTGCAGTTCTTTTCTTCACATCTCAAAAGGTCCTTCCAGTACCTGAGAAAATGAGGGAGAGGGACTTTTTACAAGGGCCTGGAGGGGCAGGACAAGGGGGAATGGCTTCAAACTGACAAGAGAGTAGGGTTAGATGGGATATTAGGAAGGAATTCTTGGCTGTGAGGTGGTGAGACCCTAGCCCAGGTTGCCCAGAGAAGCTGTGGCTGCCCCTGGATCCCTGGAAGTGTCCAAGGCCAGGTTGGAGTAACCTGGGCTGGTGGAAGGTGTCCCTGCCCATGGCTCATGTCCCTGTCCCAGCTGGACTCTGATCCTTGTGGGTTCATTCCATGTCAGGATACTCAGGTTTGGGAGATCAACCCAACCAATCAAATTAACAGAAGAAAAGTCTCTTAAATGTAATGGTTGTTAAATAAAGAAACATCCCCCACCACCCACCCTGCAGGAACTCCAACCCACAGATGACTGGACACTGGGAATGCTCGGGGACAGCACACTGACCTTGTTTGTGAGCTCTTCCTTGGCCATCCTCTGCTGGGGGCTGCTGGAAGCCACATCCCAAACTGGATGAGTTGTGAATTCCCACGAAAACACCGTGGAAAAGGGCACAGTGAGACACTGTGGGTTTTATCATCACGGTTCAGAGTCGTGAAAGGTTCGGACAGAGCCCGATGACTTCAGGAAGGAAAAATCTTAATCCATACAGCTGGAAACCAGTGTCAAAGCCAGTTAGGCAGTGAAGTAGGTCACCCGTGTGGAAACATCCAACTCCTCTGCAGGGCAGTGCCGGGCTCCGGGGGTTCTGTGGGGAGCTCTGGGACAGCTGCTCCCGGCAAGGGCGGATCACGGAGCGGGGGGAGAGGATTAACTCAGAAAGCAAGGAAAAAGTAGGAGCACATGGTGGGAGAAAGGCAACTTCTTTGTAGGAAGAATCATGGAATATCCTGAGTTGGGAGGGACCCACAAGGATCATCCAGTCCAAGCCCTGGCCCTGCCCAGGACACCCCAACACTCCCCCCTGTCCCTCAGAGCGTTGTCCAAACCCTCCTGGAGCTCTGGCAGCCTTGGGGCCGTGCCCACTGCCCTGGGGAGCCTGGGCAGTGCCCACCACCCTCTGGGGGAAGAACCTTGTCCTGAGATCCACCCTGAGCCTGCCCTGTCCCAGCTCCAGCCCTTCCCTGGCTCCTGTCCCTGCTTACACTGAACTGAAATCGGGGCCTGAGGGAACAGAGACCCCTCTCCAGATTTCCTGACCCAGTCTCCCTCTTGTCCAGCACCTCTCAGGAATGGGACAGCACACAGGGAAACTTTTAAAACCCTGGATTTATTCTTGCCTTATTTCCCTGGCACAACCACAATCTCCTGTGAGTCCAACACTGCTCAGCCCAAACCTGGCAGGGCCCCCGTGGTGACTGAGGCTGGAACTGCCCAATTCCTCACCCAGGGGGACACATTTTTAGGACTTTTGCTTAATTGGAAATTGTTTGGAGATATTCCCTTTTTAAGAAAGGAAAAAAGAGGAAATTATACCATTTGTTTGTTCCCTGGGTCCTGTCCCTGCTCACACAGGAGCTGCCCTGGGAGGTTTTGGGTAAAAATTAGCAACACAAGTTGGGATATTTACTACAATTTATTACACATTGATTTCACTGCCTCAGAAAGCGACAGGAAAAAGAAGGTAAAAAGTTCTTTCTTGTGACAATCTAAGCTAGAAATATTTTTGCTGTTGTTTTTTGAGCCTGTTAGACTTGCATTTATTTTGCAGTTGCTTGTAAATTCCCCCAATTAAAATATTACTCTTTCAGAATAAGACCAAATTCTCAATATTCCTCTCCTTGAAAGCAAAACAAAACCAAAAAAAAACCAAACAGGGAAGGGTGGGTTTAAATAAGAAAAATCATCCTGAGGCAACACCTAGGATAGAAAATTTCTTCCAAGCAGTTAAAGCTTGGCAAACCTGCAAACAATGGAAAAAAAACCCAAGGATGAGCTGGATGTTTGCCTCAGCCTGAATGTTCTGGACACACACATAAACCCCCCCAAACTATCCCCAAAACCCCAAAAATAAGGCCAGAAAGTGTTCTGTTCTTGATGTTTCATATTGCAAAAACCCTCTGTCCATTCCAGGTATAAAGTACCTGTGGAAATTTGAGCACTGTTTTTTTTTTCTATTAGTTTCTCCCATGTGTATCATTGGCACTGTGTAATTAGTATTTAATTAATATAGTTCTTCAGCAAATGTATTAATTCAGACTTCCATATGTCAAATATGGGATTTACATTTCATATCCATACACCTACAATGGCTGAGGTGTATCTAACAGAATTATCTGTATTTGACAGAATGAATAGAATAAATAAACACAATAGTTAATTACATTAATTTTTAAAATAGATTTTAAAGATGCATCTTGGCCACTTGGAATTTTCTCTATGCTTTTCATTTAGCTTTGTTCTAATTTGTAACTGGAAGTCTTCAAAATTCTGCCTGAAATTTGGGTTCAGTTGCACTCACCTGAGGTAACAACTTTAAAAAACCTCCTCTGTCAACACATCAAAATTCAGTGGAGGCTTGTTGTAAAAAGACTTGCTATGAGAAATAGGTTGGAAAAGGGGGGGGCAAAAAAGGGGTTGAGATAATTTTTCAGCTTCTGTTTTTCATAACTGAGTTTTATCTACCAAGAGAGAAAGGTTATGTGCTGGGGGCAGGGCTGGGCTGTGCTCTCTCCTTATGAGCTCCATGATGTTTGCACTCAGGAGCACGAGGCTGAGCATTCAGAAACCTGATGGCCCCCACACACAAAACCCTCAGCTTCCTGGAATTATGTTAGTTTTATTCTCCAGAAAGGAAGGGATTTATGGGCAATGCTCTTACCAGAGAGCAGAGCAGTGGTTCGGTGTGACCCCCGGCACAGAGAGTTTCTTGTGCAGCTGCTGCTGAATGAAATCTTTCCCATCTCCACAGATTTGCCACCTTCACCCAGGCCACTGTACAACTTAAAGCCTGATGGATTTCTTGGGAATGAAAGATTTCTTGGGAATGAAAGATTTCTTGGGAATGAAAGATTTCTTGGGAAACGAAAGATTTCTTGGGAAACAATTTAAAATACTATTTATTGAATACCTCTTATGCAAACAACACCTCTCGTCTTTGATTGTGCTACCAATGCCTGCCAATTGTCCCCAACTTCAGCCATTTTTTTCCATACCTCTCATATCATGGAATCATAGATCAGATCTTAAAGACCATCCAGTTCCATCCCCTGCAGGGACACCTTCCACTATCCCAAGTTGCTCCAAGCCCCGTCCAACCTGGCCTTGGACACTTCCAGGAATCCAGGGGCAGCCACAGCTTCTCTGGGCAACCTGTGCCAGGGCCTCAGCACTCTCACAGCCAAGAATTCCTTCCCAAAATCCCATCTAACCCTGCCTTCTGGCAGTTGGAAGCCATTCCCCCTTGTCCTGTCACTCCAGCCCTTGGAAATAGTCTCTCTCTATCTTTCCTGGAGCTCTTTCAGGCCCTGCAAGGCCACAGTCAGGTCACCCCAAAGCTTCTCCTCTCCAGGCTGAACAATCCCAGCTCTCCCAGCCTTTCCTCCCAGCAGAGCTGCTCCAGCCCTGGGATCCTCTTGGTGCCTGCTCTGGACTCTCTCCAGCAGCTCCATGTCCTTCCTGTGCTGATCCCAGGGCAGTGTAACTGTGCCCACTTTCCACACTCAGTCCTGGGGCAGGTAGAGGTGAGTCTGTTCTGTTTTACACACACACAACTTGTGCTGCTGTGGATTTACTCTGGGACAGGACTAGAAGTGATCTCAGTAAGGCAGCACATGGCACTGCTCCCTCCTGCCCAGGGAAAACCACTGACGACAAGAAGTTCATCCCAGACCTGGAGCACCTCTGCTCTAGAGCCAGGCTGGGAGAGCTGGGGGTGTTCAGCCTGGAGAAGAGAAGGATCCAGGGAGACCTGAGAGCCCCTTCCAGTGCCTAAAGGAGCTCCAAGAGAGCTGGAGAGGGACTTGGGACAAGGGATGGAGTGAGAGGACAAGGGGGAATGGCTTTGAACTAGCGGAGAGCAGGGTTAGATGGGATATTGGGAAGAAATTCCTTCCCTGTGAGGGTGGGGAGGCCCTGGAAAAGGTTGCCCAGAGAAGCTGTGGCTGCCCCTAGATCCCTGGAAGTGTCCAAGGCCAGGTTGGATGGGGCTTGGAGCAACCTGGGCTAGTGGGAGGTGTCCCTGCCCATGGCAGGGGATTGGAATGAGATGATCTTTATGGTTCCTTTCAACCTAAACCAGTCTGTGATTCTGTGATTCTACCTCAGATTCTGATTTCCTGAGACCTGAAAGCCATGACTACTCCAAGCTTGTTTTTCCACTCATCCTGGCAGTCCAGCAGGCAGGTGGGTTAATGTTGGAGTCCCAGCACAAGGGTGGAAGTCACTGACAGTAGGGAAGACAGCACTGTAGCCTCTTTAAAAAAACAGGGATGGAGAACTGTGAGGTCCAACAGAGTCAAGCAGATGAATTCATTGGAAACCATCATGTGATCCTCTGCACCTACTCATCCCATTACACCTCCACAGGGAACTGGCACCTGACTTGACCACAGAAATCAGTTGTGCCCAACTCTCTTGGAGCCCCTTTAGGCCCTGGAAGGGGCTCTGAGGTCTCCCTGGAGCCTTCTGTTCTCCAGGCTGAACACCCCCAGCTTTCCCAGCCTGGCTCCAGAGCAGAGCTGCTCCAGCCCTGGGATCAACTTCTTGTTGTTCTTCCCATACCGGTTTCAGGTCTGTGTCCACACGTGCTTCCCCCACAGGTGCCTGTGGTGTTGTGCCCTCTCCAGAGTTATGAGCAGCCTGGGGAACCTGCTCTGGGAATACTTCAGGGATATCCTCCCTGCCTGGCAGCAGAGGTGCTATTTTAGCTGCTCCATTCTGGACCCTGCAGGCCAGGCTGGTCCCGCTGGAATGCAGCTGGGATCTCGGGATAAGGTCAGCCCTGACCTTCCCTGCCTTGCCAGTTCCCTGGAATAGCTCAGGGAGGGGAAAAGCAGTGCCCTACAAAGCAGCAGTGCTGGCCCACAGAGCAATTAGCCTACATTGGTGGTGCCACAGAACACGCTCCAGGGCCACGGCAGTGGGGACAGGCAGGGAACTGAGTCTGGAATACCCAGAATAGGAAGGGAATGCACACACAGCTCATTTGGTTTATGTGCATATTGGACAGAAACAAACCCTTTTTATTCTGGATCCTCAGACCGGCTCCTTCTTAACTCCTTGTAATTCTCAGCCCCCTTTGACAGACCCACCTTGGGCAGAGATCTGGAACAAAAGGGGTTCAGAGAAGTTTGGGAAAACTGGTGGCTGTGTTGAGGATTGATCCTGGGTCATCACGCAACCATTTCTTCCTTTGGGAAAAGCTGAACTGTTACAGAAGTTCTACCTAAATATGAGGAACTTCTTTGCTGAGCAGTGACCCAGCACTGAACAGATTGTGCAGAGAGGGTGTGGAGCCTCCTCACTGGAGAAATCCCAGAGCTGCCTGGACACAACCCTGTGCCATGTGCTCTGGGATGGCCCTGATGGAGCAGGGAGGTGGGACCAAAAGACCCACAGTGGTCCCTTCCAACCTGACCCATTCTGGGATTCTGGGATGCTGTTAATGCTCCTGTTTGGTTGGACACCAGGCCAAGCTGCCCACGTGTAATCCGAGCTAAGTCCCAGTTCACAGGGAAGAATTCCATCCTAATATCCCATCTAACCCTACTCTCTGTCAGTGTGAAGCCCATTCCCCCTCGTCCTGTCACTCCAGACCCTTGTGAAAAGTCCATCTCCATCCTTCTGGTATATTGGACTGTGAGGGGACAGAGGATCTGGAAGAAGAAAGGGACAGACAACCAAGTATTCCTGGGAGAACCATTTCTTAGCGTGGTGAAGCACCCTAAGTAATAATTTTAGAGCAATTTAATTTAAAACTCATCACAATTTCCTTTCCTTACCCAGCAGGAGGTTGGCCATGTAGGCACCCAGCAGAAAATACTTTGGAGAGCTTTCTTGAATGGATTCGTGGAGTCAGGATACTGCAAATTATCATGTGTTGGAACTTCCCAAACAACATCCCTCTGGAAGCAGCACGAGGAGCTGCCTCCAGCAGCAGGAACAGTTTTCCCTTTAGCCAGCAAGGACACCCGTCCTGCTGCCCAACAGAGAGGTTCAAAAGAAGGGGCCAATGAAGGACCTGCTTTCAATGGGGTTGAAGACAGCCTTTGACTCTTCCAGGAATTCCTACAGAGAAGCAAAATCCATGCATTGAACAGGTGTAGGTGGATCCAACTCTGTTACAATCAGTGGCACCAAGTGAAATTTTTTAGAGACACTGGTGGTACTGATCCTTCTGGATGTGAGGGAAACTTGATGGTTAAATCAAGATAATGTCTTTTTCATCTTTTGAAACCCAGGGAAACCAGATTCCTCTAGAAGCTGGAAACTGAGGATGCAGAGAAGTTCCCAGATGGCAAACACTTGACATTGTAGCACTTGATCTGCAAAGGTTTTAAAGAACCACAGTTCTTCAGGACATCTGATCTTAACAGAAAACTGTTCTGTGCTCCTGCAAATGGATTTATCATGGAAAGTGGTCTCAGGAGGATTTCTGGGATACAGCTTCCAAGTTTATGTTTCCCATAGGATAAGTAACAGCCTCTTTCCCAGAGGTGTCTTCCCCAGAAAACTCCATGGGTTTGGGAAAGGACTTTTCAGAGAATCCCAGGATCATTACGTTGGAAAAGACCTCTGAGGTCATCAAGTCCAACCTTTGACCCATCACCACCTTGTCACCCAGCCCAGAGCACTGTTGAACTTCCTTGGACACCTCCAGGGATGGGGACTCCACCACCTCTCTGGGCAGCCCCTTCCAATGCCTGACCACCCTTTCCATGAAAAAATTCCTCCTGATGTCCAGAAATTCCCAACTGATATTTTAAACTGGATGAGGGACTTTTCATACTTAGGGGCGTGCTGTTCAACCCGAGTGAGGAATCCATGACTACCATTCCAGAGAGGATCAGAGGAAACTCAGGGATACACACATTTTTATTTTTTTGTTTTTTTTGGAGCAAGCAACAGCAGCAATTCCAGGACCTTCTGGTCCAGGGGCGTGCCAGCCTACACAGCAGGCAGCACTGGCTGTCAATCCAAACCTTCTACTATGGAAGCTGGCTCTGAGGATGACTCAAAAGCCGATCTATCTCCATTGGAACGGGTTACCTTGGCAACCCCTCTGGCCTAAAAAGAGATGGACCACATTAGTTACTCAGCAGCACCTTTTTGACAGGAGAAACACAAGCTGCTCCCTCCAGATGATGGTGGGATTTGGAACGAAGGCTGTCTGAGAGCTGCTGTGGCGCGTTCGTGACGTAACCCACGGAGAAGAACTTCTCTGGGGACTTAACTTCAGATTGTGGCCCAGTGCCAAAGGAACTGAGCTCTGTGGTGGCTTTGCCTGAGAAACACAACAGCACAGGTGGCATCATCACCTCTTTTCTGCATTAAGAGGAAATCCTTCCTGAAGATCCTCTAAGCTGGGTCCACTCTTGCCCGATACTGAGGATTGTTTGAATTGCTGTGGGTACAACACGTGCTCGGGACTGAAATATCTGATCGAAGGACAAATAGTCAGCCCTGCAAAAGTCAGTGTCCAGGACTGTGTGAAGGAAGGCTGGAGTTCAGGCAGAAATGCACACATTCCAAAGAAAAACTGCACAGCTACGAGGGCTTTTAGAGTTTGGATCGTGGAATGATGCTTTCCAGAACATACAGTGAAGAGGAAAATGGACTCCTCTAGTCAGTGTGGGAAGGCTGAGAAGGGAAAAACTGGGATATATGATCCATAACCACATTCCACTGTCACAGAATCATGGAATGGTGCAGGTTGGAAGGGACCTTAAAGCTCATCTTGTTCCACCCCATGCCATGGGCAGGGACACCTTCCACTAGCCCAGGTTGCTCCAACCTGGCCTTGGACACTTCCAGGGATCCAGGGGCAGCCACAGCTTCTCTGGGCAACCTGGGCCAGGGCCTCCCCACCCTCACAGGGAACACCTTTTTCCACATACCTAAATTTCCCATCGTTCAGTCCGAACCCACTCCCCCTTGTCCTGTCCCTGCAGTTCCTGAAGAACAGTCCCTCTCTGGCTTCCTTGGAGCCTCTTCAGATCCTGGAAGTCGCTGTGAGGTCTCCACACAACTTTTTCTCTTCTGAGAAGGCTGAACAGCCCAACCCTCTCAGCCTGGTGGTAAATGTGTGGCTGAACCACCAAAACAACCACCTGTAGTTTGAAGCAGGAAGAGAAGGACCCAGGCTGGTAAGATCCTGAGCAGCTTCCATGGACTCGGGAAGTTCTCAGCCTTTTAATTAGGAAAATGCCTTCACCCCCAAAATGGTAGAGACGGTTTGACTGATAAACTGTGTGCTCAGAAGGCCACAAAAGTTATTATTGGTGTCACTGTACTGCTTTAATTAGACTGTTTTGTTGTTTCTTTTCCACCTGTTCCATTTCTCCAGACTGCTGTGTATTATTTTCTTTCTTAGCTCTCATTTCTCCATACTATACTCTTTCCTCCTTATTTTTAATGTCCTTTTTTTCTTATTTTTTCTCAGTTTTTTCTAATTATTATTGTTCTTTTTGGTCCAGAATACTTTGTTCTATGAGGGGTGGTCTCTAAAGAAGAGAAACCCAAGTATTCCTTACGAGCCCGTCTCCTAATTCATAAAGAATATACACAAACTCCTGTTTTCCAGTACTGTAAACCTAATCCAGGTGGTTTGTGATGAAGAGTTAAATAAAATTAGGCTATTCTGTCTTGACAGTCCCTCCCTTCCTAAAGAAAATTAAAATAAAGGTAAGATTTGATAACTCGTTATGGTGAATAAAGCAGAAGGAACCAGCAGGAAGTTGGATCCCCTTGGTTCAGATCACAAACTCTGTCACTCCATCCTCAATCCCTGTTCTATCAGCTGCTTCTCTCCAGGGTGGATCCCTCAGAAGTTCATCTCTCTTGCTCCACGTTTATTTTTGGCTGTTGAGTGGAGTTCCCAGCCAAGCCAGTGACAGTGTCCCGTCACCTCCTGCCCCTCACTCCCACCCTATCCCTGTGCAATGGCAGCTTCTGGGGTTCTCCAGTACAGCCATTTATGGGGTGTGTTACACAATGGAGCAGGAAGCCGACCTGGTTTTAAAATCAAAGCAAAACTGGATGGAGCAGGATTCCTGCCGAGTCCCAGCTTGGAAGTCCCTCAATTCCCAAATGCTGGGCAACCCAACCCAACCTTTACCCATATTTCCAGCACAGAGGAGGATTCCCAGCTCCCAGTGCTCTGTCCTGTTCCCACCCAGTGGGCTGGGTTTCCAGGTGAGGCACGAGAGTCTCAGTCTGGAAGATCCCTAATCCCAGCCCTAAACCTGCTTGCAGCAGAGAACACAAGTCCATCCTGACACCAGCTCTTATTGCAGATCCTGTGGATGGAGCAGGTTCCTGGTGGAACTGCAGTTCCCAATGACCTCATTCCTCAATTTTAATCAATCCCTTCAGCTGTTGAGGACCAAAACAAAAAATGCTGTAGACCATCTGTAATGTGTAACCAGAATCACAGAATTCCTGAGGCTGGAAAAGCCCTCCCAGCCCATGGATCCCCCCTGTGCCCCATGCCCACCTTGTCCCCCAGCCCAGAGCACTGAGTGCCATGGCCAGGCCTTCCTGGGACACCTCCAGGGATGGGAACTCCACCATCTCCCTGAGCAGCCCCTTCCAAGGCCTGACCACCCTTTCCAGCAAGAAATTCCTCCTCATGTCCAACCTGAACCTTCCCTGACTTTTTAATGAAAAGGACAC
Organism: Pseudopipra pipra; assembly: GCF_036250125.1. Lineage (NCBI taxonomy): Eukaryota > Metazoa > Chordata > Aves > Passeriformes > Pipridae > Pseudopipra > Pseudopipra pipra. Next base: position 116,994,342 of record NC_087550.1, on the reverse strand, counting down.
TTGGGAGAGCACTGTTGTACAAGAGAAGAACCATGCAGGTTATTCATTATTGAAATAGTATTAACAAGCCAATAATATCTAGTTGGTTGTGCTGGAAAAGAAAATTTAAAAAAAAAAAGCCATCATCTTTTAAATGACATTTTATCTCTGCCCAAGTTGCCAGAGCTCGGGTATAGCCAGCAAAATAAAAGTAGAGGATGACTGAGCAAATGCACAGACTCCTGAAAACTGTAATATTTTTAAGTGTTAGCAAAAAAAAAAAAAAATCCCTCAAAAAAAACCCCCAAACTCAAACCCCAAGAAGTTACAGTATTACAGTAAACGGTGTAACAACTTTCTGTGAGCTCTGTAGTTACCTACATTGACCAACAGAGCAATTACTGTGTCACTGCACCATTCACCCAGACTGGCAAAGAGATTTCAGAGGGGTTTACAAAATCCTCATGGGGATGGACCCCCCTGTCCCTGAGAGAGGAACTGCCCTTCCTGACTGAGGAGCTGGGCAGAGGTTATGGAGGACAGCTGGTGCTTTTTGGATCGTTCTGGATTCCCTGTACAATATTCAGTGTGTGCAGTGCCCCGGGACAAAATCCAACACTTGGGAGTCCCCGGGTAGCAGCAGGTGATGCCATGGGCCTTTGCTATCATGGAATCATCAAGGTTGGAAGATGTCTTCAGGATCATCCAGTCCCACCCCAGCAGCACCACAATCATGCACAATCATGTGCAGCACACCCCGCATCCATGTCCCCAAGGGACACATCCAGACACCTGGAACACTCCCAGACACAGGGACTCCACCATCTCCCTGGGATACTTATTCCAAGGTTTGAACACTCCTGTAGAGAATTTTTTTTCTCTAATCTCTGATCTGACCCTGCCCTGGTGAAGTTTGAGGCCATTTCCTCTCTTCCTTTCCCTTGGGATGTGGCAGAAGAACTCGACCCCCTCTCCCTGCCCCCTCCTGTCAGGGAGTTGGGGAGAGCAATGAGGTCCCCCCTGAGCCTCCTCTTCTCCAGATAAACCCCCTCAGCCCCCTCAGGTGTTGGGCAAGAACCACGTTCTGGTCATTCTTGAAGGCAAAGGGAGAAGTGTCAAAAGCAGCCCTAATTGACCTCAAATCTTTCTGGGGCTGAGGGGAACGAGAAAGGATCACTTCAATTACGGTGCTCCCAGACTCCTCCCAAGGCTGTAAGGTGCAATTTCATGGATGATTTCATCTCACCTGACACTGTGCTGTGACCCATGGGGTGGTCCCACAATTCCTCCCCCATGTTCCTTCTGTTCCCTCGGCATCCGTATCCTCAGGGAGGGACTTTTCACACAGACCTGGAGCGACAGAGCAAAGGGGAATGGCCTTAAACTGAAAGAGAGTAGGGTTATGTTGGATATTGGGAAGGAATTCTTGGCTGTGAGGGTGGGGAGGCCCTGGCACAGGTTGCCCAGAGAAGCTGTGGCTGCCCCTGGATCCCTGGAAGTGTCCAAGGCCAGGCTGGACGGGGCTTGGAGCAACCTGGGCTGGTGGAAGGTGTCCCTGCCCATGGCAGGGGGTGGCACTGGCTGATCTTTAAGTTCCCTTCCCACCCAAACCATTCCATGATTCCATGATCACAGTGTTTAAGTAGAAGTCTCAATGCTTCAATTATTTGGGGCACTTTGGCTGCGGCTCCACCCGTCCCCCTGATCCTTGGCTGCTTATTTCCACCTTTTAAGTTGAGATTAAAAAAATATTAAAACAGGGAGAAAGAGCAAATGGAACAAGTAACATGTCCTAATTTCTCCAAGGAGGCTGGCTGTGAACTGAAATGACTAGATTAAAGTATCACACGTTAGAATTAAAGTATTAGATAAAGGCCATACTCTACTTTTTGATCTTTGTGGGCATTCCAGAAAAAAAAAAAAATTAAAAAAAAAACCCTGTCACAGATTTAGGCTGGCGGCACCGACCTGGCAATTCCAAGGGGAAAGGAGCCTTCCCTCGGGAGCTCGAGGCTCTCACGCCGGGATAATTTTTTAGTGCATTTTTTTGGGAATACATTTATTTTCAGAAGGGGATGAGAAAGATCCCTGGACACAATTCCTAGGGGAAAGGAGCCTTCCCTTGTCAGCTCCAGGCTCCCAACCCCAACATGTTTCTGGGGAAACTAGTTTATTTTCTGAGAGGTATGAGAAAGACCCCTGGATGGAATTCCAAGGGGAGAGGGGCTTTCCCTCAGGAGGGGAAGGATCGTCCTCAGCAGCCCAAGGCTCCCACACCGGGAAACTTCTAGGGCATTTTTAAAATTATTATTATTTTTTTTTTATGGGGAATATATTGATTTTCTGAGAGGGAGGATTAAGACCCCTGGATGCAATTCCGAGGGGAAGGGAGCCTGTCCTCGGCAGCCTGAGGCTCCCACACTGGGCTTATTTTAGCGCATTTTAAAACTCCTTTTCTGAAGGGGATGAGAAAGACCCCTGGACGAGAATTCTGAGGGGAAAGGAGCTTTCCTTCAGAATCTCGCGGCTCTCAAACCCAACATATCTTTAGGGAAACATTTATTTTCTGAGGGCGATGAGAAAGACCCCTGGAGGCAATTCCGAGGGGAAAGGAGCCTTCCCTCAGGAGGGAAAGGAGCCTGTCCTTAGAAGCCCGAGGCTCCCACACCGGGAAACGTACAGTGCATTTTTTAAACTGTTTTTTTTTTTGGGGGGGGGGGGGGAATATGTTGATTTTCTGAGGGGGAGGAGAAAGACCCCTGGATGCAATTCTAAGGGGAGAGGAGTCTTCCCTCAGGAGGGGGAAGCCTGTCCTCAGCAGCCCGAGGCTCCCGCACCGGGCTAATTTTAGCGCATTTTTAAACTCCTTTTCTAAGGGGGAGGAGAAAAACCCCTGGACGCAATTCCGAGAGGAAAGGCGCCTTCCCTCCGGAACTCGAGGCTCCCACAGCGGGCTCCTCTTACTGCATTTTTAAACCGGTTTTTGGGGAATACGCCTGTTTTCGGAGGGGCCGAGCCCGGCCGGTCCCTCCCCTCACGCCGAACGGGCGGGAAGCCCCGGCGGGCTCGGCCTCGCCTCAAGCGGCCGCCGCGGCTCCGGCGCCCCCTGCGGGCGGGGGCCGGCGGCGCCTCACCCGGCGGGGTCCCTTCACCGGGAATGGCGGCCGCTCCCCTTCCCCGCCCCGCCGGGGCCATCCCGGCCCGCAGCGCCGCCGACACCGTCACATGCCGGAGGGCGGGCGCGGATGGATCGGGAATAGGGATGGAATAAGGGGGAAAGGGGAGGGGGGGGAACGGGGAAGGAGCCGTTGCCATGGCGAGCAGCGCCCGCCCTTCCCTCCCCACGTCAGCGCCGTCTCCCGCCCGGCCGCGGGTGATTGACAGTTGCCATGGCAACAGGCTCGCCCCGCCGCCATTTTGTCAGTTGGGGTTTTTTTTTAAATTTAAAAAAAAAGAAGTAATAATTAAAAAAAAAAAAAGAAAAAAAGCACCGAAGCGCTGTCTTTTCCCGCCAGAATCGCGGGGTTTATTGTTTTATTATTTTTTAATTTCTCTTTTTCTTTTGCACTTTCTCCTTGTTTCGACCTCCAACCGCGAAAGGAAAAGGAAAAAGAAAGGGACGCCAAAAAAAAAAAAAAAAGTGCGCTCCGAGGGTCCCGCCGGGGATGCGCGGACGGGACTGAGGCGGCGGCGGTGCGGGAAGCGCAGCCGGTTCGTGAGGAAGGAGGGAGGGCGAGAGGGAGGGAAGGGGAAGGAGGAGCGGGCGGGGAGGGAGGGAGGGGGAGGAGGTAGCGGCTGGCAGGCGGGGGAGGGAGGGAGGGAGCGAGGAGTTCCCGGGGGCTCGGTACGGCGCTGCGCTTCCCCCCATCCCCTCCTCCTCCTCCTCTCCTCCTCCTCCTCCTCTCCTCCTCCTCCCGCTCCTCCCGCTCCCCCCGCCGCTGTCCCCGCGCTCCCGGCCGGGGCTCAGGCCGCCGATCGCAGCCGAGCCGAGGCGAGGCCGAGCCGCCGCCGGGCGCTGCGCAGGTTTGGACCGCGCGCCATTTTGTGAGGGCAGCGAACACCCAGAGCCCGGCCGGGGACCCGCCGGGCCGCCCGCGCCCCCCTTCCCTCCGCGGCCACCGCCGCGGCCCGAGGGAGGAGGAGGAGGCGCCGCCGCCGCCGAGGCCCCCGGGGGGGGGAAGAGCGGGAGGACGCGCCCGGGCCGCTCTGCCCGCCAAGGGAGGAGGCCTCGCCCCGGGAGAAGCCGCCGCTCGGGTGAGTGAGACGCCGCACCGCGGGACGAGCCGGGGCCGCCTCGCCCGGGCCCGCGGCGGAGGGGCCGCAGCGCTCCGCTGCCATCTTAGAGCGGGAGCCATCCCCGCCCGCCCCTGCGCTCCCCGCGGCCTTTCCCCGCTCCCAGCGCGGCTCTGCCTTCCCGGGCCTTGGGAGCGGCGGTGGAGGAAGGGGAGCTCGCCCGGAGCCGCTCGGTGTTATGCGCAACGCCCTGCGGTGGGCGGGTGCGAGGGCTCGGGCCGGGCCGGCCGCGGGGAGGGCGGCGGGACTTGGAGCATCACCTGTTGTAGGGCAGGGTTGGGATGGCCCGGCACCTGCGAGGGGGCAGGTGGGCAGCGTGGAGGGGGAGATGGGGAAGGAGTTACCTGAGCGAGGTGCCTGTCATCCCGCCGGTGGGGGGTGGGGAGGAGGAGGAGGAGGAGGGAGCAGCGTTGGGAATAGCACAGGGACACGCAGGGACACGCAGGGACACACAGGCACAGGGACACACCGGCGCTTCCCGGGGAGGGCGGCGGAGTCCCCATCCCTGGGGGCGTCCGAGGAGCGACTGGACGTGGCGCTCGGTGCTCTGGGCTGGGTGACACGGTGGGGATGGGGCACGGGGGGGACTGGGTGATCTTGGAGGGCTTTTCCAGGCTCAGTGATTCTGGGATTCCATGTTTTAATAGCTGGTGGCAGCCCTGCTGGGGCTGAGCTTTGTGTGGCTGGAGGAATTGGAGCTCTCCTCGGGTACGCTGGGTGCTCCTCTGGAGCGGCCACAGTTCCCTCCCGCCGCCAGGGAATCACAAAACGCAATTAAAAAGTCCTGTATTTCGAAATTTCGAAATTGGTGCGTTTTTGAATCTCGGTCAGCTTTGAAGTTTTGGGTTCAGCCCGGCCAAGGACCACATAAGGGTTCTTTGATCATGTATCTACATTGCTGCTCTTACTTAGTTCTCCTATTTCTCCCCGGTCACGGGGGAAATAAACATTTATTGTTATTGAAAATTAACAAAGGCGGAATATCTGCCTGCAAAATAAATCAACAAGCGTGTTTTTGACAACCGTCCCGGTTTAATCTGAGTTAGAGTGTCCTGTTAACTTTTGCCAGGGGGTTCCTAAAGTCAGACTTCGGTGGATTTAGTATCATGGGGGTCTGGATTTGTACAAGTCCACAACTTTTTTTATTATCTTGTTGGTATTTCCTTACATTTTCCTTAAGAAGAGGTGTGTGGAGTTGAAGAATACACAGATGATATCTGGTGATAAATAAGCAAACATTTAGTTTCTGGTAGTATTTAATTCCCTGCCTGTAGCCAAGCAGAATTTACCTTCCCTCCTTGGAATAGACTGTAGCCCTAAAAAGTTTTGGTAAACTTGTTTCTCTTTTTTTCTCCATGCCCCCCCTCCTCCCCCAACCTGTGTAGGTTGGATATTTTTGGAAAATTAATTATACTTTATAGAATTAGAATAATAACACTGGAAATAACTCTGAGCTAGTATTTGTTAACTATTATCTATATATATTTGCTGTGTGTATATATAGATACTTTTGTAGGCTACGCTTCATGTTTTTGGCTTACATGAATTATTTAGAACTAGACTGTTTTTATTTGCAGTCTGAAGTCGAATATGTGTGTGAAGTGTTAAATTTACATTTTCTGCTGCAAATTAAAAATTCTCTCCAAGTTTATGAAGCTTATTGAGTTTAATTCATGGCTTTGCAATGTTCCTCGGGTAGAGCAAGTGTATCTTGTTCAAAACTGAATAAAAAGCAGAGATTTCTTGAACTGGGAGGGCAAGAGGACAATAGTTTAATATTGTTTCCAGGCTCAGAGGTTTGTTACAGGAGCAGGAACTGTTACAGTTCCTGCATCAATACTTGGGTGGATTTAGGACTTGTCATTGGAATCCCCTCCCCCACGTTGGACAGTGACAGAGAAGCCACAACAGGGATAATTTTACCTAATAGCAGCCAAGAGTTCTCTGTTCCAGCGTGGATTTATGGGCAGGATTCTCTTCCTTGTGGGAAATAACGAGGCAGGCACCGGGAATTTATCAGTTTTTGAGGTCTGGGGGGTTGTGTGGGCTGGGAATCAGCACCTGATGGCCCTGAGTGACTCCTGCAAACTGGCTGATAGTTTAACCAAAGTAGCACAACACCACTGGTGTCCAGAAAAAAACTGTGCCTTGTCTGAGCTCAGGAAGTGCCATTTAATTAGGACATATTTGCTGACATGTGCCACAGCTTAAAATCATGCTTGAAACTGGACCACCTGCTCGGCTGGGATGTGAGAAGATGAGTTACACACACAAAACCCGAACCTTTCCTTGCCATGAGGGCATTTTACAGCTTCATCTGAGCTCCAGTGGGTGGTGGTTCGAAGACTGGAACCTACCAGTGCCAAAAAAGAGGCAATTTTTGTTGCTGTAATTAGATTATCTTTTGGGCATTCCTCTTAAGACCTCTTTATTTCAGGTGGTTTTAGCCCTGACTTTGGGACTGTAGGTTGAAAGTTGTTGTTCCAGTTCATGTTTCTGAGTAAGAACTGCAGCCTGGTGTATGTTCAGCCTTTAAAATGGTAATTTTTAATGCCATTTGAGGAGCTGTTCTCCAAAGTGAAGGCAAAAACTTTCTGATACCTTTGTTTTGAGGGAGCACGGGAGACTTGTATAACTTCTGAAATCCTTTTGTAAATAGATCTGTTGTTGTAGAATAGGATTATTTACAGAGAACTGCTGCTTTTGTCTTTATAACCCAGTACAAAAGATTATTTGTTAAGTTTACTGTTTCATCTCTTTTTTTTTTTATCAAGAGGTTGGTAAGAAATATCTGTTTAAAAAAAAATTATGTAATAACTTTTTTGCTACTCAGACTTCAAGAAGTCTGATGTTTATGCAGTGAGACTTCTTTATTGCTCTATTTGAAATAATACCAAAAAAACCTCTCTGAGCAGAGTGCCTTTCTTGTGAGGGGTGAAAAACATAATCCAGAGAAGGGGAATACTCTGCTTTTCCTTCCTCACCTCCATGGGTCCTTCAGGAGGAGGGTTATGGGAACTGTAGTCCATGGATGCTTCCAAAACACCACAGAAACTTTATGTAGAGTTATCTGGTGCTGCCTCTTCAAGGTGACACAATACACAAGAGAATTGCAATGATTGTCCAATTTTTTTATCCATCTTTTCCCCTTTTGGGGGAAGGAAGGTAAAATTCTGCATGTGGTTGTGTTTTATCCCAGCCTACCTGGAAAAATAACTCACCTGCTTTTGCTGGTACCACTGGATTTCATTCCCTCAGAACAGGGCTCTAGTTTGTACTTCCCCACTGTGAAAATATGACTTTATCCTCTCCTTATTCACCCCAGAATCCCTGTCTGTGTGATTTTCAGGGAGAATCCCCACTGAAGGCCTGGGGAAATTTGGGACACAGCTCCCAGCCAGCCCTGCTTGTGTCCCTCCAGAGGGAATACTCTGGAGCCTCCCAAATCTGGGAGCTCCTTCAGTCCCCCTGCCCGGAGACAAAATGAGCTGCATTCCAGCCCTGAATGTGGCATTTTGGAAAAGCAGGGCAATGGTGCTGGAATTGGAATAACACAAGCTGGCACTTATTTGTAAACACACTCCTTGCAAAGTTTCCAGGGGCTGAGTAGCACCAAATACCTGAAAGTGAAACCCAGTAAATGAAAGTAAAATTAACTCCATTAAGGGCCAGTTTTGTTCCAGCTGTGAGAAACCAACCTTTCAATTGATGTGTTACATAAAGTTCCAAGCCCTTCTGTTTTTCTTTTTTTTTTTTTTTCCCTCTTTTCCTTTTCCCCCAGAGGCAAATAAAAATAGACTGTGTTGTGAGTCAGTTAAAGGAATAGTTAATAATACATTAATACCTCTTTGTGTTGAAAAGTTTCCTCTTTCTTTTTAGTAACTGTTTGGATGGTGAAGGAAGAGAGAAGTGGAAGTGTACAAATTGATTTCTGATGGCAGAGTTATTCCTTCAAAATATAATGGGAAAAAATTTAGAGGGAGTTTTGATGAGTTACTGGGAAAAAAAATCAAATCAGTAGAATGAGTAGTTGACAAAATACATTTTAATGATTAAATTGAACTTGCCAGTGAAACTTTTAAATCCTGGTGTCCCAAAACCCTTTTGTTCATTGGGTTTTTTTTGGTTTCCTGGCTTCAAACACGTTTCCTTCAAAATCCTGTTTCCCTGTATGTGTTCAAATCATAATTTGTGCTTCTGTGAACTCCCTAAATTGGTAATAACTCCTCATTTACTTTGCCAGTGGGCCCATTGCTGAGGATCCAGTTGGGACATACAACATCCACTTTGGAGAGGGGATAATTTTGTGTCCATGATACCAGTTTGCTGTTAAAACTCAAGGAAGGGGTAAAAAGAGGAGAGAAATATTGTCAGGGAGGGGAGGGAATGTGTTGGTGATCCCTCAGCTCTGTATTTGCCTGGACACTGAATTTCCTCACACCAAACACTCTCTTAGGTCTGTCCAGTTGTAATTCAGCTTTTTACCTACTTATAAATGTCTACCCAGACATATTCTTGTATTTAAATATTTTTAACAGGATTTATAATGAACCACAGACAGGGTATGTGTGTGATTATGACAAATCAGTCTCCAGTACCCACCTTGAAAATCTGAGTGGTACTGGAAGCACAGTAACTTTCCTGGATCATGTCTCATTCTGGCTTCTTTGTTGTTATTCTTTCCAACTTGTGGATAATTCGGCATTAATTTAACGGTGTGACAGAGTTAGTGTTTGAAATATATTGAATTCTTTGTTCATTTGACAAGAAGTGATTGTTGCATGAAGGTAGTTTTCCTTTCTGTAGAAGTTCTTCATAAATGCTACAAATACCAGGGGAGTGTTGTGGAATAACAGCTTAATGCACCTTTTTCACCGTGGTCAGATGTTCCTAAGTTGGAACTCTGTGCTCTTGTACTCGGGGTGACTTTCCTGCCAGTGTCACAGTGTGCCTTCAGAAACTGGGGTTTTATGGCAGGCCCTGGGCAGGAAAATGAGCATTTCTGTAAATGCTTAATGTGTGACTGCACGTGTGGATCTCTGTCTTTCCAGTAAAATCAGATTTTTTTTATAGGTCACAGAATGGTTTGGGTTGGAAGGGACCTTAAAGATCAACCAGTTCCAACCCCCTGCCATGGGCAGGGACACCTTCCACCAGCCCAGGTTGCTCCAAGCCCCGTCCAGCCTGGCCTGGGACACTTCCAGGGATCCAGGGGCAGCCACAGCTTCTCTGGGCAACCTGGGCCAGGACCTCCCCACCCTCCCAGGGAAGGATTTCTTCCTAATATTTAATCTAAACCTACTCCCTTTCAGTGTGAAACCATTCCCCCTTGTCCTGTCTCTCCATCCCTTGTCCCAAGTCCTTCTCCAGCCCTCTTGGAGCCCCTTTAGGCCCTGGAAGGGGCTCTCAGTTCTCCCTGGAGCCTTCTCTTCTCCAGCTGAACAATCCCAGCTCTCCCAGCCTTTCCTCCCAGCAGAGCTGCTCCAGCCCTGGGATCCTCTTGGTTCCTGCTCTGGCCTCTCTCCAGCAGCTCCATGTCCTTGCTGGGCTGTTCCCCAGGGCTGGAGCAGCTCTGCAGGGGGGTCTCCCCTGAGGGGCAGAGGGGCACAATCCCCCCTCACTGTGCCCACGTTGGGGGATCAGCCCAGGGCACGGGGGGGGCTGGGCTCTGAACTCACTGCTGAGCTTCTCATCAACCATCACCCCTCATCCTCCTCCCCAGGGCTGCTTCTCCATCCTCCTCCTCCCAGCCTGTCTTTGTGCTTGGGATTGCAGGACCTTGCACTTGGCCTTGTTGAACTTCCTAAGTTTTACACATTCCCACCTCTCCAGCCTGTCCAGGTCCCTCTGGATGCCCCATCCCACCCCTGCAGGGTGTGACTGCCCCACACACCTCACTGTCATTGTCACTTGCTGAGGGTGCCCTCAATCCCACTGTCCCTGTCTAAACTGTTAAATTTTGCTAAATTAAGCTCTATTCTGAGGCTACAAACTTAAACTGGTAGTAGATGCAGTGCTGAGGTAGTAGGAACTACCCAGTTACTACACCTTTGTTTTGAATGGCCCTCGTAGCTCCTCAAACTTCTTGTGATGGTTTATTATTTATAATAAGCTTAGTATATATTTACTAATCATAAAGCTTAATTATAAAGCTTCATTTCTAAGTGAATTGGTGTCTTGTGTGAACTCTCTCTACTAGAGACAGTGTCATAAATGAGTTGGGTACCTTGAAGGCTGAGTGGAAAGAGGAGAAGATACTGTGTTATAGGGGAAGTTCTTGTAAGGACATGGGTAAGAATTCCAGTGGAAAGAGTGGAAGATACTGTTACATAGGTGCAGTTTTTATAAGGACATGGGTAAGAATTCCAGTGGAAAGAGCAGAAGATACTGTGTTACACAGGGGAAGTTTTTATGAGGACATGGGTAAGAATTCCTTGGCTTTGGTGGTTGTAGAGAGACCTTTGCTGGGGGCTGATTTCCATGTTGGTCTGTAGGTACAACATGAAGTAAGTATTATTTCTTTCTCTGTTCAATCAGATTTCATGACTTGGAGATCCCTGTCCATCCCTAAGGTGCTCCTCTGCAGCCTTGGGGAAATCCATGTGTGTTTGTGGGTTGATCCTGGGGGGGTCTTTTCCAGCTCAGCGTATTCTGTGATCCCGGAATAAAAAGGGGTGTGAGTTATTGCAGTTTGATAGTTTGCTGTACAAAAGCTTCATGGTAGAAGGTCTCAAAACTAATAATCTGGAGGTGTGATGTGGTCCTTCCCAAGGGGTTGCTCTCCTGTCCTTGTAGGATTGGGTTGGGGATATTTTCACCTGTATTTTCCACAGCACGTGGCCATAACTGCACGAGGTCCATGTGAGCCTTCTTTGGGTCTTGTGACCCACCAGAACATTCATTTCTGGATCTTTGTGGACTTCAATTAACCAGAGTCACGTTCACAGCGTGGACATCTCAAAACTTTATGAGCTTGGTGTTGAAACCTTGGGAAATGCAGTTGCACAGGTGGAAGCAGCTGGAGCACAGCTCCTGCCCTGCCTCGGTGGGTCCTGACAGCACTGACTCCTTTGCTTGTCATCCTGAAACTGAGACCACTTTGCTTCACATGAGGAGGACTAGAAACTTATCCAATGTTTCCTTGTGAATGAGCCATTAGAAAGGGACATAAATTTCGAAATGTGGATTTGAAAGTAGTGTCTAGTACCCTTCACTTAATCTGATTGCTGCCACACAATCTCAGTAAACAAAAAAACCCCTTTTTGTTAAAATATTCCTATTTAATTTGTTGCAGAAGCTAATAAAGCAAGGAAAACCAGTTGGCCGAGTTAGGATGTTGTGAAGTTCTGTCTTTTGAAGTCTAGTTTAAAAAAAAAATACTTTTTTCTCTTCTTTATAATCCAAAGACATAGTTGTGTAACTATTGTATAATAGTTGTGTTGCCCTTGCATAAAGCAGGTATTTAATTGTGGTTTTCTGCTGGATATTCTTAACCAGCATCCAGTTATTTCAAGAAAGGAGAAAACAAGTTCTGCCTATAGATCTGGAAATCACCCTCTCCTGCAAAATATTGCCAAAAACTTTACAAAAAAGCCCCTTTAGTTGAAAGGACGCATTTTAAAATATTTCAACTTAATGCTGGAACAAAGTGAAACATGAAAGAGGTGGTGCCACCCATGGAGCTCAGTGTTTGTGTGTGAGGGGAGGAATGTCCAGATGTGACAAAGTGACATTTTTCCGAGGTCTCCTGAAGCTCTGGCAGCTCCTGCCCGGGGTTCCTTGGCTTGGGAAGGCTGGGAGATGAGCACTGACCTCTGAGCAGGCTCTGAGTTCCCAGCAGAAAAAAAATCAGCTCAGGGAGCTTTTAAATGCTTATTAAAAAAAATCTGAAGAGAAAGGAAAGGCCAAATTGGAGCTGTTCATGCCATTCAATGTTTTCCTGGTACTGAGAAGTTCCTGGGAGATTTACATTCTGAAGGGTTTGCTGGGCTTGGTTTTTCCTTCCCTCTCTTTTTCATTCCCCCCTTTCTGGCCAACATAATAACTTCTAGTTCTAAATAAATATATATATATATATTAATCATGTTCTGATTGAGATCAGAGACTTCTTTTGTGTGTGTGTGACAAAGATTTCCTCAGCCTTAGTTTGTATTTGCTGTCCTTTAATGTGTGTTTCCAAAGTGTGTTATGAGTTATTTGACCTTCCTTATGTCATTCCTCATTTTTTATATCTTTATCACTTCTACCTCAAAAGTACAGTCCTAGGCCTTCATAGCTAAAACCCAGTATTTTGGTCTTATTATTTGCCTCACTTTCCTTTTTTAAGATTTTGAGTCTTGTTCTTCCTACCTCATTTTATTGCAGGGGGAGAATATCTGATTATTTCTGCACAAGAATTCGAATATGGGATGGAGAGTTTAATGTTTAGACTTCCAGATTTGAAAAAAACAAAAATATTAGTGATGCAGGATTCTTTCTGTGATTTGCTTTCATTTTCTTTCTCTGGCCTGCTGCTGCTTTAAAACCCAAATGTTCATTTTCATCTTGGTGTGCTTTTCCTTTTGCATAAAACAAAAGCATCCGAGCTCTGTGGTTTGAGGTGAGGCTGAAGCTCAAGGTATGTTTTTAGCAATCACACAGAGGGCCCAGAATGTAATTTCTAAGGTACATATGAGTCAACCTGTGTGTTCTGAAACCTCTGAACTCCCAAACACCCAAACTTTGTGTGTGCCTTCGAGAAAACTTTGTGTGTGTGTTTGGCTTATATTCCAGAGGTGGAAAACATTTCAATCTGTAGAGTTACATTTGACTTTATTAGTTATTTCCATTAAAAATCCTAAACTAGAGCACTCAAACTCTGGCAAAAATGGGAAAATTCTCTCTTGCTTTTAATGGTCTGAACTACCTTTCATCATGGAGTAAATATATATATATATATATATATATATATATATATATATATATCTCTGTATCTTTAGGTAGAAGCACTTTAGTAAGTGCTCACTGCCCAGGTGCAACCCTGCACTTGATGTTGAGTTTTATAACTTTTCATGTCACACTTTAGTGCCCAGATCAAATACATTCTAAGAGATTTCTTCCAGCTTCTTGTGCAAGAATAAAGTTTTTCATTGACTGGGATCCAATCACTGAAAAAACCCCTCCATGAAACTCTCTGTGCCTCCTTGGCAGCCTGACCTTGGGCACTGAGTTTTTGGGGATGGGGAGAGGGGATTCAGGGATTTTAGGCTTCATGTTTGCTTTCCATGCAGGCAGCAGGGATAAATAAGTCCCTCAAGGAAGGGGATGAAAGGGAAAAGGTGGAAGTGAGAGCCCAAAGTCAGCGGTGACGCAGCGGGCGGAGCCCAGGGGGGAGGGTTTGGGTGTCTGAGGCCTTAATAGCAGGATGCTCCTTGGATTTGCAGCCTCATTTGCCTGGAGTTTGTATTCCCAGCGCTTTGTAACTTGGAGAAGCAGGCTCTGAACGTTGGGGAGTGACTCAGCACATCCACACAGAGGTCTGCTCAAGGAACTTAGGATTTGGTTGGAAATTTGGGGGAATTGGGAGTTGGAACTCGTTTTTCCCCCAAGGGAATTTGAAAATTAAAAGTTGTTGTTTTTTTTTAAGGCAGTCTCTTTCCCCGTTTGATCTGCATCCCTCAGTTTTGGGAAAAGTGATGGAATATTTGGGTAAATAGTATCACTTATGGCATAGCTGGTGTTTGCTGTGGAGCTTTGTTTTCTGTGTGCTCTCCTCCTGCTGCACATGAGAAGCATCTGTGCAATGAATAAAACACCATTTGACTCTGGAAGTAAAGGCTGTGCTGCAAAATCTCTAAAAGAGGCAGAATTGTGTATCAGGCCTGCCTTAAACATTTCTTAGGCTCTGATTTGATGACATTTATTCAACTTTTTTCCCATGGAAGGGGAAGGAGGCGTATATGGGATTTGCCCGGTTTGTGTGATTGAAACAGGGAACCATGGCATGATTTGGGTTGAAAGGGACCTTAAAGATCATCTCATTCCACCCCCTGCCATGGGTGGGGACACCTTTTGCTATCCCAGGTTGCTCCAAGCCCCATCCAGCCTGGTCTTGGACACTTCCAGGGATGGGGCAGCCACAACTCCATCCTATTAGTCCAGAAGCTCCAGCCTTTCCCACCTGACCTGGCAGAGTGAATAGTTTGGGGCACAGTGAGTGGGACCTGTGCAAATGTCACCAGGTGTGTAACCCACCCTTCCTTATTCTTGAGTTTAGTTGGATTTTTTGAGGGAAAATTGGTTGAATGTCTTAAATGTTGACTCTTCTACAATAACGTGTTCCCAGTTCCAGCTGATCAGACTTGTCACAGTCCTGGGACACGGTGGGGAGTGGTGGCAGTGGAGGGGAACAAAGGGACAGGAGCTGATGGATAAAGATTGAAACTCTTGGCCTTCTGCTGCTCCACCCTCTTAAAGCTGGGGGGAATTGGAGAAGACTTCATGATCTGTCTTTCATCCAGATCAGTTCTACCTTGTGGGGTGAGACAAGACCCTGGGCTGGGACAGAATCTCAGTGCTCAGAGAGTGCTGAAGGGCAGCACAGCAAGAGCAGCATATTCAGAGCAAAACACAAGCAACATTGATTTTTCTCCCCCTTTTCCTTCCACCCTTAACCCTTTTCTCCTTCCACCACCACATCTATGCTTTCCTGGGGCTGGTGACAATTACCTTGCTCTCCTCAAAACCACTCCTGTGCCAAATCTGAAATAATGGATAAAGAAGAAGCAAAAAGGTGAAAAGCAACAGCAGTTTTCCTGTTTCATCTCTGAGGGGTGTGGGCCAGTATTTAACCTGCTGATGTTCTGTGTGTGTCACAAGTGCTGACAAACTGAGGGGAAGTTCATGCACAAGGTGTGGAGTCACAGAAGAATTTGAGGGCAATTGTTGGAAGAGGCCAAGTGTGCAACAAGGAGTTGTTTGAAGGAAGGACCCCTCGAGCAGCTCCTGGTTGTTCCCACCTGCTCTGTGTTGGCACAGCTGCTTGGGAGCCCAACTCAGTGAATCAGACTTAGAAACAGAGTTGGCTGAAATACATAATTTTATATTTTTAACGTTGGGGTGTGTGTGGGGGAGGAGAATCAGGTTACTCTTGAGCCAGCTCCATTCCCAGCCCCGGCACAGCGTGACAAGATAATGGAATGGGCTGTGTGGGTGGACAGGAACAGGGTGCCTGGAAGAGGCAGGGGTTGGTTCCCTGGCTCTGATAGCACTGTTACTTAATGGAGAACATCATCCCCAGGAATTTCTGCCACCCCTCCTGTAGTAAATCACTCCTCTGTCAGTCTCTCTCCCCCTCCTCTGCTATCTCCAACTTCCAGGCTCCCTCCCTGCGGTTCCCGCTCCGCTGCTGCCCTGGGCACGCTCAGCACGTGCTGCCACGGCCTCAGCTTGGCAACAGCTTCTCTCTGCAGCTCTCCTGCTCGCTCCTGGGGCATCTTTCCAGGCTCTCCTTTTCCCTTGAGCTCTTCCTCTTGTTCTTCCTCACCTTTTTTACAATTTTCCAGCTCCTGCCCCTGCCCTTTTTCTCCCAGGTCCTTTCCAGCTCTCGCTCTCCCTGTTATTGTCATTTGCTGTTCCTTCTCGCTTTCTCTTCCCTCACAGGAAGAAAAGAATCCACATTTTAAAGACTAAAACCTCTTAAGAAACTCCAAAGTTTTTGATTTTCTGTGTGTTCACCCCAAACATTACCACAAATACAAGACACGGATTTCTTCTTTGCCTCATTCCCTCTTGAATTTTTACTTGAATTCTGTGTTGCCTTAAGATATGCTCACATAAAGTTTATCCTTTTTGGATAAACTGAAAGAGGAATTGAGGTTTCCAAAGTTAATGTTCTAATAAAAGGTATTTTCAGGTGTCTGTGTACTTACTGTAGCAGATGTTAAATTGTGAAGATGCTTTGTTTTCTTGTTCCTGCTCTACAAAGGAGACATAAAAATTGTTTCTCTTTCACACAACCACCAGCTGGACCAGTTATGTCCAAAACCAACCCACCAACTCTTTTGGAAATTCCATCCTTGCTTGTCCTCTTAAATAAATGACCAGTTTCACTTCCATGTATTCAGATACTCAGCATTTTTGTTCACATTAGTTAAATTTTGTTGATAACTTATTATCTGTTAGTTAGGAAAGTGGACAGGAGTGCTGGTTCCTTAATATCTAAATCCATCCATATTGTAAAATCCATCCATATTTTAATAATCCAGAGTGACTTCTAATAAAAATGTGGAAGATTGGACAGTTTTTAGGAATAGTTGAGGTTCCTTAGTCACACACTCAGGACCTTCTTGCTGAACTCTTTCACAACGTGGAATAAGAGGAGAACTATTTTAAAACTTCTCTTTTTACAGCAATCTGTCCTCAAAACCACAGCACATCATTCCATGGAATACACCAGGAACACTAGGAGAAAACTAAAGAATAAATCTGCTGGAAGAGTGGCTTTGTTTTGGAGTCTTTCCATCCATCCCAAGATATTCTTGGGAGTGTGCAAGGTTTTCTTGCCTTTTTATTTCCTGGATACCTCGGCCATGGTGATCCTGAGTGCTCTTTGGAGAGCTGGAAGGTCAGGATTTAAAAGGCTTTTTTTTTTTTGGTTCTTCTTTTTAATTTGTCCTCATTTCCTTCCTGCAACCTGCTTTATTATAATCATTTTAGGAAGTCTTATAAAGGAAAAAAAAAAGCCACAGGAAGCTCAGAACCTTCTCAACTTCTGATGCTGGCAGAGATACTGTTGAATAATCAGAAAATTGTGTGGTCTTACCATGACCTAAATTACTTTAATGAATAATTTTATCAAATTTTTTAGTCCACTTCCTGAACAAATGACAAATAACTCAGAGAGCATCAGATGGATCAGTGCAAACCCAGGATTCTGATGCAGGAATTAGGGAAGTTCCACATCAACTGTCCCAAAGGTTCAGCTTCTTCTCTTTGGCCTCATAAAAGTTGAGTTGGACCAAATTAACCTCTTATAGAGACTTTTCCTGGGCTTTTCTCTTGCTAAGAGATGTCTTTTAGACTTTTGTCTTATGACTGCCAGCAGGGAATATTCAAAAGTGAATTCCATATTTCCCCATAGTGACTGTCCTCAAAAAGGGATTCAAACCAACATTATCCCAAATTTACAGCCCAAGCTTGAACTGCTCGTTCAGACCTGGATTGAGTTTCCTCATGGCAGGGGAGCTGCAAACTCCTGGGAGATTCCTGAAGCTCAGAAAGTCCTTGTTTCCCATATGAATAATCAGGAAATAATCAGGTTTGAAGGGTGATTGGCAATCTGTTCTGCTGGATGAAAATGCCCTGGTCTCTTGGTCTTTGAAGGCTTATAAATGATTAGTTCTTTTGCCAGTTATTCCTTGGATTGAGGGAGGCTTGATGAGGAACTCCTGGATGAAATGCTGAAGGAGTTGTGTAGAAGGTCATTAGATTATGAGGAGTATGTTCTGGGTGTATTTTTTTTAACTTATAGTGATTTTCTCTGGGATAACAAGTGTTCTGGAGTCTCCAGTGAGCTCACAGTAACTGTATTTTGTGGTGGTACAGAAATCTCTGTTCAGTGGGATAATAAATGTACCCAGTGATAATAAATGCACCCACTCTCTGTCCTGCCTTCTCTCTCTGGCTGTGCTCCTAGGACTTGGATAAGGTGCCTGAATTATTCCCATGGATTTTAATACCCCTTAAACTGAGGAATTCCCAGCGTAGTGCCAGCTCTGCCCTGGTATCCTGATTTACCTTGGGATATCCCAAGATTTGCTTTAATACTATGCTCAGCAGCAGGGCTGAAGGCTACCAAGGCAGTGAAAGAATTTTTGGAGTTTTCCATGTGAAAAAGGAGGTGTTTTGACTCCCTCCTCTGAAAATTCCCTGAAGTTCCTCAGTTCCTCTCCTTCCTCAATGAGAGTTTTCTAGGTCAGCGGTTCCTTTCCCGGGGAATAAGGCCATGGCAAATGTGCTGCAGATGGAACACAAAACCCACGTTGAATTCTCTTTAAGTTGAGGAATATGATGTTGGGATGATTCATATTTGGTGAAAAACATTTTGGGAGCTTGACAGTGGTGTGTGTGCTGAGAAATAATGTCAGGGCGGGAATGAGCGAGGGGGGGAAATGGGGGAGCTTTATTTATTCATGGCCCCCTCTGCTCTCGGGAGATCCTACCTGGAATGCTGCTTCCCTGGCACAGGAAGGATGTGGATGTGCTGGAGCAAGTCCAGAGGAGGGATATAAAGATGCTCCAAGGGCTGGAGCAGCTCTGCTCTGAATCCAGGCTGGGGGAGCTGGGGGTGTTCACCTGGAGAAGGCTCCAGGGAGACCTGAGAGCCCCTTCCAGAGCCTGAGGGGGCTCCAGGAGAGCTGCATTTCCAGAATCTCAGGTACCTTTCACAACACACAGTGGTGGGACATTTCTTTACAATGGAAAGAAATATTAATACTTTCCTCAGGACAACCATTTGTGGTCTGTTTTATGGCTGCATCACACTAATGACCAAAGATATCCAGGGAGCTCCATCAGCAGAGCCTCCAGCACTCTGGAAAGTGGAGTTTTGCTTGGAGGTGACACTTCTTTTCCCTCTGGAATTTTATTATTATTTTCCCCACCATGAGAAAGATGTGGAGCTGTTGGAACAAGCCCAGAGGAGCCCACTAAGTTGATCCAAGGGCTGGAGCAACTCTGCTCTGGAGCCAGGCTGGGAGAGCTGGGGGTGTTCACCTGGAGAAGAGAAGGCTCCAGGGAGAGCTGAGAGCCCCTTCCAGGGTCTAAAGGGGCTCCAGGAGAGCTGGAAAGGGACTGGGGACAAGGGATGGAGGGACAGGACAAGGGGGAATGGCTTTCACTGCCAGAGGGCAGGGTTAGGTGGGATATTGGGAAGAAATTCTGTGAGGGTGGGGAGGCCCTGACCCAGGTTGCCCAGAGAAGCTGTGGCTGCCCCTGGATCCCTGGAAGTGTCCAAGGCCAGGTTGGATAAACTTGGAGCAACCTGGGCTGGTGGAAGGTGTCCCTGCCCATGGCAGGGGGTGGAACTGGATGATCTTTAAGTTCCCTTCCCACCCAAACCATTCCAGGAGTCCCAGTCAGATTCAGGCTCTGGAGCTGTGCTGAATCAGCAGAAGATTTTTCCAGGAAAGTGCCTGTTTCCCACGCTGGGGAATTGCAGAACTGACTCAGCAGGACCAGGGCAGGTGCCAGAGGTGGTGCAAGGGATGGGCTTGAACCCAGTGGCTGGGGACAGGGAGGGCTGTGGGACCACAGCAGCCAAGTCAGAATTGGCTTTTGGGGCACTCGAGCCCGAGAATTCTTCTTTTAATGGAATAATTCAGTTATTCCCATTGATTTTAAATGCATCTGGTTGACTTGGAGCCCGAACTTGACCACTGTGAATTCGCAGAGCTCTTGAACTCCCCATGAACTGCTGTCTGCCAGCGTGTTCGACAGGATTTCTGAGCCTGCTCTTTCTGTGCTGACACGGCTGGGGAAAGCTGCAGCTTGGGTGTTGTTTTCCAAGGTAAAAAAGAGCTGGAGGAGCAGTTGGGAAGAGGACCCAGCTCTGTGTGTGTGTGCCCAGTGTAAACCTGAGCAGTGAAAGGCCGAGCTGGGTCGTGGCACTGAAACCCAGGGAGTTGGAAATGTTTAAAAAGTCCTTCAGTGCTCACAAATGATATGATTAAAACAAGCCACTTACCCCAAATCTTACCAATAAGCACCATTTCTGTCCAGAGCCAGCCAGGAGTTACACCTTTGATTGTATTTTATTGCCTTTTTTTTTTCTTTTTGTTTTAATTTTGGAGACTAAAAGTGTGCATATCTTCATATATTAAAATATTTTGGAAGCCCTGGAGATTAAAGGTGCTGCTGTATCAAGACAACAACCACCCACATTGTTATAAATGTACTTGAAACACTTAACTCCAGACCTTCTTTGAGAGTAAAATCACAACTATCTGCTGCCAGAGCTGAGCTGGACAAGTAGTTTAATTTCATTTATTCACGTGATAGCAGCTCCAAAGACCACTTCCCAGGTATCTTTATGAATACATAAAGTATTTTTGTATATTTATAGACAAAATATATTTATACATAAATATATTTATGTATTTATAAATATTTGGGTTCGTTGTGGCTTGAGTAAGATTGGAAACTCTCTCTGGTTTTGATTTTTGTCCTGATTTTAGTTCAGGTGGCTGCACCTGAGGTCTGGGAAGTAGAGATTCCATTTGGGAAATAAGAGGTACAACAAATAGAAGCAGGAGTTAGTAACCAATAATAATAATAATAATAATAATAATCATCTGTAATAATATCAAAGTTGTTGTAAAAATCTGTAAATTGAGTGATTTGTTCACATTTTGTGGAAACTTAAAGCAACTTTAAGGGTGTTCCTGTAATTCCTCTTCCTTTATGGCTGGAAAACCCAGGGAGAAGTGGGAAGTTCTCCTCCCTTGGGACTTTCAGGTCCGAGGTTCTGAACTGATAAATGCAAATCTGTCGCTTTGCTCTGCATTTCTACAAAGTTCTTTTCCCAACCCCGAGGAACAGAAACAATTTGTGAATGAATTTTCCACTTAGAGAAAAGTCTGGAGGAAAGTGTCAGCTCTGCAAAGAATTTCCCAGCATTTCTGTGGATAAAGTAGTTCACACTTTGTAGTTCCACTTGGAACTGTGACTTTGCTCCCCTGCTCTTGCAGGGGATGGGCAGTTCCTGCTGGAGCTTCTCTCCCTTTGGGAATGTAAATCCAGTGGTTTTGCCTTTTGCTTCACACTATTAAGTGGGTGGAAAAAAAAAAAACACTCCCCCCTCTAATTGGTGGGTCCTTATAAGGTCAGCACAGTGAAAATATTTTAACTTTGTGCTTCTAAAATTAATATTTTTAGGCAGTGAGTAAGTCAAGAAACACACACAAATGATCTAAATCATCCCAAGTATTTCAGCTTTTAGTGTGGGGCTTTTCCTCCCCTCCCAACTGTGATCTTTTAATTCTTCTCTAAAACCCCACACAGGCTTTATTCTGGGGGTCCCATAAATAATTAAAGGAATATTTAAAACCCCCCAAATCCGGAGTTTTCTGGCTGTGTGGGTCAGTTATAAATTTGCCACTTCAGTCCCTCCAGATGCCAGGCAAGCAGTGCATGTTTTAGAGGTGATGCATTTCTTTTCATAAAAGGACATAAATCGGATATTTCAGAGCCTCAAATTGCACTAAGTCTGAATTAATTCTGGGGTGACACCACTGGAAATAAAATCACACTTTGATGTGTTTTAGGTGCACTTGGAGGGGATTTTGACACCTAAACAGCCCTGTTTTGTCCCAGCTGTTTGTTCCTGCTGCACATCTGCAGTGGCCCAGCTTAGAGGACTGATTTGGGATAAATAATGATGATTTAGGGTTTCTCCTGCTCCCTGTTTTCCCCCAGTGCAGTTTGCTGAGTGCCCCTGTCCCATCCCAGCAGCAGGAGTGGGAAGGAAGGAGCTGCTCCAGCAGTGCTGCTGCTGGAGAGAAATTGCTGCTCTTCTCCAACTGCAGATCTGCCTTGGCCAGCTTTGAATGTGGGTGAGAAAGTCTGGGATTTCAGGAAAGCTGCTTCCACATGTTTTCACACCTCCAGGATGGCTCCTTGCATCACGTGTTGGGAATTTAGCAGGAGAGTGGAACTAGTCATTCACAGGATGTTCTTTCTGGAGGAACTGGTGCTTTTTGGAACTCTGAAAAGCATTTGCAGAGTCCAAGAGAAACGATGGTCGGTTCAGGAGCATCTCCCAGATCCTGACCTGGAAACTCGTGGAGTCTCCAGTCCAGCCCTGGCCTTTCTGACTCCTTGGCAGGGTGAGAAATGTGTTGGTGAAGTCTGGTTTAAACTCAGTTTTGCTGCTTGTTGGCTTTCCACCAGAGCTGTACAAAAATGCCCCCTTCCCAAATGTTGACCCTTCCCTTTCCACGCTCAAGAAGGAGAATGTTTGCCCCGTGCTGGAGGGTGAGCTGACATTGGGAGTTCTGGTGAAATTATACACAAATTAAAAGGAAGAGGGAAATTATTTGTTCTTCTCGACTTAAGAATTTTAAAACCTAAAGTTGGTGACTTTTAAAAACCTTTGCCCAGAGAAGCTGTGGCTGCCCCTGGATCCCTGGAAGTGTCCAAGGCCAGGTTGGAGCAACCTGTTCTAGTGGAAGGTGTCCCTGCCTGTGGCAGGGGGTTGGAATTGGATGATCTTTAAGGTCCCTTCCAACCCAACCCATCCTGGGATTCCCTGACTCTGCAGTTGCTGTTCCAGTGCAAACATTCAGCTCCTGAGTTTTCCACAATCCCACAGCGCTTCAACCTGGAGAAGGGGATCTGTGGCTTCTTGGGGAACATGACAAACATGATACTGATCCCAAATTCCTGGTGTTTTGCTCAGGGCTCAATATATGGAAACATCCAGGTGACTGGAAAGGTGGGGGAGGGTGTGTTGGCTTTTCCTGCTGAAACCACAATGGTACTTTGAATTTTCTACTGTGATTTTACAGGTGAGCCTCAGTTGTTGTAGAAAGCAGAACTCACTACAAACTAGTCCAGTTTTTTTTCCTCTCATTCCCATGAATTATTCCTCATACAGATCCTCACACATGTTGTAAGTAGAGCAGAGTGTTTAGTTTTCAGATCCCTGATAGTTTGTCCATCAAACACCCGGGATTTCCCTGGGAACAAAGCACAAGCTGCATGTGCTGGGGGCTGGAAAACCAGCAAGTCTGGAATTCCTCACTCGTGTCTCTCTGGAAGTTGACAGTCACTAAGCACTTGGAGAGGCTTATTTATTTATTTATTGTAAACTCCAGTGGTTTTGGTGGTAATTGGTGGCATTTTATTCCTCAGCATTTGAAATAATGCCCCAAACCTGGTGTGTTGGGTGAATCTTTTGCCCAGTTTGTTTTATTTCGAGCAGCATCCTCGGTTGCCTGTGCATAGCTCAGGTTTATATGTGTCTAAATTGATTATGTTCCAGTGTGTCAATAATCTCAATTTAACAAGATAATTTCCCTGGTAAATAATAAAAAAAATTAGTTGTTTCTAAGCAAGTATTTCTATTTTCTGTTGGTAGCAACAGGGCCCTGCCTGTGTTCCCCAAAGGTCAGTGACCTGAATTATGTTCAGCTCTGACAGCAGCCTGGGCAGCCATGAGATGGGCAGGGATTTCTCTGGATTTCAGGAGTGTGACTTGAAAAATTACCAAATAATCTTTTCACAGATGGAAAAAAAAAAAAGAAGAACTTTGCTGTGATTAGTTTGGAAAAGGTGCCATGTTGAATCTGATAACACAGTGATACTGAATAAGGAAAATAAACCTCTACAGGAAATGTTTTAATTAGTAAAATATAAAAAGGAAAACCCTCCCCAGCAGACTTTTCCTTTTAATTAAATTTTCATGTTAGTAATGGTTTTTGCACTTTAACTTTTCGGGTTTTAGAAGTGGGATTGCTCTGAAACCATCTTTGATCTGCAGTGAACCTATTGACTGTGGTGGGTATTGAGTGTTTTGAAGGAAGCAATGGATGCTCCCAAGGAATGCAGGGAATAAAACATCAGCCCTCAAGGAGGCCAAAGGCAAACCAGGCTTGTGGTGTGAGCAAAAGTCAGAGAACGTGAAGGATTTATTATTTATTATTATTCAGAGTCACCATCTTTATAATATCGTGGAGTGAGACTTGGGATAAACCTGCTCAGCACCTTTGATGTGTCTAAATAAACATTTTAGAACTCTACACTTGGAATTATTCCTGAACATGGAGTGGCTCTGGATAGGTAACTCCATCCCCTGTATTTTGGGGAGATCAAAGGAGCATTGTGTGGGTAGGAAAGATGAAGAGTAGAAAGCAACAGTGATTAAAAAAAGGAAATAAAAGCACAAGGTAAAGTGTCACTGTGGTGGCTTCAGACACAGCTGATTTCCAAGAACTCTCTTTGTTTAAATAAAAGCCTTCAGCTTTTATTCTTTCAATAATGTGCTTTTTAACACCTTTCTTGTCATCTCCTCCTTCCTCTCCTCCTTCACTGCCAATTTTCTGTCCTACACCAGTAAGCAGATGAAACTGGGTTCTCCAAGCCCAGTAAATGTTATTGCTCAGGGGATCCTTCCAGTCGTGGTCTGACTGACTGTGTGAGGAGCAGGATTTTCTCCTGCCTCCTCTTACCATCAGTTTGTTATCTAACCCAGGCAGCCTTTCTACAGGCTCTCTAAAAGGCCTTTTGGGCACTCTGGGCAGTGCAGAGACCCAGCAGAAGACACTCAGTGACTGAGTTTGTGCTGCCCCTGCAGTTTGGTGGCATCTGTTTAAAAAAACAACCCCCCAAATTGTTACCATTTTATGTTGTGTGTGTGTGAGATCCTGTTACAGTCCCAGGAACTCCCCGGGTTTGGGCCCTGCAAGGGTTTTAAAATCACTTTTATGTTGTGGGTCCCTTCTTAGAAAACAGGGCTGCACCTGTGGGTCTGAGTTCCACAGGGGATCTCCAGCTCTCCAGAATTGTTGGAGATAATTATTAGGATAATTGTTGGAGAGTTGGAAGGAGACTGAAGAAATGCCTTGGTTTGGGATGGATGAGTTTTCCTGGTTAGCTCTGGGATGGATGGATGTGTTGATTCCCTGTTAATAATCTGTTAAGGACTTTCTGTCACAGCAGCAGCTCTTCCTTAGTGTTGGTGGCTCTGAGAGTGTCTTTTAAATTCCAAAATAACTCAGG
Organism: Pseudopipra pipra; assembly: GCF_036250125.1. Taxonomy (NCBI): domain Eukaryota; kingdom Metazoa; phylum Chordata; class Aves; order Passeriformes; family Pipridae; genus Pseudopipra; species Pseudopipra pipra. Next base: position 116,969,313 of record NC_087550.1, on the reverse strand, counting down.
GCTGTGCAGTTACCTTTCCAGCTGCTCTGGGAGCTGACCATTCCCACTGTGGAATGGGCAGGAGACAGTGTTTGAAGCTCCACAATTTATTTTGGCTGAAAATCATCTGCTTTGCTCAAACTCTGCCCATTGATAGTTTGAACTAAGCTGGGTTAGAACCTGAAACTGGTGGGATGGGAGGTGGTTGTGCTGCTGGGAAAGGCTTCCTGTGATCCCTGTGTCCGTGGGGCTTCAGTTCAAAGGGAAAACCAAAGTCTGGTGGGCAGAGGGAGTTTTCAAAACTGGGAGTGTGGCTCTGGAACCTTGAGACACCCGTGTGGGATGGACAGAGCTGCTGCTCCAGGACATGGAACTGCTGGAGGGAGTCCAGAGGAGGCACCAGGAGGATCCAAGGGCTGGAGCAGCTCTGCTGGGAGGAAAGGCTGGGAGAGCTGGGATTGTTCAGCCTGGAGAGGAGAAACTTTGGGGTGACCTGATTGTGGCCTTGCAGGGCCTGAAGGGGCTCCAGGAAAGATGGAGAGGGACTATTTCCAAGGGCTGGAGTGACAGGACAAGGGGGAATGGCTTCCAACTGACAAGAGAGCAGGGTTAGATGGGATTTTGGGAAGGAATTCTTCCCTGTGAGGGTGGTGAGGCCCTGGCCCAGGTTGGCCAGAGAAGCTGTGGCTGCCCCTGGATCCCTGGAAGTGTCCAAGGCCAGGTTGGACGGGGCTTGGAGCAACCTGGTCTAGTGGAAGGTGTCCCTGCCCATGGCAGGGGGTGGCACTGGATGATCTTTAAAGTCCCTTCCAACCCAAACCTTTTTATTGTTTGTTTAAATAAGAATTTGCTCTTCCTTTCTTTTTCCTTCTGAGTACCTGGGGCTGTCTCTGCTGAGCTTTTATTGGGACCAGCTCAGTGTGTCTGTGGGATGTTTTTTACCCTCAGCAGAAGTACCAAACCAAACCTTTTACCCAAATTGAGGCAATTTAGGCACGAAAGTGCCTGATTTGTAGGATCTTGTGCAGCCTTGTGCTGTGCTCACCAGCTTTTCCAAGTCCCTGGCTCCTGTGGCTGTGGCAGTGACTTTCTGGGGCTCTGTGGAACAGCAAAAATCTAATTCCTGATGTGGGATGGGCAAGTTTTCCCCCCCAGAACACCAAGAATTCACCTGCTCATAAAATACCCCCAAACCCACAGCAACATGTGCTCCTCCATGGATCCAAAATGAGCTGTTCCTTGTCTTCCTGGCCCCCCTTTCCCCATTTGTGTGGCACAAGGACAAGCCCAGTGTGGTGGCAGGAAGGCCAAGTGGGCTTAGGGGGGGTTTGGGCAGGGCTTAAACACTCCTTGTTGGGGGGAAATGGAGCGAACGGCGACGTTTTCTGCTCAAATTGCAGCGTCTTAAGTGCATTTTAGGCTGGACACACTTCTGGAAGTTACATATTTCAGGAGGTGTTTAAATAGTAATAACTTGACTGTCCACTTTCAGCTGGTAATTTGCAGAGTTCTCTGAAATCCTCAGGAATTTCTGAGCAGTTTTGATGCTTCCATAGGTTGCAGAGTGATAAAAAAACCCATTGGAGAACAAATGAAAAGCCAATACTTGAGACATGCTTAGACCAGATTTAGTTGTTGGGTGTTTTGTTTTGGGCTTGGTGGGTTTTTTTTGGCATAATTTTGCTCTTCTTTTTAACTCCTCTTCCTAGAAACTCGTGTCTTTAAATCTCTTTATCTTATAGAAAGTATAATTCTATTTTTCAGTAAAATGACCCTAACTCAATTTCAGCAGGATAGGAGGAAAAATGGACCTTTACATTTATGGATTTACATGCATTTATAGCTTGTTAATTCACCAAAATCCCACAAGTTGAGTCATGTTTTATAAACATTGTCCTGAGTTTCTGTAAAAATCTACATCTTTAAGGGCTTGGCGAAGATGGGTGACCTTTATTTTCATAACTGTTAAACAGTTGAAATTTAAGTTAATCCTTGGAATTTTGACACTTAGATAATGGGTTTTTTTAACAACAGATATCAGTGGGAATTAAATCTTGGTAATTTCCGCTTTTACTGGTGGAAAATTTCATTTTCTCTCTGAACTTCTTGGTTTAGCTCCGGGGTTGTTGCTGAGATCCGGGGTTGGACTGAGCTCCTGTGGCTCCCTGGGATGGAGGTTTATCCCTGTTTTCCTCTTCCTTCTGCAGTGTTGTTTGCTGCTGGACTCCCCCTGGCCCCACAACCCCGCAGGATGATATGAGACTTGAAAGAAGACGATGCATACAGGTAAGCTGATTTTTCAAGGCTTTTTAGAAGGGAAAATAGTTGATGTTTTCATGTGCTTTTTGTTTCTTTTCCGTTCTCCCTACCCCTAAAATTCCAAACTTAGCAGAATATTGAAGAACCTTTGAAATTTTGAACCTTTTTGAGTTTCGAAATCTTTCTTTTGCCCCTTTGGAAAAACCCTTCTGCAGCTTTGGAAACTCTTCTTCTCCCAGGAACAAAATGGTTTCACTGAATGGAAATAACTGTTTGCCAAGTGTTATGCTTTGCTTTTGAAGATGTGCTGATTCTTGGGGATGTCCCATGCAAGAAAAAGTTGTTACCCCTTCTTAAAATTGATGTTTTAGGAAGTTCTTCTATTTTTGCCTGCTTAAAATCCTCTAAGTGACAGATATATTTGCAGATTCAACAGATAATTTTTAGTGATACTCTTTTGCTGGAAAAATAATCCATATTTTCTATAGAAATAGAATAAAATAAGAGTTTATCCAAGAGGGTTGGTGGAGTTCTTTCTACCAGAACACCAATTTTTTTGAAGCAGTTCTTGGGGCCAAAAACACCCCTAAGAGGGATCCTTGGGGTTGCTTGTTCAGCTTTAAAGCCCAGGAATCCTCGGGGCTGGGAAAGAAACCCTCGGTGGATTTACGTGTGCATCCAGCTCATCTCCTGATTGACAGTTTTCAGTTGCATCAGCTGTTCCTGCATAAACAGCTTTGCAGGGTATATTTACAGGGAGCCTCTTGGATTAAGCCCAAGATGCTGCAAGTGGAGATTTCACTCAGCGAGAACTAAACATCCTTCATCCCCCACTTGAGTGGCTGGGAGCTGTGTGCTGATAACTCGAGTGAAACTGGGGTCTAAAGGCTTCTAAAATTAACTTGGGCGAAGAAGAGAAGAAAGAAAAACTAAGCCAAAGGGATATTAATTTGTTTTAAATACCTGAAGTTCTCCAAATTGCATCTTTGGGTGGCCCATCGAGTTTGGGGAGCTCTTGTTCAGTAGTCACAGGTTCAAGTGTAACTTAAATATTGAGGAAATGTTTTGAAAAGCTTTCAAAGTGCTCATCATACAACTGAAAGGAGAGATAATGGTATGAAATAGTGCCTCATGTTTGAGAGAATGAAGTTTCAAATTGCAGTCCATTAATCTGATTCAAAACTTCCAACTTTTCAGTTTTGGTCAGGATTTCTGATGATGTTGAGCTTGGAGGATGATGAGCTTAAAGAACAGAAATATAGACAAGATTTTGAAATTTTAAGTTGTAATTCTGTCTTCTGCAGCCCAAATTCTTTGTTCACAAGTCCCATGATAAATACAGATTGAAAACCAGTGGTGCCCTGACAAAATCCTTCAGGCTTCTGACACGTTAGAAGTTAGACCAGTAAGATTGTTTTCAGTTTTCTCTTTGTTAGGAGAGCCACTGTTGGTGTGCTGAGTTCCTGAGAATAAACAAGATTTGCAGCCTTAGAATGAAAACCTGAACTGGGATTATTTTGTAGGGCAGCAACAAGAGTCATCTGGTGACTCTGCTGAAGTTCAGAGGAGCTGGTGAGAGCTCAGGCCCGGAATTGAGAGGGTTTGTGGTTGCTGGTGATGGCTCTTTTGCATTTTCAAGAAGGTTTCTTGAGGGTGAGGGATCAGAGGTGCCTGGTGGTGTCTGAACTACCTTTGGCTAAAGAGTGAAAGCTTCTAATGGGCATCACTTTATTTCCCTGCAAGCTGACCTACTCTAAACCCCTAAAATTACCCACAGCGTAACTGGGGGAAACAATGCTCTGAAGGAAGAGGATTTTTTCACTTTTTCTACCATGGAATACTTAAATTTCAGATTGAAAACACAGAAATGTGCTTAAAAAAAACCCCAAACCCTGAAAATGCGAAGAAACGGGGATATTGAATGTTGTTTTCCAGTTTGAATAACCAGGAAAACAAACAAAGGAGGCCAAAGGCACCTGGTTTGGATCAGGGATAGTGTGGGCACAGCTCCAGGGCAGGGATTGTCCCCTGTGCTGGCACTGCTGAGGGACCTCCAGGGCTGTGTCCAGGTCTTGGGAGAGAGACCTGGAGGGGCTGGAGCGTGTGCAGGGAAGGGAAGGGAGCTGGGAAGGGGCTGGAGCAGCAGGAGGGGCTGAGGGAGCTGAGGGAGAAAAGGAGGCTCAGGGGGGACCTTCTGACTCTGCAACCCCCTGACAGGAGGGGGGAGCTGGGGGGGGTCGGGCTCTGCTGCCAGGGAACAAGGGCCAGGAGGAGAGGGAACGGCCTCCAGCTGTGCCAGGGGAGGCTCAGGTTGGATTCTGGGAAAAATTTGTTGCTGGAAAGGGTGGTGAGGCCTTGGCAGGGGCTGCCCAGGGAGGTTTGGAGTCCCCACCATGGATGTGCTGCTTGGGCACATGGTCAGTGGTGGAGCTGGCAGGGTTTGGACTCGATGATCTTAGAGCTCTTTTCCAGCCTTACTGATTCTAGGATTCCATGTTTCCTTGTAGGCTTTTTAGGATCTCTCCTGGCTTTCCCAGGAACACTCTGCAATAAGCAAAGCTGGGGCTCAGCTCCTTGTAGGAAAAGCCAAGTTTGTGTTTCAGAGCCCAAGTTGTGATAACCCAGGGAAGGTGTTATCAGGGAACGCCTGAGAAGGTGCTTTGTGACAGAAAAAATATTTCCAGAATGGGAATTTTTCACTTCTTTGTACTTTGAAAGTCTCTCCAGGACATTTTGGGAAGGGAAGGAACCTAACAGTTATGGTTGTAGTTATGCTGGTAGTTCTAATGAGTGTGAGTAGCATCAAATTTGGGACTGTGCTGTGTTCCCACAGAGAAGGATTCACCTGGTTATTAAAAGTTCCTGTTCCAAAGTTATTGCTACATCTTATCCTGCTCCTTTTAATCCCCAGTGTAACTCTGGGCTTGGTTGTTACTTTTTTCCCCCTCCTCTTTATGGGGATTCCTTATAAAAATCCTCTGGTTTTATAACAGCTTTCTGGGTTTGACTTTTTGACCTGGGAAAATGTATCTAAAAATGTTGAGTTGTCTGATTTTTAAGCTTTTGAAGAGCTAAAATCTTCTTTTCTTAACCTTTGTAAGAAAACAGAGTAACATAATATCAAATTATTCTCATATAGAATGCACCAGAGGTGTTGAGAGCCAAGCAAATGTGATGGTGCATTGTTTGATAAAACATTGGAGGTGCTCTTATTGCTCTTAACTTTAAAAAATTCAACTATTCATGTTTGTAAAGAAGAAAAAAAGCCAATCCAACGTTTTCAATTAGAACAGTGCAAGAGCAAGGAAATAATCAATCCTTGCACGTGTCTTCCCCCAGCTGTATTACTTCCTAAAATATAACAAATCCAGAGTAAAAATTTCTGGGAAGTTCTGAGATTGGGTTGAGTTTATGATCTGCAAGTGTTCAGGTGTTGCTTTTATGTAAGAAAAACCTGAAAATTTTGAATTGGGCCACGTCTCTGACGTCTCATCTTGCATATATTTTAGCCACTGGTTTCACTGAGCCTGTAGCTGTTTTAAAGAATGTTTTTGTACGTGTCAGTAGTAAAAAAAACCCCAAAACAAAGCAGGAAAAAAGAAAAACCCTGTCAGAATAAACCATGTCCCTGTTGCTGCTCTGTGTTTGGAACCCCAGCCCTGCCTTTGAACTGGCTCAGGCAGAGCTACTTTTTTACCAGGGAATTCCAGAAACTTTCTGGGCCATCCCTATTTTATCCCTTACCTCCATCTTCTTCTGGTTCCCATGAAGTAATTGCACCCCTGGAGTGTGTGTTGGGAGGGGAATGTCGTTGGCATAAACCTGGAGCTGGGTTTGGATGCCCCGTGTGCTCATTCCCTCCTGGAGCCCAGGATGGGCTGGCACTGGGTTTGTTTCTGGTGTGTGCCTTTGGTTCCAGTCAGAATCTGTCCCTCAGTAACTTGTTCACATGTTGGACTCCGTTTTTCAGGCAGTTTTTGGTGGATATTCAGCAGAAGTTGGACATAAACACAAGATACCGATAAAATAATGGCCGAGCCGGGGCTGCTCATTAGGAGGGGAAGTTTGAAATATAACCAGCTAATGAGGATTGGATGTTTGCAGGGTTAACCACTATTTTTCCAGAGATAAATCCCTTTGCAGGAGTGGTTGGTGCTGTGTTTGTGCCTGGGGTTTGTGAGGAATCAGCCAGGAAGGAGTGGGGTGAAGTTACTCAGTGAAGGGCGACGTTTCTCATATTGAAAGTGGAAGTTCTGCTTTTCAGAGAAGGAGTCATTGACCTCAATGAATGATAACCTTGAAGTCAAGAGACTAAATTAGTGCTCCACTTTCTGTATTTGAGATCAGGAATGTGAAAACCTGGACAGCTAAAGTTAGATTCGTGCATCCATATTTAAAAAGAAGTTGCCTATTTAAAAGAAAAGGGCTTTTTTTTTTTTGTTCCCCTCCTCCAAAATGGCTCAGGACCTGTGATATTGAAGATTTCAGTTTTCAGTCCTCATCTAAGAGGAAACAAATGACAAAAATCCTGTTCCAGGCTTTTGCCATGGAATTCCAGCCTGGTGGAGAATACTGCTTTCCTTACTCAGGAACAGAGCAGAGCATCTAACCCAGGAAATCTTTAGGAGCCTCTGTCATTATATATAGTTTTAATATTTTGGAAAAGTGATTTATGTTCATTTTGTCTCCTGTTTCATGTGGCCCTCTTTTAAAAACTTTGGGGAGTTAATTTTCAGCAAAGTACTGAGGACATTTCTTTGTGATGAAAAGTGGTGCTCCAGCAGTTCTATTGCAAGGCTGAAATTTGTTTCTCTTACCTATTTCTGAGGGCAAAGACTCACTCAGACTTGAGAAAAATTTGATTTTGAACAATAAAAAAATATAATTCAGATGAAACATTGCAAACATTAACTATTAAAACTACTGAACACTTCCAGAATGGTTGGTCAGTGCAGTGACAAGGCCCCACCACCAAACCACTGCAAATCCAGAGTCTTTCTACAGCCTTTAAAGTCATCAAAGGATGGAATGGAAAAAGCCCCTGTGAGGTCAGAGCTCAGTCTGTGAATCAAAAGTAAAGGTTCCCTTGGGTAAGGCACTCATGGGATGGTGTTTGGAGCTTTGGAATTGTCCTGGATGGTTTGCTGGCTCAGGGCTTTGCTGGGGGGGCATCACATTGGGCAGCTTTTGTGTCCTGTTCCCTGGGCTTTTGGTGGAAAACTGGTCCTGGATTGATTGTCTTTGCTGGGTTGGGAGGTTTTGGAGTGAAGTGAGGAGCGAGGGTGGGTGTGGAGGTGAATCTGTCCCTGTGTTCCTGGGGAAAGCCTTTGGTTGTATCTGCAGGAGCTTCTCCCGTGGCCCTGGCACGGGCAGCAGTTCAGGAGCTTTCCCAGCTTTCTAAGAATCTCAGCTGAAGTCTTGCATTCGTCCCAGGGAGCAGATCTTCCATTGCAAACAGCTTTATTTGTATTTCATGGAATCCCTGAGGTTGGAAAAGCCCTCCCAGCCCATGGATCCCCCCCGTGCCCATCCCCACCTTGTCCCTCAGCCCAGAGCACTGAGTGTCACATCCAGGCCTTCCTGGGACACCTCCAGGGCTGGGCACTCCAAACCTCCCTGGGCAGCCCCTGCCAAGGCCTGACCACCCTTTTTGGAGACAGAATACCCAAAATTCATCAGTTTAGACCTATCACTGGACAAGCTTAATAGTGGCTTAACTTAAACTTGTGCCACTTCAGTTCCTGAGCACACTCTGTAAAATCCATGAGCAGGGGAGCAAATGTTTGTGGGAGACATCCTGCTTTGTGGAAATAACCTCTCCCTCCATCCCTAGAAGTTAAGTTCATTAGGGGTTAGGTTTTAAAGTACAGAGAGAGGCCACAGGATGGCTCTTAACAGCCAGGCCTCAGTACCTGGTAGTTCTTGGTAGGAATTCTGTTTGTAATCCTTTATCAGGCAGGTGGAGGGCAAGAACTGGGCAAATATTCTTCCTGAATCTTGCTGAAATTGGACATCCTGACTTCGTAAAAATCTGTATTTCTCTGTTTTAGTCAGGCTGCTGCTTCCTGTTCCATTCATTCCCTGAGAGATGGTTTTTAATGTTTCTATCAGAAGCTGTTCCAGGCAGTGGTGTCCAGATGTGCCTAACTGGGATGCCAAGCCTGGTGTATTCCCAGCTTGCCAAAGCAAATAAGATACACTCAGCCTTGCTGACAAGAGTTTTTGCCTGGTTATACATAAGGGAGTAAGTTCTTCTCACCAGGTTTGTGATGATTTCCATGTGTTAATGTGCACTCAGCTGTCCAGGCTTGGATAAGACAACTTAAAGGCTGCTCTTGGCAGCTGTCTGACATCACCTAAGACATCATCTGAGAGGGTTTAGTTAAACCCTTCTGTCTAAGGAACACAGTTAAGCTAAAATGTCATGAAACTGAGGATGTTTCAGCTCTCAGATTGTCATTGTGATGAAAATTATTCTCATTATTCTCAAACCCATGTATTTCTTGATAAGCTGTTAAGGCCAGTGATTAGATTAGAGGGCAAAAAACAATCATTTGTGTTCATGATGGCAAATGTAAAGTTCTACCCTCCCAGTTATCCTGGGAACAGCGGGAACAACATCTCTCCATCAACCTAGGGATCTGCTGGAGCCTGGTTTGAGGCTCAGCACGTCCTGGACACCTCCCACATCCAACTCCTGGGGACATTTTGCTGAGTTAAGTCCCCAGATATCTTTGGAGAGCTGGATTTTAGTTCATTCAGATAGAACCAGCTGTTGGACACGTGAAGGTGGAACAGGTGGCAACAGTTTTGTTCCAGACAGAGGAGGGAGATTTGTTCTGGATTTCCTCCTTCCCTGTGGGAATCTGTTGGTTCCTGCATTTTCCTCACAAATTGGTTATTACTGATCCCTTCAAAAGCTGTTAAGTTTTTCTTTTACTGGCTGATTCTGGATCTTCTGACTGGTTTTCTTTTTCACATACTCTTGACTTCTGTTTCATTGTCTGAATGAATCCACTTCATGTGTGAACAGAGAATCCACCCTCAAGTTTGCTAAACCCTCCAAAACTGAAGTCCACGGTTCCTCAGGGCTGTCCCACCATTCCAGAGGAATAAAGAACTTTCTGGCAATCCATGAAGATCCCTGCACACAAACCAGCAATTATAGAAACCCAAAAAGTGGGTATTTTTAGCTTATCTGCAACAGGACTGTCATCCATCCTCGTGCTCCTCCATCCGAGGTCCTGAAGGTGCCTAAATGGAATGAACTGATCCTGCAAGTTTTTATATCTTAGTAAAAGCATCTACAATTCTTCTGCCATATTAATATGAATTTTGACTTGCTATCAATGTCTCTCAGTCCATCAGATCCTTCTCTGTGAGTTGGATTGAGTACAAAACTGGTGGGATTTTCCTGTAGGTGTGGATTAGTGGCTTAACGTGTCTTATATCAGCTTATAAAATATATAATAAATTAAAAAAGCCACCACCAAATATGTTTACCAAGTACCTTCCAGTAATCCAGAGGCCTTGTGCTGGTTTGGAGTTTTCCCTTTGAAATATTTCCCTTCCTGAAGTTTGTGAAAAGCAAAAGATATCCATCAGAATTCCATTTACAGCTTCACTTTAGGGAGTGTTCCAGAGGTTTATGTTAAGATGAAGCTTTAGGTAGGCTGCCTTAGGTCCTTAAAGACTAAAAAAAGACAATAATCTGGTAATTGATTTATTCTTATTTCTTAAGTTTCAACATTTTAAAACTTTGAGCTGTAAAACCAAGCAATCATTTCACGGTGCTGAGTAATTCCCAGAGACTTCACTGAGTAAAATGCTGCATCCCTGGAATGCAGCTTAAGTGTATTTCTGGTGCTTGGTCTCAGAAGGTGATATAAATAAGCCAGTGTTTCTTTTTAAGCTTAAATGTTCACATCTCTGGAGTTTTCTCCGAAACTCAGTTTTTCAAAATTGGCCTGTCGAGGTCACAGAACCCCAGAAGGGTTTGGGTGGGAAGGGACCTCAAAGCTCATCCCATCCCACCCCCTGCCATGGGCAGGGACACCTTCCACCAGCCCAGGTTGCTCCAACCTGGCCTTGGACACTTCCAGGGATCCAGGGGCAGCCACAGCTTCTCTGGGCAACTTTTGATTGCAGCATTAGGATAATGATGATAAATAAATAACTGAGACGATAAAAGGTGGGTTTGTGTGCTTTAATTTAGAGCAGTTTGGGAAGATCTTGGCATGTTGGTGCTTTGTCCTTGGTGATCCTGGATGTCCCTGACCTTTGGGTCTGATTAGAGCAGTGACTTCTTTTAAAGCTTGCAAAGAAACAGGTTCAGCAGCCCAAAATCTTGACCAGGCAGTGCAGTTCTTGGACAGGGGCTTTCGATGTGTTTTCTTTTCCTTACACCCCAGGATTTCACAAACACGGGTTCACACCTGACCCTTTCCTGCTTTGCTGTTTGGAAGGAGGTTTTCTCCAGACTGGCAGAAGACACTCTTTGTAAGTGTAAGGAACAGAGGAGTCAGAGGAGATTTAAGAATAAAAATTCCCCCACAGAAAGGCCCCTTTCCCCGTTAGTAAACTGAACATTCCCGGCCTGCGGAGCCGATCCCGTGGAACAGCCACATCTGTGCTGGGTCACTGTCCCAGCCTGTGCAACTGGGTGGCTGCCTGAAAGCTGCCTGTTGGGAAGGATTCCTGGAACATGCTGACTGCCACACATTCCCAGGAGTTACTGGGGAAGAGCTGGTTGGAAGGGGTGCTGTGAATGCTGGAACGCTGCACGGACACACCGGATCACGGAGCCGTGTTTGGGACCCTTCCTCAGCCCAGCTCAACCTGCTGCTAATTCCATGATCCCTCAACTTTTAAGTCCCTTAAATCCTTTTTCCTTTCCCTTTGGAGATGTCTCAGAACAAGATTGATTTTTTTTTTTTTTCCCTCCTTGATTTTTTCTTCCCCTTTTTTCCCCTCTTGTTCTACCTTTTATTATTTATACATAATATATAAATATACATCTATCTATAACTTTTTTTTTTTTTTTAACTGATCTGGAGCTGCAGGAATATTCCTTTGCTTCCCTCTCTCTTCCAAAGCACAAGAGAATTTTGTGTGTTTTCCTGTAGATTTCCTTCGAAAAGTTCAGCTTTTCCTCCACCTTTTGACAAACTGTATCCATCAAGTTGTTCTTGTCCTCTGGCTTTATGGACTTTGGGGGCCTTCATGACTTCTCTTCTGGAGAAAAGAGATTTTCCTCAGAAAAGAGAGGCTGTTTAGCACCAGACCAATGGGTCAGTTTTCAAGTGAGGATCCTGCACCTTCAGTTTAAATTCCGTGTTCAGCTTTGTTTTCCCTACAAAGATTCCGGTAGCAAAAGGCCCCAGGCAACAACAGTTTGGATCCTGAGAAAGGCAAAAAGTAGTTGTTTTGTTGGGTTTTTTTGTTTGTTTGTTTGTTTGGTGTTTTCTTTTATGTCTGGAGGCATGTGGAGCTCCAGGGGAAGGCAAGAAGCAAAACTTCATTTTTTCTTTTTTCCTTGGGAGAAATCCAGACTCCATAGGCTGCCATCCAAATGCAAAAATTCTGACACTCTCTGCTCAGAAAAAAAGTGCCACCAGAACAGAGCCAGCTGAATACTCCACTGCCTCAATAGAAGGCAGTTTCCTGAAATAGAATTTGGGAGCTAACTTTGTCTAGAACAGGGATTTGGGTTGAAAACACTTCCAGATCCACAGTGACGTCTTTTTCCTTGGAGTTGCTCACTCTGGCTCCAGGTATTCCTGTAAACACTCCGTGTGTATGAAGAGGAATAATTTGTGTCCTGGAACTCTGAATTACAGCCTGAATAATATCAAGGAAAAAAATCTACTTTACCTTTTCTTCGGGGAGGGGATTGGTAGAGGAGAAAACGGAATTCTTGCTTTCAGAGAAACACAGAATCATGGAATGGTTTGGGTTGGAAGGACCTTAAAGATCATCCAGATCCAACCCCCTGCCATGGGCAGGGACACCTTCCACCAGCCCAGGTTGCTCCAAGCCCCGTCCAGCCTGGCCTTGGACACTTCCAGGGATCCAGGGGCAGCCACAGCTTCTCTGGGAATTCTATCCCAGCCCCTCCCCACCCTCACAGGGAAGAATTCCTTCTGTCCAAATACACTTTGCACAGACACACTTGCTCAGTCTGTACAGCTTGGTTACAGTATTTTAACAGGGTGTTTTACTTTGTATCACACTTTTTCCCAAGGATCTGGCTTTATTAACAGTATCTTTTGGCCATCAAAAATCCACATTATCCTGCCCAACAGATTAGCAGGAGCTTCCTCTTTCCAAGAAGCTGCAGCAAACCATTAGGAAGATGGTTAATCTCCCTCCTGGATAAGCCTTTTGATCAATTTAGAGAAAAGTGAATTGGTGTCTCGTGAGCAAGTCTGTGGAGCAGGCTACTTAAACAAAGTGATTTGGGCTCCTTTCAAGATCAGCTCCTAATGAATCGTCTGAATTTCATCAAAGACCAGGTAATTAGACAGGTATTGCACCTTTGGATTAATGGGACCTCTGACAGAGGCCTGTCTTTCCTTATTCCACGTTAGGAACCCTCTGCAAGAGCCGATCAGGTTTTGAAAACAAGAAATGCCTCAGGAAGTTGTTGGAAGCATCTGTAGGAGGTGCTCCATGGAAAAGCTCAGTTTTGAAGAGTCAGGGAGTCTCTGTTCTCCAGCTCCTTCTGGGGTCCTCAGTACAGTGACCAGGGAAGGGACAAGCATGGGAATTCCAAGTATGACTGTGCCTGGTGTGCTTCTGGCCCTCGGGAATGAAATCCCTGCTCATTCCTCATCTGAGGACACAAAAGGACTGTGGTGTCCCATCCTTCTGGAACAGGAGGTTGTAGCCAGGTGGGGATCCAAGGCAAGAGGGAACGGCCTCAAGCTGTGCCAGGAGAGGCTCAGGTTGGACATCAGGAAGAGTTTCCTCACTGGAAGGGTTGTCAAGCTTTGGAATTCAGCATCATCCAGTCTCACCCTCACCGACAGAATCGCCCCTAACCCATGTCCCTAAGGGCCACCTCCAGGTGCCTCTTGAACACTTCCACAGACAGGGACTCCACCACCTCCCTGGGAACTTATTCCAAGGCCTGACTGCTCTTGCAGGGATAAGTTTCTCTAGTATCTGATCTGCACCTCCCCTGGCAAAATCACTGAGTCCTTGGGGACGTTCTGAAACATTGGACTGTTGGCTGAAGGTGGCCAGTCTGTGGCACTCTGGAGCTCTACCATACTTTCCTCTCACAAATCATGGCAATTTTCCCACTTGTGTCCACTCCCTTTTGTCTGTAGAGATGTTGGGAAGCCTCCTCTTACCCTTTCATGGGGCAGAGGAAGGGGAAAAGAAGGGAAGTGCTTTAGGGCACCTTCTGTTTGGCCCCGATCGGGAGCCGCTGAGGATCGTAGCCTTCCTCCCAATTCCTCAAGAAGCTTTGAGGAGCCTGTGTGAGATCTGAGTGACATTTTGAAGCAGTTCTGTGCTCACTGGCACAGCACTGCCAGGGAACAACACCCTGTTGCTCTCAGCCCAGATGCTCTGGCAGATCTCACCTCGTGTGTCGCCACTGCTTGGCAGCGGGGCTGGTGCTGCAGAGCAGGAGGAGCAGGTGCTTTGGGTTCTTGCTGCTCCTTCTGCACCAACTCCCTGCTTTTTTGCAGTGGGTTTGGAGCACCATAAACAATATTGCTCCTTTTTTCTGGTTTTAAACTCTTAGATAGATTCAGTAAAAAGTTGGGCCTGATGGCAGCCACTGGGTGAGGAGTTATGTGGCTCCTGTTTTGGGGAGATACTGGGCTTGTTTTGTACTTCCCTCAAATTCATAGACTCGTGGAATGGTTTGGGTTGGAAGGGACCTTAAAGATCATCTCATTCCAATGCCCTGCCATGGGCAGGGACACCTTCCACTATCCCAAGTTGCTCCAGCTGGCCTTGGGCACTTCCAGGGATGGGGTATCCAAAATCTCTCTGGGTACCCTAATTCAGCACTGCAGTGACAGAAAGGCCTGTAACCTTGAAGGTTGTTCTATAACTGCTTTAGTTGATGTCCTGCTGGTGGTGACATTTCTTTACACCCCTTTTGAAGCCTCTCTTCCCACAGTAGCCTAACACAGCCCTCAGTCCTGGGGACGAGGGCACTTCCAGCTTCTTCCCTCTTCCCTAAGAATCTGCTTCCTGGGAAAGAGTCAGGCTGTTAAATACTCCCCTGTGGAAGCCACCTGCCATGCATGAAACAGGGGGTTTTATTCACCCTAATGCTGAAGTTTGAAGTGCAGTGGTAGCTCAACCTTTAAACAAAGAGTTTGTGTGTCATTGTTTCACTTTCCTCGCCTCGCAGTTCCCTTGATCCTTGGTCACATGGCATGGGAGGAGGTTGTGGTTCTTTAGATTGCAGCACAGTCGTGTCTGGTGCCTGTAAATGTGATGCTCAGGATGTGCTCAGGAGCTGGAATTACCCTGTGCCCAGACCAAGGACACAGTTGGGTTGGAAACTCCGTAAGAATCGAAAGCCTTCCGAGCTCACAACTTCATTAACATTTCTGCTCTGAACAGAACCTGGGATGAGCTTCCCACAGAACACACTTGTTGGCTGAAGCTTGAAGAATTCCTTGGGTGTTTAGTGTTTGGATCCTGGCAATAATTTTAACATCATCACCTTTCCTTGGAAACACTCAGGTCTCTTCCCTCAGGTGGAATCTTCTTCTCCCTCTGGAGCTCTCTGGAGACAAAAGAACCCAACCCAAACACCAAACCAAATTTTCCTTGTATTATAATTTTGGGAAGAAATTCTTGGCTCTGAGGGTGGTGAGACCCTGGCCCAGGTTGCCCAGAGAAGCTGTGGCTGCCCCTGGATCCCTGGAAGTGTCCCAAGGACAACCTGGGCTAGTGGACCCCATGGGATGGCCTTTAATGTCACTCTCAACCATTTGTGAGTCTGGAAGATGTAGATGAAATTTAAAGGTTTTAAATTTGCACAACTTTGGTACTTGGATGGTGTTACTTCTATTATTATTATTATTGTGAGAAAAAGCCCAATTTTAATAGGAATACTGCTTAGTCTGTGCTAGAAAAAGTTAAGCTTTAGAAGGAAAAGTATGAGTTACACTTCAAAAGTAGTTTTCTTAAATCACAGTATCATCCTAAAGGAATAGTGACAGTTTTTGTTTGTTTTGTGGGTGGGTTTTGTTGTTTTGTTTTGTTTTAAAATTTTCTAGGTTTAAATTTGTGTTACTTGAGAGAAATTCATGCAATTTACAGTGAGCTCCACTTTGGGCTTGTGTTGTTTGGATTATTGAAGTCTGGCATCACTAGTTTTTTAGTGGTTTTTAGCTGCAAGGATATTCAACCATACTTCATTTTTTTTTCTCCTTGGAAGCCACTACTTCAAGATGAGACAAACCAAAAGGAGTAATTACTTAAACTTAAAAGTGCACATCCTAAATGCAGAAATTATTACAAAGGCAGGAAATTGGCCTGTCAAATAAGTGCTTTGGAACTGGGAGCTTTGACTGGACTTGGGAAAGCTTGGATTTAGTTCTGGTTTCATTTGGGCTTCTCTGTGACCAGCAGTAAGGCAGAGATGGAAATAGTATTAAAACTTTTTACTGGGGAGTGATTTATTGTTTAAGGACTTGAGAAGTGTGAATGGAGCTTGTCAGGCCTGGCTTGAGATGTCTGTAAAAGGCTGTGTGAGAATATCAGTTATCAAATCATTGGGAACACAGCAGGGAGATCCTTAATTGCAATTTACAGCCTGTGAGGACTTTATAGAGTAGCTCCGGTGCTTCCAGGCCACTTTGGAGTGAGGAGAAACCTTGAATGTTGTTATTTTTATGAACTATAACATGGATTACCAAGGCCAGCAAGCCTGGGAGTTTGGAAGGCTTGTGGTTTATAGGAATTATATCAGAGTTTGTGTTATTAGCACAGAGTATAAAACAATGTAATGCCTCCCAGTGCAACAGAACTGCTCTGCTTGTTGCCAAAACTAAGTATGTGCTATGAACTTCTGCTCAAATGAAAGGAACTGCTTTAAATTCATCCACGAAATCAGCCATGGAGGGAATTCCCTGGAATCATCACACCAGCAGATTCCCCATAATCCAGGTGTGATTTATAACAGTGGATACTTTTTTGTAGTTCAGTTTTTCGCTTAAAAAGCCTCTCTGTGTGTGTGTAAATCCTCCAAAAGCTTCTGTTTGACACGAATTAGGTGTGTGAGATGTTAATTTTTTGCCAGCCTAGCAATCCCAAATAAAGTGTGGCACAGCCAGTTTGGAATTGGGAGAGCAAAAAGACTTGGGATACCAACAGGGCTGTGGAAGGAGGGGATAGAAAACCTGCAAATACACCCTTGTGATTTTATAAAAGCAAGTTGGTTTTATTTTAAAGTCGAAATTAAAATGTCATCAATTATAGGTGAAATCCAGCTTTATGGTGAACACCAGAACATGAGTTGGACAGACAGAATCCTGTGAAAATTCAATGTGATTCTTTAACTTGCAGAGAGTTAGAAAGATTTTGCATCAATCCCCAACACTGTATGTATTCAAAACTACAGAAGTACTTTGAGATCCTCCCCCTCTCTCCTGAAAGCTGTTCTCTTTGGTCAGGTATTGAATAATTTATATCATGTGAGACTATTGCACATGATGTATTCAGCCCTTGTTTAGCTCTTACATTAATGGTTTGGCATGCTGGCTGTACATTGATATGGGAGATGCTTCCCATTTTTTCTCTACCAACTGTTTAAATATATCTTGTGCCTCAGTAACTGCAAATGGGAAATAGAATAATTCAAGTAATTTCCCTCGATGGTTTTCATGCATAGGAAAAGATTTCTTTTTTTTAAATTTTACTTTATTTTATTTTATTTTTATTTTTTTTATAATACATATGTGTTTGCACAACAGATTAAAGGAGAGCTTTAAAAATGGTATTTATGGTAACCTTGTGTTCAACTGAACAGTGGGATGTGAACAGGGAAGTTTAGGCTTCAGGCCAGGTATTGATTGGGAATAAAATATTGGGTGCTTTCCACTTCTTGTATGGTTTTACATGTTGCCATGTAGGAAATTTATTCAACCTTTAATTAGTTTTGCACTGAAAATCATAATGTTATTTCTGCTCGCTCTGGAGGCTGCACCAACACGAGAAACTCTGAGTTAGCTGCTGATAAAAGTGTTTCCCTGGAAGGACAGTGGGAGCAGAGCAGGAGAAGGATTAGTGCTGCAAAGTCCTGGCCCGGTCGGGATTGCCTGGAAAATCTTGTAAGCCCGTGTTGGGATAACGCTGCTCCTGCTCCCTGCGTGGCTGCTCTGCTGCAGGGCTTGGGAAGATGGGCTAAAAAGCAATATTTTAGTTAAAAAAGCTGTCAGGAGATAAAGAATAGACGGCACTGATTTTTGGGGGTGCACACACTGAGATATTTGCATGTTTTAGGGCGTCAAAGGAAATATTTCAGTGCTTTTCCTGCTGATAAAAGGTCCAAGATGAAGTTGTTACGTTTTCTAAAGGAGGGAGCCGGTAAAACTTTTAATTCCCGTTGGCACCGGGCTGTGGAACTTGGGAAAAGCAGGTTCTGTGGTTCCGATCTGGAAAGTTTGGAGCGTCACAGGGATCCACGGAGAACAGGGACCTTCCCCCCTCTTTATCCACCAGCCAGGTGAGCGGCGCAGGGAAGGTCCCGTCAGGATCCTGGGGGGATCCAGGGGCTGCCGGGGCTTCCCACCCCGTACCCGGGGTGCCCCTGGGCAGGAGGGGTCTGTTCCCGGTGCCAGGCACCTTCCAGAGGCACTGGAGAACAGGAAGCACCCCCCCCCACCCCGCTCCCAGGTGAGGGAATCGCAGCAGCGCTTCCACATCGCTGGGGGCTGGGAAAGTGGAGTAAAAACATGCCCGGGATCGGGATCGGCATCGCCGCGGCCGCCACGGCGTAAAGAGGGATCTGTGGAACTCCTGGAGTGGCTTCCAGAGTAAGTCTGTCAGTCTTTGCATTTCCAGACGCCGGTTTTCCAAACCCACAGCCGTGCCCGTGGGAAGGGGATCTCCCGAGGAGAGGAGCCTTGGAAGCGATGCTGGTCAGTGGCTGCTCTGCTCCTCCATGGATCCACACAGTCACAGGCACAGACCCGAATGTTCTGCCAGATAACCTGATTTTCCTTTAAATCGGTGGCAAAAAATTGGCTTATTTCTCCTAGGATGCTTCAGTCCTTTTTACCGGTGGTCGGAGGAGCTGGAATTCGTTTGCTTAAAATCTGCCGGGGGGGTGAATAATAATAATAATAATAATAATAATAATAATAATAATAATAATAATAATAATAATAATAATAATAATAAAGGATGGTCTTTCTTTAGGGTTAAAACCAAGCAAATGGAACAGAAATTAAACAGAAATTCATGTCCTGTGGAAAAAGGGAAGGACAGGAGTAGCCTGGAATTTTAGGAGGTGACCTGACTTAAGGCAGTGAAAGGGACCTTTACAGCTTTTCAGAGCCCTCGGAAGGATCGCAGCCGAGCGAGCTCCCACTCGGGGAAGCGTCGGGATACGCTTTTTGAGCATCCCAGCCCTGGCGAAGGCGTCCCGGAGCCGGGCAGGGAAGTTGGAATCCTATGCGCGGCGCTTATCCATAATCCCGTGTATCATGGCTGCGCCGCCCTGCCCTTGCTGTGGGGGTGAAATGTAGAACATGAGGCTGATCCTCGGGAGATGGAGCTAATTTCGCCCTAAACTTGAAAGTGTTAACAGCGCCTTGAAAATGTGACAAAGCTCAATCGCGCTCCTTGTTTATGGATCCCGCTCCCATTGGACGCCCGGCGGCAGCTCTGCCCTGGCAACTGAGCGCGGTCATTTGCATAGCGCGCCGCCATTGGCGGGCGCGCCGGGCGGCTGCGCCAATCAGGGCGGGCGGGCCGTGGTAGGCTATGCTAATGAGGCGCTGTTGCTGGGGCGCCGCGGCAGCGGCGTGAGGGGAGCCGGGAAAAGCGGCTCCCGCTTCCATGGAAAACCGGGAACCGGCTCCCGCCGCCACCGCACGGCCCCTCAGCGCCTCGGGGCTGGGCACCGCCGGCCGCCCCGCCGGCCTCTCCCGCTCCACCCCGTCCAACCTGGCCTCGGGCGCTTCCCCCCCAGGGAACTTCCCCTCGCCGGGCAACTTCATTATTTCCGTTTTATTTTATTTATTTGTCGATTTATTTATTTATTTTGTTGGTTTTTAGTTAAAGCGCCTGAAAGTGGCCCCCGCAGAAAGCACGGCCGGGGGCGGGGGACACACGCTGATGAAGCGAGGTTGGGTGTCAGTCCGGCTTGGATGTCACTCCCCTTTCCCCCCGTGTCCGGGACAGGGATCTGGAGCCGGGGTGGATATGGAATCGTCTATTTATGGAACGCACACTAACGCTTACCTTTTAAAAATGGTGTTTTCACGGACCCCACCCCAGACGAAAACAACCCCCCTCAGCTGTAGCTTGTTAGGCTTTTTTCATGGAACACACGGACACTTACCTTTCAAAAAAGGTGTTTTCACATCCCCCCCACAGACCAAAAACACCCCAACCACCCCCCTCAGCTGTCAGTCGAGTCCAGCTTTATTCATGGAATACACACACATTTACCTTTCAAAAACGGGGTTTTCACATCCCCCCCCACCCCAGACAAAAAATAAACCCCCAACCACCCCCCTCAGCTGTAAGTTGAGTCCGGCTCTTTTCCTTCCCTGTACAGCATTCCTGCCTAAGAATATTGGGGAATCCGATCTTAAAATATATCCTGCTGCTTAAATCTGCATCTGTAGCTGTTTCTTTTTTTATTTTGATTTTTTTCTCCTCGTTTCCAAACCTGCCTTTTCTCCTGTTCAGTCCTGGATCACTTTTCCTTCTTCAGTCCTGTTCCCCACTCCCTCCCTCTGCCTTCCTTAGTGTCCAATTCCTGGGCTTTCTTTCCATAACTACTTACATTCCCTCTATCCAACTCAGTAAAACTGACTGGAAGGTTACTGAATTATTTAACTGAGTAAATCCAGCTACATTCCATGTTATTTTTTGCTTTTTTTCCTTCCCCTTAGCCTAAGTATCAATATATATCTGAGGTTTGATACCACTGGTAACTGTGGAAATTCCTTTTGCCAGCAGATTTTTGATTAAATCTGATTTTTACTTTGGTGGAATTTTAATTTTTGACAGAAAACTTGAGGTTCAGCAGAGATAAATTTAATTGCTCTTCGAGCAAACCTTTTCATAGGGAAACTTAATGATTCCCAGTGCATTTTGGAAGCTGAAAACTAAGATAAAATATAATTTGTGTGTACTTGGAGTTTGTTTGCAGCCTTCTGAAGTGTGAGTTTAGAACATGTTTAATGAAAAAGTCGTGTCAATTTAAACTTTATGTCACCAAATTTCTGTTGTGTTGTGAGCCTGTCGTGGTTTATAAGGTATTTTTCTCCTTATTTACTGAGTTTGACAGAACTTTGTGTATCACCAGTGTTCTGGTTTTCACTGGGAACTGAGGGACAGGTGGGGGTCTTTCAGCAAGATTAAATAAGGATGCATAGTTGGAATTTAGTTGTTGGAAAACCTGTGTTGGGAATGATATTCACACTTTATTCTTTGATTCTGCTTTGTTTTATTTGTTGGATCAAGGGCTGGACTTGATGATCTTGGAGGTCTTTTCCAGCCTTCATGTTTCTGTGGTTCTTCCAACTTCCACCATGATCATAAAAAAGCAGATCTCCGTTTTTCCCTCTCCTTTGTATTCCCTCTTTTTAAAATGTCAGGCTTTTCATTGAATTAGCAAACTCCCAAACCTTAGAATAACTGCATACAATCATAAAATACACATAAATGAGGAGGAGGAGAGAAAAAAGAAGCATCAGAAGCTCAACCTCGGCACATTTCCACTGGCACCGGTGACCTCTGGAAAATCAGTGGTTTATTCTTTGGAGTATTTGAATAATTCGTATTTTTCAGTTTTGAAACCTCTCCTTTAAATCTGGTTTATTAAATATTCAATAATAAAGTGTTGATTGCTGAGATATTGAGTTTCATTTGATATGCTATAAACAAATACCACCTTGGGTTGGATCAGCAGCCGAACCACTGGAGTTTGACCCGTGGTTTGGGATGAAGAGTTGGGATGTGGCAGGAAAACTCCTGAAGAATACTAATTTTTAATAATAAATATTTAATATTAAATTAGAAGATAAAATTAGAAAAACATAAACCTGTCAATAATAACTATTTTGTTGTGTAAATACAGTTGCACGGTTGTGACTGTTTCTTCTCCAAATCCTTGGATATCCTCTCCTGGAGGATCCCAGGAGGGCAGTGTGTCAAAAAAAGGTGGTTTTTTTTTACCTAACCTTTAAAGCTGCTCCTCTGTGGAGCTCTGTAAAACGGAGATTTACCTCCTGGTATGTGTTCCTCGTGTTTTTAAAGCCTTTCACATTCTGTATATTCAAAGTTAGAGGTTCAAAGTCGTGGAACCCTTCTGTGTTTATCCCGTGTCTCCCTGTTTTTCTGCAGAAAATCCAGAATATTACAGAAGGAAACTGCTGTTTGTGAATTCCAAGGATACAAAAACAATGCCCACTCTATAGAATATATATGCAGCCAGGAATAATTTTATTTGGAGCATGGTTTGAAGGGGTGTCAAGGGATATTATGTTAAATACAATGGAAATAAAAAGATCTATTGTACGGCCACCTATTGAGTGAGCTGTGCTTCCATTCTGCCCCTCAAAACAAACAGGGCATTCATGGAGCTAAACAGTATCATAACTTATTGACATGGAGGCACTGAATTAAAGCTGGGGAAGGATTCTGCTGTTTCCTAATTTCTGTGCCCGGCACTCTTCATTTTAATGTCCTTTTAATCCACTTCATACATAGGCAGAGGTTTTAGGTGCGTGTAGGATCATCCATAGGTTCAGTTCTCCCTGTTTACCTGTGGAGCTGGAGGTGTTTTTGAGACCTGCCCTCAGGCAGCTGCTCCTCCAGAACAGAGATGTAAAAGCAGAGGTGTCACAGAGCTTGATTTTGACTTTGGAAGTTCAGAGGTTTTAGGTGAGAATTTTAGGCTTCATTTATTTTAAAAAAAAAAAAGGGTAGTTTCACTTTCACAACATTTTCTTAGCTCTGAGTTTCTCCAGAGTGTCCTCAAAGTAATATTTATATGTTAATGGAACACAGATTTTTATGGTGTTGACAGTGGATTAAATGAGTTTTAGAAACTCCCTTCTCTTGTTGTGGGAGAATTCCAGCGTTTGGTCCTTCTGGTATCAGATTTTTGGAGTGTTTTTTTTTTTGTTTTTTTGAAGGTACTTCCCACAGTGTGTCCCTGTCCCTGTCCCAGGTCTGAGCCACAGTTTTTTCCACAGGAAAGGGAACTGGTGTCCTCTGGCTGCACAAACCCCCCAGACCACGTGCGAGCCCTGCCCAAAGTCCACCCCCTGCTGCAGCTCCTCCAGGGGAGAACAGAGCCAGGACAGGCAGTGTCAGAACAGCCCATGAACCTGCTCTTGGCCTGTTTTTTTGGGAAAAGATCCCAGGAGTAGTTTTATGTCCCTTCCTAAATGTCCATCAGGGAAGAGCCCGAGCAGGAGGAATCCGGGGGTGTGTTGGCCCAGTGAATGGGATTGGAGAGGGTGGATGTTTCTAAGTTTAGGCCTTAATTTTGCTGTGAGAGAAGGCAGTGTTTGGCTTTTCCATGCAGGGAAGTTGGCTGAATGGGTATTGTAGGATCACTTCTCAAGTGGCCTTTCTTAATAACTCCTCCACAATAATTTAGTTCCTCCAGAGGAGGAACTACCGTGGGATATTTATAACGGGATTGTTTGCTCTCCAGGAGCTGCTGCAGGTAATTTCCCTTTGTTCCCTGGGTTCTCCCAGCTTTTCCCTGGGTTCTCTCAGCTTTTCTCACTCCAGCCCAAGCAGAGTGAGGTCCGTGGACCTCCAGGTTCTCATGTGGTCATTTTGAACTCCGAGCAGGGGGACAATGGGCAGGGAATGTTGCAGCAGTTCACGGAGAGTTCAGGTTGGCATTTGCTTGTTGCTTAAAAGATGATTGTTCTCAACTCTGAAATCCCCCGTGGTTGACATTTATTATGCTCAGACAGAGCTCTGGTAGGTCTGACTTGTCTTCTCTTTGAACAGAGAGTTAGTTCTCCAGGTACAAGTGTTTGTCTCCATTGCTGATTGCTCCCTGTCTGCTTTGGGATGTGCTGGTAGAGCACAGGGGTGGTTGGCTATTAAAGAAATGCAGGGATCAACCTCACTTTTCCAGGTATCACAATGTTCATGGGTACTGAGCCATAGATTTGGAAAAACAAGGTGGACCAGAACTCTGCAAAACAATTCACTTTGCAAAAAAAAAAATGTGGCTGTTACATGAAGGGAGAGGGTTGTACAGTTCCTTGACTAACACAGGATCTTCTTTGAGGAGACATTTGGCTGTTTTCACAGCCATTAATTCAAATACAAGCAAGAAGGTGCACACCTTCATGTGTGGTGGCTTAGCAGGGACTGGAAATAAAAAGATTTGAAGTCTGAACCAGTCCTGTGCAGTGAGAACACCCTTCTTGGTCTGTGGTGTTGGTCCACAAGCTCTTGAACTCTTGAGTGTGGCAATGAGAACCCCCGTTGTGGTGAACAGTTCACACTTTTATTCTCTGGTGGGGTTTCCTGGCAGGTTCTCACTCAGCTTCCAACATATCCCTGAGAGGGAATATCTCTGAAGGACCCAGACAGGGAAAGGGAGGATGGGGCAGGAGGTGAAAGGAAGCTCAAAACATTTCAGGGCAAAACAATGAATGACCTTTAGAGGGAAAACGTTGAAGAAGTGAGTCGTGCAGAGGAGAAAGTTTCATCCTTAAAAACCTGAGATCACAGAAACAGAATGGTTTGGGTTGGAAGGGCTTTAAAGCTCATCCATCCCACCCCCTGCCACAGGCAGGGACACTTTCCACTAGCCCAGGTTGCTCCAAACCCCGTCCAACCTGGCCTTGGACACTTCCAGGGATGGAAAAACCCCAAGGATTGTTACCATTGTTAGTGGTAAGTTCTCAACCACGGGGAATTCCTACATTTGGCCTTCTAAAAGTTTTATATAAATGCTGGTGGGACTTTCACTGCTTTACCTTCTCCATCCTGCCCAGCAGTCAGTGGGCAGGGAGGTGTTTTTAAGGCTGTTGCCAAGGGGTGTTATCAGCAAAGTAATTCTGTATCTCCTGGTGTCATGAAATCCAGATCAGCTGCTGCACTTGGAAGATGCTTTTGTCAGTCCCAGAGGCAAACCTGAATATCTCCCAGGGTCAAAACAGTTAAACTGGTCCTTTCTTGGGTTTTATTTTTAGTTGTGGGGTAAGTAGGTACGAAGACATGTTAAGGAAATGTCACTTTTTCAATGTTCTCATGATTTTTGTCTGACTTTGCCTCCTTTTTTATCTTTCACTATGAATATACCTCAATAGAATACTTGGGTAGAGCTGTGACAGAGGGACAAAGAGAGTCACAGAGACACCTAAAGAAGCAAAGTATATCTTTAATGAGTGACAGAAATGCAAAAACCCCATCTAATTGCTGTGGGGATTTTCAGGTGAAGTCCCACATGACAGAGGAGCTGCTCCAGCAGCTCCTGATTCCGAGAGAGAAATCCTGACACTTCCTTTCTGCTGACTTTTGTGGCACAGAAACATGGACACATTGAGGCTGGAGGAGACCTTTGGAGGTCACCTGACAGGGCCACCTGGAGCTGGTTGCCCTGTTCCATGAGCAGTTGTGTTTGGAGCACAATCCACCCATTTTTTCAGGAATAGTGATCCCCTCTTGGGGTGGAAGAGAGTCACCTGCAGCTCTTCCCTGTGAGTTGGTGAATGTTTGTGCCTTGCTTTGGTTTTACCACTTGGTGACCTTAAGATACCTCTTTTGGGAGGAGATTTGATGTCTAAATGAGTTATGTGGACTCTTGTCAGCATGGGAATAACGGAATCTCAAATGGATGAGGTAGGAAATTGAGTCCTGAAAAACTGTGTTGGGTTTTTGAATTGTACCCCAAAATTGTCCCGTGTTAAACCAACTGTAGTTTATTTATAGACTCTTCAATAACCACCACATCAAGTAGTTTTTCTGCTTGGAGTTAATGATTTCTGTGATGCTTGGAAAAGTCATGGAATCACAGGATGGTTTGGGTTGAAAGGACCTTAAAGATCATCCAGTTCCACCCCCTGCCATGGGCAGGGACACCTTCCACTGTCCCAGGTTGTTCCAAGCCCTGTCCAACCCAGCCTTGGACACTTCCAGGGGTGGGGTATCCATAAAACATCCTTTAAAAAGAAATCCATTTGAAACAAAGCCATTTTGAAGGAGAAAAGTATTTCCCATCCTCACCAAATAAATAAATACATTCTTGAACTTCTCCCACTCTGTTCAGATGATGCTTTAAAGCAATAAACCCAACAGTGTCTCTATTTCCAGGTAGTTCTGGGCTGGGAACCTTTTGAGTGCAAATATACATAAAGGTGTACATTTTTATGCCATCCCTAAACTAACATCAGGTCAGGCCTATTTGTAAGATAATTCCACTCACTCCCAATCCATAATCTCTCAATGTATAGAGATCTTGGCATACTTTTAGTTTTCTGTCACTGTTTTAGAACCTGTGATCACTTGAACTTGCAGAGCTCAGAAAGGAAAATCAGTGATTGACTGCACCTTGTTCCTTAGATATTTCTATCCTGTGGAAGTTCTGGATGTGGGTTTTAGTCCTCCCGTGGTGGCCAGCAGATCACTTACCTTTTTGGATGTCTAGAACTCTCCTTTATGAGCCAAAAATCAATCTCTGAGCCACCAGAGGGTTTGTGAACCTCAATTAATGGGTGCACACAAATGTCCCCATTTCTGGAGCGACTCCTCGACCTAAAACTAAAGGAGGTCAAGATTTCTATTCTAAAGAAAGTTCTTCTTTCTCCCCTCATTTCTTCCTGACCTGTCACCAGGTGTTTCCAGGCAGTTTGAGTGTTCCCTTGGGATTAGATGTCCCGGGGTGGGATTGCAGGTGTCAGGGAGCAAAGTCTGAGATGTGGCAAGGGCAGGTATTTCATCAGGGCTTGTTTTTGTTGATAGCCAGTGCTGCTCTCAGCAACAAGTCCATGAACTCCAGTGCCTTCATTTCAGGGACAGGAAGAAGTTGTAAACATGGAATTCCTTGGCTGCTGCTCCTGGTGGTTGCAGATCTTCAACTTTTGACCCGGGTGGTTGTTGCTTGTCACTGACGCGGGCGAGGGTTGGTGCCACCATCAGGAGATGACTGAAGTGCCTTTCTTTGGGATGAGTTGGCCAATTCCCACCATCTCCTTGTCATCCTTCATGTCCTCCCCTGCTCAGGCTCTTGTGTCTCCTCATGGCCCTGAGATTTGGGGTGAAACCCCTTTATTTTTCTGGTTTAGAGAAAGGTTCTCGTTGGACGTGGTTTGGGTTCTCCTCCGCTGACATCACTTTTTGTGGGGGACTTCCCGTGGGATACGGTTTGGATTCGTGTCTGTTGACATCTCATTTTGTGGGGGACTTCACTCCAAACAAACAGGGACCTGTTTGTGAAGCACAAACAGCAAATCTCCCCAAAAATTTAAACAGAATGAATAAAATGGACTTGGGAGGGACGGGGTGTGCAAGCATGGAAAGCTTCAAGTGGAACTGAAATCTTGGATTTACAGCTGCTCTTCTGTGGGATAATTATATTTGTGATACTTTCCTACTTTACTTTTTTATTTTAAGTGTGTGTAGTGCTTTCAGGTTGGTATTATTCAGTTTATCCTCAGATTTGTTGGGATTTTCAGAGTGTCAGAAGGTCCTATAAAGTCAAACTGTAAATGAGAACCCCACACTACCAGGATTTTTGGGTGCACATATGTGAGTTTCTGCTTTTTAGGGATCCAAGTGCAGAACCTTCAAAAATTAAATTTGTTTTTCTTAAGTTGTGTAATTTGCCAGATATCTGTCTGTTGTAAACCTGTGGCTTGGGGTAAAAAAATACAAGAAATAAACCTTTTAAAGTAACTGGCTCCAATCTAGATTAATGGTATTTTTGACTGTCTGATTTAAATATTGTTTTGACTTTTACTTCAGTCACCAAGATGTTGCTAAGTGAGATTATGGGTTTTTTTCAAGAATTAAAAGAGCAGAAAGTAGAGATCCTGGAGGATGTCTCACATATGCTCTTCCATTCTTACAGGATTGTTCAGTATATATTGAAAAGTAACTGTACACTAAATTTATCAGGCTCTAGAGATGGAAGATTAACTCTGCTTCTCAGTTTTGAATGGACATTTTACAGAAGAGTTAAAAGTAATTTTCTGTGCAGTGTTAACTTAAAATGGTGTAGTCAGGAATTTATTTTATTTTCATTTCTAAGACCATTTCGAAGCTTTATCCTGTTATCAGAGGCACAATAATTCACACCAAAAAAAGGGGTTTTTCTATATCTCATCATTATATATATGTAATTTCATCATTTCATATATAACATCATTATTGCTCTGGAGGAAAACACCAGTGGCCTGGCAGTGGGTATTTCACCCCTTTTAAAGTCACAATAATTATCCTATATACAGCCTTTCTCCTGTATAGCTGTTTGAATAGTATTTTGACTTCTTTATTGAATGTATTTGTGTATAATCAGTGTAAAATGATGTTTGATTTCATCCCATGCAGTTCTGTTGCCCTGACAGGGCTGAGTCAATGATTCAGTATAATTTTCAATGTTTTATTTTTTTTTTCTTGACATAGTTATTTTTAAGAAAGCCCAAATTGATGATCTTAGTTCATCTGCTGTTTTCTACTGCTTCTATTTCCTTGCAGGGTTTTGCTTGTAAAGGAAATGGGGATTTCCCTTCCCTGGTCAGGTGCTTGGCTGTTTAACACCTTCCTTCTAAATTTAATCTTTACCAATAATTCTGCTTTGAGATTGCAGCTGCTGTTTGTTTGCAGGGAGGCACAGACACAGAGGGCAGGGAATCCCAGAATCATCAAGGTTGGAAGGGACCTTCAGGATCCTCCAATCCCAGCAGAATCCCCCCTAATCCATGTCCCAAAAGACGAGTTGCTGAGACTGGGCACTGCCTCTACTTTTCTTTTGGCACAGTCAGTCAGAAAGTTGCTGGGAGCAACCCTGAGAGGCACAGCTTGGGTGTTTTTCTGGCTTTTTGTGGAATCCACACACAAAATTCCTATGTTTGAAAATAACCCCTGTCAAATTCTGCTTGTGACACGTAGTTGGAGGTGTGAGAAAAGGATTCGAGTGATGGGATGGGTTGGGTTGGAAGGGACCTTAAAGATCATCCAGATCCAACCCCCTGCCATGGGCAGGGACACCTTCCACCAGCCCAGGTTGCTCCAAGTTTATCCAACCTGGCCTGGGACACTTCCAGGGATCCAGGGGCAGCCACAGCTTCTCTGGGCAACCTGTGCCAGGGCCTCCCCACCCTCACAGCCAAGAATTTCTTCCCAATATCCCATCTAAACCAACTATCATTGAATTTGAAGCCATTCCCCTTGTCCTGTCACTCCATGCCCTCACGAAAAGCCCCTCTCAGCCCTCCTGAAAGTTAATCTTTCCCACCAGGCTGATTTCTGGGTTCCCTGCCTCTCAAAACTTCGGCGTACGGAAAAAACCGCCGAGCTCCGCGACACGAAGGGAAACCCTCTCCAACCATTCAAAACCTCCCCTTGTCTTTGCAGGAGGAGAGACTTCAGCATGCAAACCTTCATCTGTTCGGCTTGCACCATCGTTTTCATTCCATGCTGCTGGCCTTCAGATGGCTGGACAGATGTCCCACTCCCATCAGCAGTACAGTGACCGGCGGCCGCAGAACATCAGTGACCAGCAGGTTTCTGCCTTATCCTACGCTGAGCAGCTCGAGCAGCCACTCCCACTGACAAACCAGGTGAGGGGCACACAAAGGTCCTGCAGGTGTCATGAGTTCCTCTGAATAACAGCCAGGGAATCACAGGATGGCTTGGCTTGGAAGGGATCTGAAAGATCGTCCGGTGCCACCCCCTGCCATGGGCAGGGACACCTTCCACTAGACCAGGTTGCTCCAACCTGGCCTTGGACACTTCCAGGGATGGGGCAGCCACAGCTTCTCTGGGAATTCTATCCCAGCCCCTCCCCACCCTTCCAGCCAAGAATTCCTTCTCAATATCCCACCTAACCCTGCCCTCCTTCAGCTTAAGGCCGTTCCTCCTTGTCCTATCACTCCAAGTCCCTCTCCAGTTTAATGTGTTTTACAACCATAAACTACATTTATTTTTTTTAAATGCTTTGTTGTTTTGTTTATTTTTTGAACTGAATAACTCCTGACTCTTTAAGGATGGGTAGACAAATAAGTTCCTTGAAGTTGTTTTTAAACATCTGGTACATATTTATTGTGATTCTTCTACTTAGACAATATTTCCTCTTATTTTAAGAAAATGCTACAAGTGCAGAGTTCTAAAGGGAGTTTAATAAGAGTGGGGTTTTTTAATTTTGATGCTGCTTGTTAGAATATAATTACTTTATTACTTGTTCTCATGGACAGTGTTTTAATGCAGTGCCACTGCTTGGTGTATTTGGAGTAGAGAGGTTTGCACAAAAATATATTATTAGGCAAGACACACTTTTTCTTTTTATTTTTTTTTAAAAAGCAACATCTAAAGCTGTGCTATCATTGAGGTTTTACTGTTACTGATTTACTACTTGCTGTTGCAAGGGGGTAAAATGGCCACAGGGATTAGGATGCTGCTGCTTTTGAGCTGTCAGGATCAGCCTTTCTTCTGTCCTGCCTTTGAGTTACCAGAGCTGAAAGAGCTCCCTACCCCACAGTGCCAGTAGCCACAGGAGCTGCTGTGACTCTGGATAAGTGGGAATCCTGTTATTTTTTCAAAATGGCACAGCCCAGTTGTGGAGACCTGAGCACAGATTGGTCCCAAAGCTTAAACTCCAGAAGTCCAAAATTTGGGGCAGACCGTGAGGCAAGTTTCACATGAGGATGAAGTTTTTTGTTGCTGCCAGATTCAGGTCTGTTCTTGGGTTCAAGATGTCTTGAACAGGTGGAGGAGTCTCCAGGAGCATCAAGAGATTCTCTGGTGCTGTAGGAAGACACTTATGTGGGGAGAGGAATGGATTAGAGAGGATGGGAATGGTCAAAGCAAGTGCCAGGATGTTGGATACCAGGCTTTGGAGATCTCTGATGGCAAGGTCTCCACAAAGAATGGCAGAGGGAAGGGAGCTGGCAAAGGATGTTTGTATTTTGGTGAGAGCAAATCAGTAGCAAGAGTAAATCTGCTCCTATAAACAGTGTTGAGCTTGAGGATCTACAAAGGTATTTTCTGTGACTTGTTTTAGGTTAAAGGTGCCCCCAAACCTCCCCAGTGAGGTTGGTCAGTCAAGGAGAAAAGTTGCTGGTTCCTTGAACATTTCAAGGCACTTCAGGGCTACAACCAGGCACCCCCTGTGTGAGCTTTAGTGACATCAGTGCTTGGTTGGTCGTGTTTTCAAGCCAAACTCAGGGAATTTTAGGTTGTGTGGATGTTATCCATGGGAGGAAAGGATCAGCTGGACACCTTGGTGATGGCAGTGGAGCTGTCTCTGCACCACTAACTCTATTTTATAGAATCAGTTCTTAGTTTTCCAGCTCCATCTTGGTTTTTTCTGCATTGTAGCTTCTGTTTTCCTATTTTCCTGTAATTGTCTCCTTGAAGTCTTTGTTGTCCTGTGCCCAAGCAGCTCAGAATTGTCCCTTCTTTATCCTTTCAGCACCTTGGCTTTCACGGTGGACAGTTCATTGAAGTCTTCTGACTACTTGTCCTATGTGCCTCTGTCCTCCTCTGAGTTCTTGTGCTTCTTGTCCCACCAAGAGTTCTCCAGAGCAGGTTCCTGGTTGGAGTGGAGGTTCTGTAGGAGCCTCCTGGGGAGTCTCAGTGGCTTTTTGTCTTTGCATTGATCTGATCTGCACAACCCAGTCCAGCTGAGATCTTCATGCTGGTGGGTCAGATCTGCTCTAGACCTAAACAAATCCCTTGTTTCTCTTAGAGTTGCCCTTTTCCAGCTCTAGTTCATCTTGATTCAAACTCTTATTGTTTTTTTCTCATAAAAGATGTGACTTTCTGTGGGTGAGGGCACTGAGTGTCACATCCAGTTCTTCCTGGGACACCTCCAGGGCTGGGCACTCCAAACCTCCCTGGGCAGCCCCTGCCAAGGCCTCACCACCCTTTCCAGCAACAAATTCCTCCTGATGTCCAACCTGAGCCTCCCCTGGCACAGCTGGAGGCCGTTCCCTCTCCTCCTGTCCCTTGTTCCCTGGCAGCAGAGCCCGACCCCCCCTGGCCCCCCTTCTTGTTGCAGAGCCAGAAGGTCCCCCCTGAGCCTCCTTTTCTCCAATGCTGCTTCTGATCCTTAAGAAGATCCTGTTTTTAACATGCAGCAAAAGGCTGAATGTCTGTTGGAGAAGATTTGATTGATCTGACACGGCCATAAAAATAGGAGGAGGGAAAAGGTAACTCTGGCAGATACAGGGAGTTTAATTCTTAAAGGGTAGATCTTTTTAGTGCAGTGGCTCACATCCAGTCAAACAGATGAGAATTAGGTCTAAACAGACAAGAATTAGATCTCCAAGCTTTGTGTTCCTGGTTTTTCCCAACACCAGGACCATCAGCAGGCTGGACAGTGGGCTCAGCTTTGCTGCTCCAGCTTTCCACAGCCTAAAAGGAACTTATTCGGTGCCCTAAAAGTGATTTTTTTTGGGTGCAAGTGTCCACCAGTTGGTTACTAACGAGTTACAAACCCCTTTGCTCCTGAGAGGGCCCATTCCCTGGGGATTGAGCAGCCAGGGCACTCAAGGAAAGCAGGAGTTTCCCGGGAAGCTCCAGGTAAGGAGAATCTTTCCCGAGCTCCAGCCCCCCTCTGGTGGCCAAAGGGCCGCGGTGCTTCTGCTGGGAAAACCAACCCCTCTCCCAGATCCCATCCTTTCCAGAAACTCCCTCTGGTAAATAACTGCCTTGTTACTTTTTCAGGTTATTTTTGTGTCTTTCTTTTTACTTCAACGGACTCTTTTTTTTAATTGAGGATATTTTCTGGTTCAGGTTCCTGCAGTGATTTTAATTCATAAGCAGAGAATGGGGAAGCCTTGAATGGGAATTTATTCCTTTTATTCCTGCTCTGTCCTGCTTGGATTTTGATTTTATTGGTTTGCAGGCCATATCCTGCTATTTTAGGAATCAAAAATTGTAAAAAACGTAAAATTTTTTACAATGTAAATATTGCACTGTTAGAAAACAGTAACAACAATTTATGTTAAAATATATAAAATATATATATATATACATATAAACCTTTAAAATACCTTAAAATTACCCTTAACATTTTATTTATATAATCTTCTCTTGCACCTCTTGCTTTCTGGCTGTGCTCCCCAAACCCATCATAGACAAGGCTCAAATAATAGGAAGATACTCCAAAACCAGCCACTTTTCACTCATTTATGAGGGTTTTAATTACAATTAAAACCTTCCAGCTCTTTCCTTTTTAACTTTTTCCTTCAGGAGTTGGTCTTTAGGCTTTCTTTTCCCAAAAAGTGCTGGGTCCTGCTCTTGGCTGTGGGGTCTCACTCTGTGCTGAGAGCCAGAACCAGCTTCAGGGAGCTGCAGGAGCAGCAAAGTTGGGATCTGTGGGATTTTTCTCCTTTAACAATCACAAACTCCTCTTTCTTTGTCCATTTTTAACTGGTTGCATCTTGTGAGTTCAACGTAACCCGATGGTAAAAGAAGATAAGAAGCTTAAAAGTTGTCACAACTTCAAAGAAGTGGTTTTTTTTTTGCTCTGCACTAACATTTTGTCTCCATCCTGGGGGCTCAGATGGCCTGAAATTGCTTTCAGTGAAGTACAGAAAGATCAGAAAATGACTTTACCTGCTCAGGAAGTTGAGGTGAACTCACAGGCAGATTTTGGTAACAAATTCCAACAGTTCAGCTTTCAGGAAGCACCTGGAATTGGAAGCTCAGGCTGATGCTGAACACTTTCATCTCTGTTTGTCTAAGATCACTTAGCACCTGCATAATTCCTGTTTTTTACTGACCAGATCGTGGCCAGAGATTTTATTGATCACAACTAGATCAGGGCCAAGTTCATGCCTTAATTCAAATCCTTAATTCAGTTAAAAATCCTTAATTCAGTTATTTCCACTACCTGATAAACATTATATTAGTGGGGGACTTCACCAGGCTCTGTCCTGAGTGTGAACATGTCAATTAAACAAGTCATCACAACTGGAATTCTTGCTAAAAATTGCCTTTATACTCTAAAATCTTCATTATTTATTCTGTTCATTATTTATTCCATTTGTAAAACGGAGCATGGACTTTACAGAAGCTGAATTTATCTTTTATTCCCTTTTCTTAATCAACGTGGATGGTGGTGGATCTTTCTTTTAAAAAAAAAAATAAATCTGAATTGAAGCATCCTGTGAACAGAATATATATTTCCATAATCAAAATAAAAGGCATTTAATAAGGAAATCTTATTTTATTTTATTTTTTTATTTTATTTTATTTTATTTTATTTTTATTATTATTATTTTAGATAATGAAACCTATGGCCAAGGAGAGAGAATTTTGTTTTCTCTTCCTTTATTTGAACCTGTGCTGGTTCAAATAACACACCTGAGTTAAAACCACAGTTTCCTTCAAACATGGTTTGTCTCAGGTGTGTTGAGTATCAGTGGGGCTCTTGGTTGCCTTTTTTGTGGGTGTTTATTGACACATATAACTGAAATTAAAATAATTCTTGTCTCTCAGACAGAAATTCCAGCATCTCTTTGATTTGGGAACGTTCTCAGGAAGATTTGGGGGCTGTTTCCAGGAAGATCTGAGGTTGCAGTGTTGCTCTCTGGCCACCAGATAGAGACTGAAGCTCGTGAAAGAGGAGTTTTCTTTCTCTTTCCTCTCTTTTTTCATCTCTTTTCCCCTTTGCTTTGGTGGTTGAGGATTCTCTGAAGCCCAGGCAAGAATCAGTGTCACCCCATCAGTAAAGGATTTGAGTGTTGTTGTATAAAATGGATAATGAGACTTTGCTCCACGATTTTCCATCACCAGGAAGGAGAAGAGGGAACAAGAATCCCTCTTGGAAAGGGAAGAGAACGTTGCAAATGTTCAAATATAAAAGGAGGAGGGGAAAAAAAAAACCCCTCAATTCTTTCTCTTCTCCCACCCAAAACTTTCTGAACCCAGGAGAGCAAAATAGAACCTGTTGAGAAGTTCCTGCAGGTTCCAAGTGAGGCCTCGGGAATGTGGGACTGTCCAAATCCACACTGGAAAGCACAAGTTTGAAATAAGGGACTGCCTGCAAGAACCAGAGGAGTAGCCTTCAGAATTTTAATTAATTATTGTTTAATTATTTACAATAATTAAATGATAATAGTTAGGGAACAGCAGCAAATCAGATTATAATTTTTTTTTTTAACCAGGCTGCTGATTTCAGAGTGGAAATCATATTTATTTTTGAAGTAAGCAGGGAAATTTGACTTATAAATTAGAAAATAAACATGAGGACATGTCCTACAAATTCCCTTTCCAGATTACAGGAATGTTATATGTGAATAGTTGATCTGAACTATGGAATTCTTGAAGTGGAAAACTCAGAGTCCTTGTGCTGCTCATCCAGCCCTGGACAAAGAGTGGGTCCTGCTGATATTCCTGTACCACAGCCTGGGTTTTACCAGCAAAATCTACCAGTGTTCTTGTGCTCCAGTGAAGAAATTTGAAGGAAATACTTGGATCTGGGAAGCCTGGAGCAGTGCCAGCTGGGATTAGGATGTGCTGCTGCTCCGTTTTTAACGGGGTTGTGGGAGGGAACCAAAGGAGCTCCTATTTAAGTGTGGTTTGTTTAATGCTCCACATTTGTTTGGCAGCTGAAAGGAAGCAACAGAAAAATGTTTTGTAAATGTCAAATAGTTTGTTTAGGAAACTTTCAGGCAGTTTCCTGATGTTTACAAAGTTTTATTGCTTGTAATAAAAGAGAATTAATGTCTTTCCCTGTATCCATGTGCTCCGTGCACCCATTGGAGCTGGGATTTCTGGGGTGGTTCCTTGGGTACTTGAGGGCAGGTCCAGTTTCAGAAGCACAAACCTTTATAATTTCTTTTTTGTGAGACCTTTTTTGGGTCACTGCAGTGTGATTTTTAAAAAAAAAATTTGTTTTGTCATGCACTCTTTGCACTGCAACTATTCTAATATTTATTATAATATTTAGTAGCTTAATACTAAATATTGTATTATATAATTTAGTAGTATAATACTGAATATTATAGAATGCAATATGATAGAATATAATAACATCTAGTATTTATTACTCAGTAACATTCAAGTAGTATTAATTAATTAAATATTTACTAATTATTATTATCACTAATAATTATTATTACTTATTAAGTAATACTGTAAAAGATGGAGGAGCAGTTCCACTTCTCCAGGTCATTTATTAGTTCAATCATATGGATACAAAACATACCTGAAACAAGGTTTTCTCCAGTGGAATTGCTTAAACTTGCCCTGAGGTTTCCTGTCATTGGGGAATGGGGAGGAATAACCCCAGGCACCAACCCAGGCTGGAAAAGGACCTGGTGGCCAAGGAGCTGTCCCTGAGCCAGCAGCGTGTCCTGGGAGCCAACTGGGATCCTGGGGGATCAGGAAGAGCATTTCCAAAGGGTCAGGGAGGGGATCCTGCCCCTCTGCCCAGCCCTGGGAGGCACATCTGCTGTGCTGGGTCCAGCTCTGCCTCCTCAGGACAGCAGGGACAGGGAGCTGCTGGAAGATGATTCTCCTGTGGAGATGCTGAAGGGATGGAGCATCTCTGGGAGCAGGAAAGGCTGAGGGAGCTGGGGCTGTTCAGCCTCCAGAGCAGACACTGAGAGAGGGCCTCCCCCAGGGTCTGGCAGAGGATGGACCAGGACTTGGACTCTGATCCTTCCAACTCAGCTGAAGCTGAACAGGAGCCAGAGTGTGCCCAGAGGGACAAGAAGGCCAATGGATCCTGGCCTGGCTCAGGAACAGGGTGGCCAACAGGTCCAAGGAAGTGATTCTTGCCCTGGACTCAGCACTGGTGAGGCCACCCCTGGAGTGCTGTGTCCAGTTCTGGGCCCTCAGCTCAGGAAGGACATGGAGGGGCTGGAGCAGGTGCAGAGGAGAGCAACGAGGCTGGGGAAGGGACTGGAGCACAAGTGCTGGGAGGAGAGGCTGAGGGAGCTGGGGCTGTTCAGCCTGGAGAGGAGGAGGCTCAGGGGAGACCTCCTCACTCTCTGCAACTCCCTGACAGGAGGGGGGAGCCAGGGGGGGTTGGTCTCTTTTCCCAGGCAACCATCAGCAAGACAAGAGGGCTGGGTCTTCAGCTGTGCCAGGGGAGGGTTAGGTTGGAGATTAGGAAGAATTTCTTTGCAGGCAGGGTGCTCAGCCATTGGAATGGGCTGCCCAGGGAAGTGGTGGATTCTCCATCCCTGGAGGTGTTTAAGGACAGACTGGATGTGGCATCAGTGCCATGGGCTGGGAACCACGGCGGGGTTGGATCAAGGGTTGGACTTGATGATCTCAGAGGTCCCTTCCAACCCAGCTGATTCTATGATTCTATGATTCTATGATCCCGTGATTTCTTGCAGTCACTATATCACTAAATTCCTGTTTTTTTCCCCCTCATTTCTTATTCCAGAGGCGGATGCCCCAAACGTTCCGTGATCCAGCCACTGCTCCACTGAGGAAACTCTCCGTAGATTTGATCAAAACATACAAGCATATTAATGAGGTAATGTGGAGCACTGAGGGCAGGGCTTTGTTACAGCACATAATTAATGTATTTCCTACAAATAATATCATGAAAGGATCACAAAAATCAAGTTTTCTCTCAGTTGTTCCCGTTGAGCTCATTGATGTCCTGCTCCAGCACAGGAAATCTTTTATCCTGGAATTTATTTTCTCTTGTTTTCTAAACAAATGTTTTGCATGATAAAAGAAGTACGAGGGGCACAAACACACTTTGAGCTATAAAACTTTATTAATGTGTCTGAGGACTTCTAAGGGAAATTGTTTTATATCTCACATACATGTTTTCCCTAAATTATATCATTAAATCTTATTGGCAAATGTAAAATATAGAATCGTTAATACAAGCAGGCATCAATTAATTTTGACAGTTGAAGGGATTTCAGTGACTTCCTTGGAATTCTTGTGGAAAGCTCCAGCTGATAATTCTTATTTCCAGGCTCCTTAGCATTTTTAATTTTGCTGTGTACTTATGGTTCTGTTCTTCTTGCACCTGTGAGCTCCAGGGATCAGAACATTAATTTTGATCTGCTCAATTATTCCTCAAGACTTTGCTTTGGAATAAAGATTTGGTTTCAAACAGAGCAATAGCAGAGGGTGGCTTGGATTTCCACTGCTCCAGGTTGCATTTTAAACCACAGGGTGATTAATAAAAGTTGATTTTGCTCTTGATTGAAGTGACAACTCTAAAAACTGCTCTTAACCAACCCCCTTTTCACCCTCAGGTTTACTATGCAAAAAAAAAACGGCGGCATCAGCAGGGCCAAGGAGATGATTCCAGTCACAAAAAGGAGAGGAAGGTTTACAACGATGGATATGATGATGACAACTATGATTATATTGTGAAAAATGGGGAGAAGTGGATGGATCGTTATGAGATCGACTCTTTAATAGGCAAAGGATCCTTTGGACAGGTAAATATATCATTTTATATATATATATGATTTATATGAATCATAATTATGTTTAATTTGAGGTGCTATTCCTGTTTCATTTTGAAATGAAAACTGGTTTTTCTCAGTGCTGTTTTACTGAGTGTCTACTCAGGACACTCATATTTTGTGGTGCTTCAGGCAACATTTGAATATATTTTATTTTGTAGCTCTGGTAAAGCATTTTACAGTGAGAAATCCTCAACCTTTTGCCATCAGCTGTTTGGCTTAGCTTTTAAAATTAAAACAATAAACCAGTCCTAGAGATCACCTGCTATAAATGTTATTAGTGGCATTTATTTGGACTGTTGGTAGCCAAACCAAAGGCTGGAAGGAGGATGGAGCTTTTCTTTTTTGGTTGTTTTTTTTTTAGTTTTCCTCAGATTTTACCAGTCTTTTTACAGTGTTGGTTTAGGTGATTTGATGATTTTATTTCCCAGTCCTTTTAGGGTGTTGGTTTAGGTGATTTGATGATTTTATTTCCCAGTCCTGTCAGAGTGTTGGTTTAGGTGATTGGATGATTTTATTTATTTATGAAATAATAAATGCTTATTGCCTATTGGATAATTTTATTTGTATTTATCATATGTATTTTTATTGACATATTTATTCCTGTAAAGTGCCCTCACAGCAGTAAACGTCACACACTCGGTTGTGGCTCTGTTGTGGTATGGAGTGAAAAAATCAAACTAAAAAGGACAAAACTTCTGGAAAAGTTTTCCTGAATGTAGACAAGTGAGTTTTACTGTGTTTTGAAAACTGGAGGGATTTTCCTGATGGATTTGGCTGCTCTGTTGCAGGTTGTCAAGGCCTATGACCGAATGGAGCAGGAGTGGGTGGCCATCAAAATCATCAAAAACAAGAAGGCTTTCTTAAACCAGGCCCAGATTGAAGTGAGACTGCTTGAGCTTATGAACAAACATGACACTGAGATGAAGTACTACATAGGTATTTCAATAATTATTCTCCCATTTTTATCTTATTCTTAATATAGGACATTTTCCCATACAACAGGGTCCTAAAGAAATACCAAGAAAACAACACACTTTTAAAATTATTCCTATGGTTTCGTGCAGATTTTCCAGTTTGCTTTGTGACAGCCAGAATTAAAATATTTGTTACTTTGCAGTGTTGGGATTTTCTGCAGAGTTTTCTTTTTTCCAGTTAAGGACCCCTGAAGAAGTTGCCATGGACCTGTGATGATCTGTGGTGGTTTGCATCATTTTGATTATATCTCAAATTATCTCACAACTGTCATGGATAAGGACATATATTTTATAGGAATAACAGAATATAGAACATAATATTTTATGGGAACAGTAGCTTCATCATTACTTTTTTTTATGTGTGTTTAAAAAGCTCAAAATTTGGTGTAACAACCAAAGATTTATGTAAATGTTAAGATTTGCCCATTTAGAGCTCAGAAAATATTTGAAATCAGATTATTTTGACTGTTTCTGTAGGTTGAAGTGTTGTTCCCTTGATTTATTATTTATGGTAATAATGAAATCAAGTCAGCTCCTGTAAAAAGTTTATTGAATCCCATCTATCCTGTGGAGTAGAGAATTGGGAAAGAAATGATGGAAAGAAGACAACCCCATGCTGTAAAGAGAGATGGAGAAAGATGAAAAAGAGTGATTAAGGAAAATTAAACTGGGTTTAAGCATTTCTTAGTTTGTAGAAGCCAAAATACCAACAGCTGTGCTGTCCTGGTTTGCATGTCTGTATTGAATTCCTGATTTTTCTTTCTGTAGTTTAGAAAGAAATCTTTGAAATAATTTTAACATACATTGGTATTAATTTAATTTGTGATTATTCACTTAAATTTTAACTTGTTTTATAGAATAGCATATTCAAAATGCATTTTATGTATTCAGTGTCAAAGCTTTTGAGGTATTTTTAAGTTA
The DNA here is from genome assembly GCF_036250125.1 of Pseudopipra pipra. Lineage (NCBI taxonomy): Eukaryota > Metazoa > Chordata > Aves > Passeriformes > Pipridae > Pseudopipra > Pseudopipra pipra. The sequence goes on along the minus strand of NC_087550.1, from coordinate 116,929,364 downwards.
AATTTATTAATGGCAGGTTTACATAAAACAAAACCTAAACTTGTCATTGCCCCATATCAGAAAGGTGTTAAAGACATGACCAGTTTCAGATTAATAAAAGCAAGTAAAGGCATCAGCAAATAAGCTCTTGGAATTTTAAATTTATAGGCAAGAACCTGTCCCAGGTAAGTTGTAAAGGGCACAGAAAGAACTGGCTCCTGATAACAGAGAAAACAAATCCATGGACACCAAAAATCTACCTTCATTAAAAACCTGAATTCTCATTGTGCTGATATTGGTTCAGCATTTTATTATGGCAAAAAAGGGGAGTGTGTTGCTTTTTATCTGAGGTGTTCATCCTATTTCAGTTCTCTTGTGGCAACCTGAGCTCTTGGCAGACTGACAAACAGATTTGATGGGATGAATATTTCACTTATTTCATGGAAAAAATCGATGGATTGGATTTGAACCGAATTGGTTCCTTCCAGAAACTCACATTGTGCCTGCTTGAAATGAATACAATGCCCCGGGGATATTGATTTTCATCAATTATTTTTAATTATTAACTGTATAATCAATTGAAGTCACAGCTTATAAATTGCAATTTATAAATTATAAATCTTAAATGAATCTGATGGTCAGATGTTTCCTCTGTAAATGCAGGGGGGTGGTAACTTGCTTTGGTAATACAGCCTTTCTGTCTTTAAAGTAATTCTTTGGATAATATGAGGATGTGTAAAATATCCCTCTGTACCCCAGGGCTGGCAGAAATATTCTGTGAGATAACACAGAACTGAGAGAAAAGAAAATAATACTCTTATTATTTTACTCATAATTAAGCTTCCTAATTGTAATTAGCACCTCATTTTTAGCACACAGGGCACGTTTTAATGAAGTTTTTTTTCCCCTTTCCCAAGTGCATTTGAAGCGTCACTTCATGTTCCGGAACCACCTGTGCTTGGTGTTCGAGATGTTGTCCTACAACCTGTACGACCTGCTGAGGAACACCAACTTCAGGGGGGTGTCCCTGAACCTCACCAGGAAGTTTGCCCAGCAGATGTGCACAGCTCTGCTCTTCCTGGCCACCCCCGAGCTCAGCATCATTCACTGTGACCTAAAACCCGAGAACATCCTGCTCTGCAACCCCAAACGCAGCGCCATCAAGATCGTGGATTTCGGCAGCTCGTGTCAGCTCGGACAGAGGGTGAGCACCACTCCAGATCCTGTTTGCACAATATTATAGAGTCATAATGCTCAGCTGGCTCATTTAAACTTTACACATGGTGGCTTTAAAATAGTAATTTAAGTTTTAATAGAGTGTGAGAGAGCAACAGTCCGTGGGAGCTTCAGGTACGAGTTCCAGAATCTCGGAGTTGTTAAGGTTGGAGAAGACCTCTCAGGCACATGGTGACTCTGTGCAGGACTGGATGACCCTTGGGGGTCCCTTCCAGCTCAGCATATTCTGGGATTCTGTGACTTTTAAAATCATCAAGAGGCCTTTTAGGGTCTTTTTGAAGAGGCCTTTTAAGATCAACAGGTCCAACCATCAACCAGCGCCACCATGTTCAAACCACGTCCTCAAGTGCCACATGCCAAGTGCCACATGCCCAGAGAGGTGGTGGATTCACCATCCCTGGAGATTTTTAAACGCAGACTGGACGTGGCACTGAGTGCCATGATCTAGTAAATGGACTGGATTTGGACCAAGGGTTGGACTCGTTGATCTCGGAGGTCTTTTCCAACCCAATCGATTCTATGATTCTATTCTATGATCTATGTTTTTTTGAACACTTTCACACTCCACCACTTCCCTTTAGTTCCCTAGTAGGTAAAAATCCACCACAGTGATAAAATGTCCATCTTTTTTTGTTCTCCTGGGCTGTATTTTTGTGCCATGTCAGTGGAAAATGCATCAGCACTTGGTTGTACAAGTCTGCAGTGCTGTTAAATAAAATACTCTTTTATTATTATCTTATTCCATATATGTTACCTTTAATCACCTTATTATTTTATTCCATATGTATTACTCCTTCCACTTTGGCCTGTCCTCTGTTTATTACTGGTTATACTACAGATTGGGTCATTATATGAAATGAATTCAGAAATTAAAGGAATAACTTTACCAAAATACCCCAAATTCTCACCTGAGGAGTTGGGATTGGCCATTGCTTTTTTCCATTGTAATTTGGGAAGAGCAGATGAGAATACTGAATATTGCAGTGAATGCAGAGAATGTTGAATATTGCAGAGACATAGATTTACATTAATTAAAGGGCTTTTAATATATATAAACTATACACTAGAAACTTTTCACCCTGGGGTGAAGGGAGACACGAGGAGGTGAAATGACACCTGGATTATTTATGTCAACAATAAGATGATTTTGAGATGTTAAGAGGCACAAATACAAATCAATGATCACATGAGTAAATCTGCACCTTTTTTTGGAAAATATGAATATTTTCCTAAGAATTAACAGAGACATATTTTTATTAATACAATATATTTTGAGTATCACTGAGACCTTTCCCTGCACCAAAACAATATTTCCTGGGAGTTGTGTTTTGTCACGTGGAGTTGTCAGAATGCCCTTGGATGCTGTTTATGACCTTCAGATGTTTTCTTTCAGATATACCAATATATCCAGAGTCGTTTTTATCGATCACCAGAGGTGCTACTGGGAATGCCTTATGATCTTGCAATTGATATGTGGTCCCTTGGGTGTATTTTAGTGGAGATGCACACTGGAGAGCCTCTCTTTAGTGGGGCAAATGAGGTACGTTGTGGACAAATAATTAGATTATTTTTTAATTGATTCCCATCGTGGTTTCTGTCTGTTTAATTGTAATGCATAAATGAGGGAAGTCTGTAACTCTAAAATGATTAAACATCAATAACAGCAATGTCTGTTGTCAGAATTCAAAATTGCCTGGTAATTTTCTGCTTCTCCCTCTTTACTCACTGATTTGTTTGTACATAATGGATTTTTCTTAGATGAATTAATTAAGAACTTGTCTGGGATGCTGACATTTGGGACACTGCTTGGCTGGCTGCCACTTGTTCCTCCTAAATCCTTTTTGTTTGGAACAGGTGGATCAGATGAATAAAATAGTGGAAGTTTTGGGGATACCACCTACCCACATCCTCGACCAAGCACCAAAAGCAAGAAAGTTCTTTGAGAAGTTGCCAGATAGCACTTGGAACTTGAAGAAGACCAAAGATGGAAAAAGGGTAGGTTAAATAACCAGGATGATTAAAAAAACATATATTTTTTTATATTATTATACATTTAATATATTTATATTTTTATATATTTTTATATATAAATGGTGACATGTTACTTTGGTTTGTTTGGAGCTTGAACAAGACCAAAGATGGAAAAAGGGTAGATTAAATTACCAGGATGATAAAAAATTTATATTTTTATATATTTTATATATTTATAGTTTTATATATATTCATCATATATGTTTATATATATGTTTATATATAAACAGTGAGATGTTACTTTGTTTTTTTGGAACTTGAAGAAGACCAATAATGGAAAAAAAGTAGATTAAATAACCTTGATGATTAAAAAGAAATAATATATATATATATAATATATATATATATATATTTATATGTATAAATGGTGAGATGTTACTTTGTTTTTTTTGGAACTTGAAGACCAAAGAGGGAAAAAGGGTAGATTAAATAACCAGGATGATTTAAAAAAATAAATTCTTATATATATATATATATATTTTTATAAAAACACACACACATAAATATATATTATATAAATATATATTATATTTTTATATCTATATTTATATATATAAATAGTGAGATGTTACTTTGGTTTTTTTGGAACTTGAAGAAGACCAGGATGGAAAAAGGATAGGTTAAATAGCCTGGATGATTAAAAAGAAATAAAATCTTTCATATATATATGTATATATATATATAAAATATATATTTATATGTATAAATGGTGAGATGTTACTTTGGTTTTTTGTGGAACTTGAAGAAGACCAAAGATGGAAAAAGGATAGGTTAAATAATCAGGATGATTAAAATATATAAATTCTTATATATATATATATAAAAAAATAAAAATACACATAAATATATATTATATAAATATATAATATCATATATATATATAAGTATATGTATTATATATTGTTATATATTTATATGTATAAATGGTGAGATGTTACTTTGGTTATTTTGAAACTTGAAGAAGACCAAAGATGGAAAAAGGATAGGTTAAATAACCAGGATGATACATAATATTATATAGCTATAAATATATATATATATTTAATATATAAAGGGTGAGATGTTACTTTGTTTTACATCTTGTCTTCCTCCAAATGGAATTTCATTGTTGCTCCATCTCGTCCTTTAAGTAACACCTTCTGTAGCATTGAATAGTTCCTTCCTTTGGTTTGACTTCCCCTCCTTGTCCAATTAAACTGTGCCCCCCCAAAGCTTTACCCACCCTCTGATCTCAAGCCATTCCCAACTTCCCTCCAGGAATACAAACCCCCCGCGACTCGCAAACTTCACAACATCCTGGGAGTTGAGACCGGAGGACCAGGCGGGCGCCGGGCCGGGGAACCGGGTCATACTGTAGCCGACTACTTGAAGTTCAAAGACCTCATCTTAAGGATGCTTGACTATGACCCCAAGACACGGATCCAGCCCTACTATGCCCTGCAGCACAGTTTCTTCAAGAAAACAGCAGATGAAGGTACAAACACGAGTAACAGCGTGTCCACCAGTCCTGCCATGGAGCAGTCGCAGTCTTCGGGAACCACCTCTAGTACATCTTCAAGCTCAGGTGAGGTTTTGGCATGGACAGGTGGATAAATTGTATTTCCCGGTGGAAATCTTTCCCATGTGAATCACCGGAGGGTGGTGGGCACTGCCCAGGCTCCCCAGGGCAGTGGGCACGGCCCCAAGGCTGCCAGAGCTCCAGGAGCGTTTGGACAGCGCTCTGAGGGACCAGGGGATTGTTGGGGTGTCCTGGGCAGGGCCAGGAGATGGACATAATGATCCCTTCCAGGGTATTCCATCATCATCATCATCATGGCTAGGCTTTGCGAACGCAGATTTGAGCAGGGTATTCCATGATTGTATGAAATGTTGTCTTTTCCTCCTGTTAAAAACCCAATACATCAACCACGCTCATGAAACGATTCTTTTAATCAGCTGGAACAGGCACCAGCCCAACCAAAAACCAAAAACTAGATGAGCAAAAAAATGTGAGTGATCATCTCGTACTTTCCTCTTGGAGCAGGTCACGTTATCTTCACGCAGCCACCGTTTTGCAGCTTTAAATTTGGTGCCTCTTTAGTTATCGGGCCCGTTCTGGTTTTCCAGGTGGATCTTCCGGAACGAGCAACAGCGGGAGGGCACGGTCGGACCCCACACACCAGCATCGACACAGTGGTGGGCACTTCACTGCTGCTGTTCAAGCGATGGACTGTGAGACACACAGCCCACAGGTAGGTCTGAAGAGGCCAGTTCAGTGTTTTATCGTGGTGCAGAACAGATAAATCCAGGAATTCTCCCAGGTGGACACTTCAGTTCATGCACAATCTGGTGTGTAGGCAGACCTTGGTGTTTTAGTGACCTTTAACCAGCTGTGTTGTTCCAGAGGTTCCTCTCGTGCTGTTGACACCACTCAAGGTATGAACTCCAATTAATTTGCTTTAGTTTGCTTATTGTCTCCCTCAGCCAGGAATCAGGGCCTTGTTGTCCTGTGTGTTGTACAAATATTCTGTTGTTTATTATTACCTAAAGCTGCTGGTACAATTTCAACAGCGAGGTCACGTATTGAACTTCAACTGTTTGTAGGGAAAAAACATCCAGAATGCAAAATTTATTTTTCTTAGTGATTCCTAACTGTGTGCTTGCATCTCTGGAATAATTTTGCAACTGCAAGGCTTGGTTAACTTTTCTAAAAGTTGGCATAAATGTGAATAACTCTCATATAATACAAATCTCTGATATAATATATATACATATGAATATAATATAGATGAATATATATATCATGGATATCTCATACAATATGAATACCTATATGAATACATATAATTTATTAATATCTATGAATATATAACATAGCTTATTTAATATGAATACCTAGATGAATATATAAAATATATGAATATATATAATATGAATCTCTCATATACTAGGAATACCTATATGAATATATATAATATTAATATATAATATATTAATATATAATATTAACATATAATAGGAATATAATATACAATATGAACACCTATTTGAATACATATAATATATAAAATATATATGAATATATAACATAGGTCATTTAATATGAATACCTAGATGAATATATAAAAATATGTGAATATATATAATATGAATCTCTCATATACTAGGAATACCTATATGAATATATATATTATATTAATATAGAATATATTAATATATAATATAAATATATAATACAAATATAATATACAATATGAACACCATTTTGAATACATGTAATATATTAATATATATGAATATATAACATAGGTCATTTAATATGACCTAGATGAATATATAAAAATATGTGAATATATATAGTATGAATCTCTGATATAATAGAAATACCTATATGAATATATAAAATATATGTTCATATGCATAATATATATGAATATACATGAATATATATAATAAGAATCTCTGATATAGTATCTAGAAATACCTATATGAATATATATAATATATATGAGTATATATAATACGAATCTGATGTAATAGGATTACCTATCTGAATATATATAATATATTAACGTATAATATATTAATATATATATGAATATCTGATATAATATTAATATCTATATGAATACATATAATATATAGGAATATATATAATATGAATCTTATATAATATGAATAACTCAATAATATGAATCTCTCATATATTGCATATGAATAACTCTGTAATATGAATCTCTCATATATTGCATATGAATAACTCAATAATATGAATCTCTCATATATTGCATATGAATAACTCAGTAATATGAATCTCTCATATATTGCATATGAATAACTCAATAATATGAATCTCTCATATGTTGCAAATGTTCAAGGAACGACTGGATGTGGCACTCAGTGCTCTGGTCTAGTTGAGAAGACGGTGCCCCAAGGTTGGACTTGATGATCTTGGAGGTCTTTTCCGACCTCAGTAACTCTCTGGTCCTGTGAAATGGGCAGATCTGAGCCAGCATTTTAATTGCAGTTGTGCTCCTTCCCAGGTTCGACAGCAGTTTCCTCCCCCGATTGGTTGGACGGCCACCGAAGCTCCGACACAGGTCACTGTTGAAAACCACCCAGTTCAAGAAACCACCTTCCATGTAAACCCTCAACAACAGAATGCATTACATCATCACCACGGCAACAGCTCCCACCACCACCACCATCACCACCACCACCACCACCACCATGGACAGCAAGCCTTGGGCAGCCGGACCAGGCCGAGAGTCTACAATTCTCCAACAAACAGCTCCTCCACCCAGGATTCTATGGAGGTGGGCCACAGTCACCACTCCATGACATCCCTGTCTTCCTCAACTACTTCTTCCTCTACATCTTCCTCCTCTACTGGTAACCAAGGCAATCAGGCCTATCAGAACCGCCCAGTGGCTGCTAATACCTTGGACTTTGGACAGAACGGAGCGATGGACATGAATTTAACAGTCTACTCTAATCCGCGCCAGGAAACGGGCATAGCTGGACATCCCACGTACCAGTTCTCTGCTAACACAGGTCCTGCTCATTACATGACTGAAGGACACCTTGCCATGAGGCAAGGCATTGATAGAGAAGAGTCTCCCATGACAGGAGTTTGTGTTCAGCAAAGTCCTGTGGCTAGCTCGTGACTAAACTGAAACTAAGTTTGTTTCTTGTGTGTTTTTATAGAAGTGGTGTTTTTCCAAAAAAAAAAAAAAAACAAAGTGCAAAGCTGCTTGAATCAGAAGGAGATAAACTCACTGAACCGCTACAGGAGGGCAAAGTTGACTATTTTTTTAAACTTGAAAAGATTGCAAAGGGACAATGAAGTTTTTTTTTTGTTGTTGGTTTTTTTGGGGGGGGTGGGGGGGAGGTTTTTCGGTTGGTTTTTTTTTTTTTTTTTGATTTTTTTTTTTTTTTAAGAGCCATGTCTGGACCCACCTTAACGAATAGCTTAGTGGTGTTCACCTTTTGCTTCCCCCATTTTAACTTGCCACAACCTCTAGTCATAGTTTGTTTTTTTTGGGGGAGGGGTTTTGGTTTGGTTGTTTTTTTTTTTTCTTTTTTTTTTTTTTGCTCTCATTCAACAGGGGGGTTATTGTTCAAACGTTAGTCGTAGTTGCAAACTAGTTTTCTTTTTAAAGGCATTGCACATGGTTTCTGAGAAAAGGCCCTTTGAAGTTTTTCGGGTGGGGAGGGGGGAGTGAGTTAATATATATATTTTTTTTAGTTCCCCAAACAAACATGGGCACAGAAATGCAGTACTGTAAGCAAGAGGGACCTTCAGATCACACAAACCTAAAACTCCTTCAGCTGTAAAAAGGGACGGTTGTGACGGAGCTGGTGAGGCACACTGAGCATGCGAAGTGGCGGTGAGCAGAACTCTCCTTTTCTGAATCTACTGAGGATCAAAGCAGCAATTTGTGATGGGATTCTGTGGGTCCCACCTTTTGGAGACCGCAGGCAGTTAGTGTTGGAATATGACTGGTTTCATAACTGAGGTGCACTGAGAAGCAATCAACGGGTCGGTCCTGGCCAGTCCTGGGGAGGTCTAAGTGGTGGTCTTTGGGATAACCTTTGGCCTTATGGATTTGGACTCTTAAGTTAGAAGAGCCTACCATTTCAGATGCAATCACTTTTGGACATGCTTTTGCAGACAGTCCTTAATGCTGAAAACACAGAGAATGGGTAATTCAAGAGGCCTTTCTTTTAAAAATAGACTTTTGTGACCCACTTATTGTAAGGTATTGCAAGGTCACTTTGCGTGTGTCATAAAGTTGACTTCCTTATTGGTTGAAGGTCACAGGAGTAGTGGTTTGCTTTGATGGAAATAGCTACAACTGTGTCCCTTCCTGCTTTTTACTTTTTTCTTTTGCTTTTTTCTCGGCACGTGGTTTCTCCACCATTACTTCTGCACAAAGACGTCTTCTGTTCATCCTGAACATTTTTAAAAAAAAAAAAAATGCAGAATTTTATGTGACTGCTTTTTTGCCTCACAATTATGCTGTGAATTTTACAAAAATTTATTTTCTTTTTTGATAATTTATTGTACCAAAGCTGTTTTTATAGCACATAGATGTCTGTAACCAATAATGTAGCAGTTCTGCACTTTGACACAAGGTGTAACTAGACCATTTTTAAATGTCAGTTGAAAATTATGGCTGTACTATTGCTTAAACAAAACTGGAACTGTTGTTGAATTCATAGCCAATACATTTACAGCAATCTGTGTACTGAAGATAATAGATTGACATCTACTTGGAGACTATAACATCTGTTACATTATCAATGTGTTCAGGCTTCTGAAGGCAAAAGGGACACTTAGAACCAGAAGCTATGAAACCAGCAGTTGATTCTTGTATTCCTTATTAACATAATTGTAAACTTGAAGGCAAAAGACCTTGATTGCATGAACAGGTCCAAAACAATAAGTTCTGAGTAAAGCAAAACACTCACATGAGACCTGAGGTTAGCAGGCTGTATTTAACAGGTGCCTAATTTTTGGGTAACGCTGCCTTAATATAACACAGTCAGCTTGGCAGTTGCAAAATTTATGGGCCCATCCAGAGATTTGATTTGGGGGGGGGGGGGGGGGGGAAACAAAAAAAAAAGGTAAAAGCTGCGTGAAAAACTTGGGAAAAGAAGAAGGCAAATCCCTCTGTTGCCCATCCCAGATGCCCAGTGTTGCCCATCCTCTCTTACAGAAGCAGTGATCTACCTCTGCCAGTAAGCCCTTGGAAAAGTTAATTTAGCAGCAAATGGTCAATTCCGTGCGGCCAAGCCGTGGTTTGGTTTTGGGTTTTTTTTTCCATGGAAAAGGTGGAATTTTTTAATCCTCACAGTGGCAACGCAGCAGCTGACTCACCATGTGAACGGGAACGAAAACCCTTGGGATGCTCATTTTTATTTTTATTTTTATTTTTATTTGTAAATCATGGTTTCCTCAATCGACCGATTTCTTTTTGTATCGACACATCGACCCTGTGGATGAAAGTGGGATTTTTTTATTTTATTTTTTTTTATTTTTTTTTTTGGTTTTGTTTCCATTTGGTTTGGGGTTTTTTTATTTTTTTTTGGCTTTATGGTTTTCTTTTGGAAGCTCAGTAACTGGGAGAAGTTTACAGGATTTGGAAGGCTGTCACCCTTAGAACCGGGAACGCTGAGTTTAGCAATATATATATAAAAAAAAAGGAATCCAGTACTTACTGCTGTCTAGGAATTATAAGGGTAATATGAAATCTGGGTAACATTTCGTGTGCTCCAGTTGCCACACCTTTAGCGAGCGCCCCCCAAAAAAAACAACAAATAAAAGCAGTTCAAAGAAATAATATCTCCATCAAGAAGAAATCATAAAAAAAGAAAAAAAAAAAATCCAGTGCTTCTGCATACTGTGTTATGTTACAGTCCAGTTTTGTGTGCTTTACTACACAGTTTGGTTACAGGACTTCTGTGCATTGTAAACATAAACAGCATGGAAAAGGTTAAATACCTGTGTTCAGATTGTAAGATCTAGTCCGGACTTGCTGTGTATATTGTAACGTTAAATGAAAAGACAAGCCCTTTGTATTATAGTCATGCAGTCTTATGTATGATAAACAGTTGAATAATTTGTCCTCAGACTCTTTACTGTGCTTTTTAAAAACGAGAGAGAAAGAGGGAAAAAAGGAAAAAAAAAAAAAAAGTAATTTAAGGAAAAAAAAACCCGACAACAAAGAAACAAAAATGTAAACGATTAGTAAATCTTCCTATGCAATTAACCTACTCCAAGCCATGGTATGGTAGGTATAATTATACTATAATATGTAAATATCAGATACATTGAAACGGAATTAAGAATATGAAAGTAAAAAGTTGGAGGCCTAACAGCTAATTTGGAGTTTTTAATTGAAACAGCAAGGTCTGCAAATGGGTGCTGTGTGAACGCAGCTCTGGGCTCCGTTTCTCATGGACTGTGCCTGTAGTTTGAGTTCTTTCTCTCCTCCTCTGTTAGTCTGGATGTTCTCTGCAGCTTCCTGCTCTTCCAGACAAGCTGATTTTAAGGCCAGGAATGACCCTGGAGTGGAATGCTGGCACTGGCACGTCCTTATCCCCAGAGGCCAATCCAGCTGTTCCCGCATCTTTTGGGTGCAGCAGGACATGAATCTGAAAAAGCTGCTTTTCCTCCAGATCCTTCCAGGTGTGAGGATCCTTCCTGTGTCTCTGGAGTGGTGCAGGTAGTTGGTTTTCCATGCTCTTAGTCCTCCTTGAGTTCCAGGACTGTTCAGTTCCATCAGAGCCTCTTAGAAGGACGAATAACGACTCTAGTGTGAAACTATTTCACTTTATCCACGTCAAAACATGTTAATTAATAACCTCTGTAGATGGAGTTCCTTAAACCTCTTTAATTGTAAAGCTTTTATGGCTCTTCTGAAACTCCAGGTGTTTTAAAACCCATTCTAAAGCGTGGAATTGCCCCTGGGAGTGGTTTCAGTCCTGCTGTGTGCAGGACATGCAGGTCCATCCTCGAACCTCTCAGTTGATATCGTGGCTTGTTTTGTTGATACCTCCAAGGATTGCATTTTTGAAACCTTTCAGCCTCAGTTATTTGCATTAAAAGATTGTAAATTTAGATGATTATCCATCATGATTCCTCAGTCCTTTGGGAACTGCTGCTCTCCCAGGATTTAGGCTCCCATCCTGTAAGTATAATGGGGTCTGGAGGGGGCTGGTTTGCACAAGGGTTGGGTTCACCTGTAGGTGTGACTTCGTTGTTTATCACTCCACCATCATTGTTTTCATTAAACCACCAATGTTCTTACATTTAATTCTTGATAACTGGAAAAAAACATCTTGGAAGGTCGATCCCCTGTTGAAGAATTCCTGTTGAAAGCCATCAGGAACATCCTTTTTAAGGAGGGAGGAAGTGAAAACTCCGCTCTCCTGACACAGAACGTGTCATGTTGATTTACAGAACCAGCACATCTCAGTGAGGTCATTGCATGGAACTTCAGAGTAGCTTGGAAGTGTCTTTCTGGTCAAAATGCCACGAGTAAGTGGCTTCAAAGTGGAGTGACTGCAGAGTGTTCATCTCCTGAGTTACGATAAATTTTTGTAGTATTTTTGTAACTTATTTTAATTCTCTCAGGGGGGACCTTCTGGCTCTGCAACCCCCTGACAGGAGGGGGGATCTGGGAGGGGGTTGGGCTCTGCTTCCAGGGAACAAGGGACAGGAGGAGAGGGAACGGCCTCCAGCTGTGCCAGGGGAGGCTCAGGTTGGACAGGAGGAGGAATTTCCTGCTGGAAAGGGTGGTCAGGCCTTGGCAGGGGCTGCCCAGGGAGGTTTGGAGTGCCCAGCCCTGGAGGTGTCCCAGGAAGGCCTGGCCGTGGCACTCAGTGCTCTGGGCTGGGGGACAAGGTGGGGATTTGGAACAACTTGGACTTGGTGGTCTGGGAGGCTTTTTCCAACCTCAGTGATCCTGGGATATTTTCCTTAGAATGAAGCACATTAAAATAGCACATCTGTCCAGCAAAGAAAGGCACTTTGCCAAAGTGCAGTTTTCTGTTCCCTGTCCCTGGTTTTGTGGGGTCCTACAGATGCCATCTCGTGTTGGAAATTTGTGATTGGTATTTATGTCTCCACCTCATGACAACAGTTGAGCTGTTTTTTTCCTTACTGATTGAGATTCCTTGATTTTATTCCAGCAGTTCTCCAGACAAGCCCTTTCAAATGTTGTGTGATCTGCCCAAACTAGAGAGGGTTTGTAGTTTCTGTTTATTGTGTTTTATGGTAGATGTTGCAGAACATCACAGAGTTGTCACATCCTGGGGGTGTTCAGCCTGGAGAAGAGAAGGCTCCAGGGAGACCTGAGAGCCCCTTCCAGGGCCTAAAGGGGCTCCAGGAGAGCTGGAGAGGGACTGGGGACAGGGGATGGAGGGACAGGACACAGGGAAGTGGCTTCAAACTTGACAGGTTTAGATTACATATAAGGAAGAGATTTTTTACAATGAGGGTGGGGAGGCCCTGGCCCAGGTTGCCCAGAGAAGCTGTGGCTGCCCCTGGATCCCTGGAAGTGTCCAAGGCCAGGCTGGATGGGGCTTGGAGCAACCTGATGTGGTGGAAGGTGTCCCTGCCCATGGCAGGGGGTGGCACTGGAGGATCTTTAAGGCCCCTTCCAACCCAAACCATTCTTTGATCCTAAACAAGGCAATGAACTTCCAAGTCCTTGTGTAGTGACTGGAATTTTCTCGTTCTCTTCCCTGCACAGCTTTGCAAGAGGCATTTCCCATCTCTGGGAAGTTGTGCAGCCCAGCCCTTGGTCTCCAGGTCTCTGTAGGAACAGTTTCACCAGGATTTTGGAGCTGGATGATCTTTAAGGTGCCTTCTGACCCAAACCATTCTATGATTCCATTGTTTTCTGCTCCCCAGTGCTGCACACTCCAGAGTCCTGGAAAACAGTTCTCCTGATGTCTCAGTGTGTGTCTGGGAACACCATATTTTCTAGAACACCTCCTTTTACAGATCAAATTTGTAGCTGTTAACAAAGTGCAGAAATGGTTTGAAATTTTTCTTCCCTCCTTGTTTTAGGATATGGAATAGTTTTATAGTCTATGCCATGTTCTCTTGGATGCATCAGCCCTTTGGGCTCTTCCAGTTGCTGTTGCAGCCTCCTGGTGGAGAGTCTGTCATGAAAACTTTCTGGGAATACAGTGTTTTTCCAGAGAAGCAATGGGTGAACACTTTGATTCCTTCCAGAAAATCTGAGTCTAAAGGATTGCTTAATTTTTTAAACCATGTTTGCATTGCTGTTGGAATTGTGCACATACCAACATTTGGATTCAAAGCATCTACTTGTTAAAGGGGGTTGAAAGTTGGTGTGTTTGAAGCAGGACAATTCTCTAAACATGTTTGCAGTGTGTTTTCCTGTTAAGTTTCCTGCTTAGAGTCAGTTCTTGCTGCCCAAGGCACTGGGATGGCAGGAGTTTGGGATTTGGAAGATCTGAATTGGGAGCTTTCTTCTTTTCTGGCTTTCCTGCTTCCTGGTGTGTGTTTGTCTATAAAGAAATGGGGCTTCATTTTCCAGGTAATCCATGGATTGGTCCCAACTGGCACAGGTTGCTCACAGAAGATGTGGCTGCCCCATCCTTGGAAGTGCCCAAGGCCAGGTTGGAGAGGTTTTGGGATAGTGAAATATGTCCCTGCCCACATCAGGAGGTTGGAACTGGATGATCTTAAGGGTCCCTTCCAACCCAAACCTTTCTGTGATTCTGTGGGAAAAGAGTTAAGAACTTTGCCTCTCAAACCCAGTGCTGTGGGATCCCCAGGGAGGAGTCCTGCTGGGCTGAGGAATCTCTTGCAAAATCACTTGTATTTTAACAATTTCTTGCAACTTCAGGTTTTATGGCTGTTCTTTATGGTCCTGAGTAATGAAGGAGTAGCATTCCTAAGGCAACAGGAATTAATAACCAAATCCACCTCCTGCAGGTCTCCCCTTGGGAAGGGAGAGGGAAGGAGATGGATTTGATGGATGTTGATGTGTCAGAAACCAGCGAGTGAGTGAGTGACTGGAAAATGATCTGTGGAAAAACAAATGCAGAGTTTGTTTGTTCTGGAGATCCCAGTGGAAGATCTCAAGCAGAAACCTCTCTGCTGAGGGAATGGAATCAGAGAATCACAGAATATCCTGAGTTGGGA